>NC_050575.1:435542455-435882455 GCF_011100635.1 Trichosurus vulpecula | reverse complement strand
CTATCATCACCAACTAGGTCAGACCACCCCTACCCCAACTTTTTGACTAGCAGAAGGATCGCTGAGCTGGAGGATATCTCGGAGGTCATATCTACATAAGAATCCCCACCACAATATCCTGGCCAGTCCAAAGCTGTAACTAGCTTGGGACAAACGGGGCTTTGCTGCCAGGTGCTGATAGGGAGGCAGCTTTCTTCCCCTTAAAATCCTCCAGAGGCACAACTTCTGGGTGATTCTCTGGGGCACTCAGGGCTCCCTCTAGACCTAGCCTGCTCTCTGAACTACCTCCTGCTACTCTCCTATACAAACCTATTTATTAAGCCCTTCCTGCGTGCCACTAGGGATCAGAAAGCTGTGATATTTAGAAGGTCTCTAAGACAAAGAAAACAAACAAAAGCAAAAACAGCTCCTGCCCTCAAGGAGCTTATATTCGAACGGAGGAGACAATATGTACTTACAATCTAGGTACAAAGTAGATGGAAGACAATCTGAGATGGGAACTCAAAGAGCTGGAGGTGAGGTGGGACCGAGGAAGGCTCTCTGTTCAAGGTGACAGTGGAACTGAATTTCCAAAGAATGAAGGGACTGGAAGGATGGAGGTGCCCTTGATAGTAACAGGAAGTTTAGAAGAGGGGTGGGTTTGGGGAGAAAGATCAGACTGTGTTGCGTTTGAAATGTCTACAGGAAATCTAATAGGAAACATCCCTTGGGCGGCTAGATGAGAGAGAATAAGATTGACTCTGTAGATTTGGGAATTCCTGGCATAGAGATGACAATTGGAGATGATGAAACAGATTAACCAAGTGACTTAGAACTGCGGCAGAAGAGAAGAGAGAGCATGTGATATACTCACAGTCGGTGGGTGGGAGATGGATGAAGGTCCTGCAAGGGAGACTGAGGAGTGGTTAGACAGATAGGAGGGGAACCAGTGGAGAGCAGTGCCATGAAAACCTAGCATGATAGAGAAGCCAAAGGCTTCAGAGAGGTCATCAGGATGAAGATGGAGAAAAAGCCACTGGAGCCGGCAATTCGAGATCACTGGTAACCTTAGAGAGAAGAGCTTCAGGTGAACAGATCAGAAGCCCAATTTTGAGGATTTTGAAGAGAGTTAGCATCGAGGAAGTTGAGGCACCAGTGTAGATGGCTTTCTCAAAGACCTTAGCTAAGAGAGGAAGACCAGGTATGCCATGGTTTCTGAAAAAGGCATATCTTTGTGTCCAATCATCATCCTTGTGACTTCTTAGGCCGAAACATCCATCCCTGGCTAACCCACTCCTACCTTTTGTAACTTCCCATTAGAATGGGAACTTCTTGTGGGAAGGAGCTGTCTCTTTTTGTATTTGTGTTCCCAGTACTTTGCGTAGCATCTGGCTCCTAGTAAACAATAAATGCTTTTTCAGTCATTCCCTAATTCATTCTTTTATTTATAGCAGTAGCAAGCTGTTCCCTTGCCCCCCACCCACCCTCAGCTCAAATGATGTAATACTAGTTAGAGACCGATGACAGAAGTGATTCAATCTTACTGTGTTAAATAAAATGTAAAGCATTATCTATAACTTGGGAAGGGCAATTTACTTTTGGCTGACAAAACACTGAATATGTCCTTTGTGGTCTTTAAAAAGTTTGTTAGCCTTGGGACATTCAAACCTGGGAGCAATTTTGTGGGGTGTGATCACCGTGTCTTTACTAGAAGGCAGTAACTGCCTGGGAGATTTCTTTCTCCTCCTTCTCCTCCCATCTGCCATGGAGATATTCTTACAGTAGAGACAACTGCCACCACATCCAGCAGGAACAGAAGGAGAGAGTCAGGACAAGAAACAGCCTCAGGGAGTGTGACCCCAGCAGCAGAGAAGAGAGTCAACTGTGAATCCCTGGGAAGTTGGGGGCTGAGATGCTGAGAAGAAGGAAAAGGCATACTGTCCAAGGTAACATTGGAACTTAGTTAAATGATCCTCCCAGAAGAGATGCTATGTCCAGGGTGGATGCAACATGAAGGTATGTGAAATAAAAAACATTGGAGTCACGTAGTACCAGAGTCATGAGTACCTTTGGACACACACACATCTATCTATATCTACATATTTTTCACAGCCCTCCCTCACTTAAATCCAATTAACTTGCATGTCATGGCATCGTCTCCCTGATGTCATGATCCTCTTCAAGAATGAAGGACGAACAACAACAACAACCCTATACGTATGCGTGGGGCAGTGAGGTGGTGCCATAGTCACCTGGAGTCAGAAAGAGTCAGGTTTCCTGAGTTCACATCCAGCCTCAGATATTTCCTAGCTGTGTGACCCTGGGCAAGTCACTTAACTCTGTTTGCCTCAGTTTCTTCATCTGTAAAATGAGCTGGAGAAGGAAATGGCAAACCACTCCAGGGTCTTTGCCAAGAAAATCCCCAATGAGGTCATGAAGAGTCTGAACAGGCTGACAAATGACTGAAGAACAATCCGTATGACTCACTATCATGCTTGCAGTTCTCAGTTGTGACCTTCTTCCTATTGAGAGCATGTGTATTTGTGGAAGGGCACGCACTCTCCTAAGGCAGCCTACGCATCGTTCCTGTCTGCCTCATTTCTTATGGAATTTGTCCAAGCCCAGTTTTGGTTGGATCCAGTTCCAATCCAGTGATCACTTGAAGACTTCCAGAAAAGCTGAGTGCCCTTCAGCTCAGTAATGTTCTTTATAGGGTGTGGTGCCCAGACCAGAACAGGCCATTCTAGAGGTAACCTGATCTGGGCACAATATGGCCATATTATTGCTTCCCAAGACCTCGATGATAGGCTTCTCTCAATGTGATAATGATAGGTAGAATTTATAAAATACTTTTCAAATATTTTATCCTCAAAGCAACCCTCAGGATAGGTGCTGGTTATTATAATCTCCATTTACACATGAGAAATCTGAGACGGAGAGGAGCAAAGTGACTTGTCCAAAGTCACACGACTAGTTAGTGTCTGAGGTGGTGTTTGAACGCAGGTCTAACCCCAGATCCAGTGAGGTAGCCACTGGGCCATCTGGCTATGTAGCCTAAAGTTGCACTGTATGTTTTTGGCTGCCATATCCTACCACTGAAGCATATTGAACTTGTGGTCCATTAAGACCCCCAGGTCTTTCATATATGACCTGCTATCCTGACAAGCCTGAACCCTGGTCCTGGTTACTGAGCTCACATTTCCTTAGCTCCATGATTTTGCATATTATCTTCTTGATTCTCATGATATCTCTAAGAGGGAGCATCCTTATCCCCATTTCTGCAGCTAGATAGACTGAATTCTGCAGGGAGGTGAAGCCCTTTCCCTAAGGTCACACAGTCAGTAGGATACAGAGACCACTCTGCTGCCTTATTTCTACCTTAAAATAATCCCTGGAATGTCCTACTGTTCTCTTTTTTTCCTCACTCATAAAGCTTCTTAGGAACAACTCTGACTGGAGAGCAGTAGGGAACCTTGGTATTTTCCCATTTATATGGTGTCTGAGGATTTAGATCTGGAAGGGATCTAGAAAGTCATCTACCCCAAAGCCCTTATTTAACAGGTGAAGCAAGTGAAGTCAGCGGGGTGCTGTTGAAAGAGGTCTAGTTCTGAAGTCAGAGGATGTGGGTTCAAATCCTAGCTTTGGTGCTTCCTGCTGTGTGTCCTTGGGGAAGTCACTTAACTTTTCTGGCTTCATTGTACAATGAGAGGTGGGTGGGTGGGCTAGATGGCTTCCTGTTCTAGATCTATGATCCTAGTCTAAGACTCTGAGAGGCCAAATATGACCAAGGTCACACAAACAATGAATAATAGAAGCAGAATTTGATTCTATGCCCTGTGACCCCAGTTCCCATGATCTTTCTACCATACCGCCTCGTAGCTGCGTAGCTGTAACCACATACTGGCTGGCCAGGCCCAGGCCTACTGCCTTCAGATGAAGACCATAAAGTAAGTCTCTCTGCCCCTGCAACGGATGACGGCTTTCCCAGATAAGAAGTATGGGGGTGCCTACGAGTTCTCCTTAACATGGGGAGGCTCTAGCTCACTCCTGACATACTTGGGGGGCTTTGGCTTCAAGTCAGGGCAGGGGAGAGGGAGTTCCAAGGTGGTAAGACTTGCAGGGACCTCTCCATCATGTGGGTGTCTTGGGGGTTTTGGACCCAATCTAAAACCAAGGGTTTGGGATTGTCAGAGAAACAAGTTCAGCTAATAGGACTTCATCATTGGAAGGGAACTTTGAGATCATCTAAATAGACTGGAAAGGGATTGGGAGACAGAGGGTCTGGGTTTAAAACCCGGTTCTGCCACCTACTAGCTGTGTGACCTTGGACATTTCCTCTCTGTGACTGAATGACTGGATGAGCATTTGCTAAGTGCTTACTGTATGAAGAGCGCTGTGCTAGGGAGGCAAATAGAAGAGACAGTTCTGTTGTCAGGGAGCTGCCATTGTGATGGAGGGGCACAACACCCAGGAAGGGTTCAGGTGCAAATCAAAGGTCCTCTGGCTCTTAGGATGCAATGAATGGCAGCACGTGGTCTTGTATCACCCTCGATGTCATTCCCACTATCAAATCACCACAGATTCTGATGGTGAACCACCAGATAGTGCCAAGGACTTCAGTGGTGAGAATACCCTTTTCTGAATCTTCTGTAGTCATGCTGATGGGCGTCTCTGTGGCACCCACAGGAGCAGTGGCCAGGCATCATCTTCATGGCATTTGCTTCCTGGAGGTCAGCTTCTGAATGTGGGCTGGAAGAGGGGCCTGGATATTCTCATGACTCCTGGGTTTGGGGTCCTGAGATATTTCCACTGGGTTCTTTTTTTAAAAAAATTATTTTATTTTCAATTCATGGAACAAAACAAGCATTTTGTATAATAAAAAAGATGAGGCAAATATGAAACTGCAAATCTACCATAAACAACTTGCTATTCCCTCCAAATATACAACAAAGTTATCATATAAATTTATTTTTTTCTCCCCCCCCCATGGCTACTATGAGACACAAATATATATGCATACACATATGTAAAATGAGTCTGTACATGCTTCTATTTATCAGTTCTTTCTCTGGATGCAGATAGCATCTTTCTTCATACACCCTTTACTAATGGGTTCTGAGTAGCGGTGGGAGAGGTTGATTTGCCTGGTATCTGCTGCCACCTGGGGGCCTTGCTGCTTCAGCTAAGCCGGCTTGCCTGCCCTGTGGGTGCAGTCAGCAGGGATGCCTGGCACATCGCCACAGGAGCTACTTTCAATATGACGTGGGAGCTGGGCTAGAAGCTGTAATGGCGGTCTGGTTAGTGTTTCTGCTCCTGTGCCTCTTGGTCCTACTTGCCCATAGGAGGCTGTTGGTGTTGGTGGTGGCAGGGAAGCTGAGCTTCTCCCCAGCCTCATCTCTAGAATGAGGAGGTTGGACTAGGTATGACTACTAGAGATCTCTGGTTAATCCAACACCCTCCTCCTCCAGATGAATAAAACGAGGCTTCCCTCTGTACCATCTTATCCCCCCAGATGATCTCGGAGGTCCCTCCCTATGGCTGCCTCACACCTACAGGCCTCAAGGCCTCCCTCTCTCCAAATTTCAGCTCCAGCATCGAAAAGGGTTCTGGGGCAGTCAACACTGTCTCCTTTTGTCACTCCCTAAAATCAGTCTTCCTCCCTGGAAAGTCCTGGGCCCCCAAATCTCCAGAGTTCCTTGAGAAGTCAGGATTCCCTCCCTCCCTCTCCCACTTCCTCACACCTACTCCAACCCCACCTCTCCCATCAGGCTTCCCAGATTGTGTAATTATAAACTGGAGGGATGGCGTGGGATGGCAGCACCCCCTGGAGGCGGCCGGAATCTCTGCACCTTCTGTGTGGATGGCGCGGTGAGCCAGAGTGGGATGCAGGATCAGAGAATCTCAGGACCCCGGAATGCCTAGAATCTGACCTGTAACTGAACAAGAATCCCTTCTCCAGCATTGCTGAGAAGCGGCACTCTGGCCTTTGCCTGAGGAGCTCAGTGACATAGGGAGCGCACTCTTTCTGCCCCAAGCATATTCATTCATTGGTTCAGCAAGCATCTATTATATGCCTACTGTGTGCTAGGTGCTAAGGATACATAGGCCATGGAAAAACAGTCCTTGATTTCCAGGAACTTGTATTCTGTTGGGGGAAAACTACATCTACACCGAGAAACCAACATGTAATAAATGTAAAGGAGATAGAAAACAGTTTTCTTGTACAAGGCGGCATTTGGGTTGATTTTTTTCAAGATCGAGGTGGAGGTGAGAGGGAGCGCGTTCCAGGCATGAAGGTCATGTCACCTGGGCCAAGGCCTGGAGGCCGGAGATAGAACAGGGGCCTCAGGAGATAGGCCAGATGGGCTGCAGTGTAGTTTGTGAAGGGGAGCAATTCTTTGGGATAGCTCTAACTAGAGGGTTCCATAGTGCACAGAGTGCTGGGTGTGGAGTCCGGAAGATTCATCGTCCTAAGTTCAAACGTGACCTCAGACACTTCCAAGCTGTGTGACCCTGGGCGAGTCACTCAACCCCGATTGCCTCAGTTTCCTCATCTGTAAAATGGGCTAGAGAAGGAAATGGCAAACCACTGCAGTATCTCAGCCAAGAAAACCCCAAATGGGGTCACGAAGAGTCGAACAGGACCGAAATGGCTAAGCAACAACAAAGGGAAGTTGGCTTTCTTGAGAGGGGGTGAGTTCTCTCTTTTTGGAGGTCTTCGGTGAGAAGCAGGTCCACTTTTCATGCATGTATATATGTGTGTGTGTATGTACATTGTGTTTTGGTTTTCCTGTGTAAGTCACTTGTGTCCATGGCTCTGTCTAGGTGTGACTCACAAGGAAGGAAAATAAACGTCCCTGAACCTCCTCCCCTCCCCCCTTCTCCAGGGGAGACCGATTTCTGCTGAGAGGAAGTAGGAAGTTGGGGCTGGAGGCCGGCTTCTCGCTGTCCTCGGAGGAAGGGGGTCCTGGGCCGGGGCTAGATCTGCCTGCTCCTTTAAATATTGCTGGGACAAAGATGCCGCGATAGCCGTTGCCGCAGGAATGACGGCCAACATTTATGTAGCGCTGACTCCACGCCAGGCACTGTGCTGAGGGCTTTACAATTATTATCTCGCGTGATCCTCATAGCACTTCAGTCCTCTCATTTTACAGGTGAGGAAACTGGGGCAAACAGGCATCGAGAGACTTGCCCAGGGTCACACAGCCAGTCAGTGTCTGAGGTTGGATTTGAGCTCAGGTCTTCCTTACTCTAGGCCCTGCATTCTACCCACTGGGCCACCTAATTTAGGGGAAATAAGTTTTAAGTTCAAGCTGTGCCCCTGATCATTGTTTTTTTTTTTTTGTTTGTTTTTTTTTGGGAGGGTAATTGGGGTTAAGTGACTTGGCCAAGGTCACACAGCTAGTACGTGTGTCAAGCATCTGAGGCTGCATTTGAACTCAGGTCCTCCTGACTTCAGGGCCGGCTCTCTACTCATTGTGCCACCTAGCTGCCCCACCGATCATTGTTTCTTAGTGGGGAAGCCCAAGCTATGTATCCGAGGCTCGAACCCCTTCCTGCAAGACACCACCAGTTCCACAGAGAGTGGATTTAGCCAAACAGAGCAAACAGAACTCAGAAAGAATGCAGGTGAGAGCACACGCCAGGCCACACGCGGAATGAATGAGCTTACCTACTGGGGGCGAGATAACTCAGCCCAACGGAGAGAGAGAGCGCCAGAGACAGGGGAGATTCCTTCCCAGTAAGGTCCCTTGTGAGCCTCCAGTTCTGTGAGTCTGGAACGCTAGGGTGAAGGGAAAGAACCAACCTGATCGTCTACATAGTGAATAAACTTAGGTCAGTTGGTCCTGACAGAATATGGGCTCGGGACCATGGTAGGATCCAGGGAAAGGCGTTAGAGAGGCTCCCAGGAGGGATAGGGCCAGGCCGAGGGAGGAATCTTTGATGAGGATGATGATGATATCTAGCGATGATTAAGGTTTGCAAAATGCTTTACAAACATTTCATTTGCTCCTCACAACGACCCTGGGATGTAGGTGTTATTATCACCTTCTACAGATGAGCAGTAAAATGACTTACCCAGGGTCACACAGCTAGTGTCTGAGGCAGGATTCAAACTTAGTTCTTCCCCACACTACGCAGTACCTACTGCACTATCTCGGTGCCCTGGAAGTGAGGAGGCTTCTTCCTCATTAGGGAGCCCATATCCACAATGCAGTTTCAGGAAAGGGCCTAGAATTCTATTAATTCTTGCTCCCATACCTATGGAGCTAGGCAGCACAGTGTACAGAGCGTTGGGCCTGGAGCCAGGAAAACCTGAGTTCAAATTCAGCTTCATTCCCATACTAGCTGTGTGACCCTGGGCGAGTCACTTAACCTTGATTGTCTCAGTTTCCTCATTTGTAAAATGAGCTGGAGAAGGAAATGGCAAACCATTCCAGTATCTCTGCCAAGAAAACCACAACAGGGGTCATGAACATTTAGATATGACTGAAGACAACTAAACGACAACAACTACCAGCCTGAACCTCCTTCAAATTAGGAGCCTGTGAGTTTGGTCTTACATCCTCACAGACTAGCCAAATTCAGTCCTATTTTTGACCTTTTCTGGAGGGGTATCCTCTGGTGAATTCCCTTGTTAGCATGGATGCCAGCCAATGAATGAAGTGAAGGCTAGATTCAGGGGCTCAGAACCTTCAAGGATACTTATCTCTAGACAATGTGCCCCAGATCAAGGACTCTACATGCTGTGGTCTGGCCTAAACTTCTGGCTTTTCTTTTATTTTCTCTCTTTGATTTCTTGCAAAGGTTACCTTTATAAGTATCGAATTTGACTCGACTGGGCTAAGAGAAGAAGGGGACCTATATTGCAAATAGGACATGGGGGAGCAGAGGGCCCTGAGAAGCTGGGGAAGGCTGATGTTTCATTTCCCTGGACAGTGTGCGTGAAGCCAGGGCAGATCAAAGGATGACAGCTTAGAACAGGGAAGGCCAAGACAGCTGGGGATGCTGATGTAGCTGAGCTGACGAGAAGAGCTTTCCTTCACATGTGGGCAAATCCCTTCCTTTCTCTGGCCCCAGTTTCCTCATTTATAAAATACTCAGATTAGCATATATCAGGGATTCTTAATCTGGGGTCCATTTAAAAAACATTTTGACAACTATATTTCAACATATTATAGTGGATTTCCTTTTCATCCTGCATATTTTATTTTATGCATTTAAAAATGTTGTTCTGAGAAGGGCTTCAAAGGCTTCCACAGACTGCCAAAGAGTCAGATACAAAAAGGGTAAGGATCTTTGGGTTGGATGATTTCCAAGGTCCCTGTAAATGTTGGTATTTGATGACAAAACTAATCTTCCATGGGGAGCAAGGATTTCTTTCTTTTAAGAAATGTCATTTGTTCATTTGTTTATTTGCTTATTTATTCATTCATTTATTTACCCATTCATTCACTTATCTAATCATCTAACTATCCATCCATCTATCTATCTATCTATCTATCTATCTATCTATCTATCTATCTATCTATCTATCTATCTGTCTGTCTGTCTGTCTGTCTGTCTGTTTGTCTGTCTGTCCGTCTGTCCGTCCGCCCGCCTGCCCGCCTGCCTGCCTGTCTGTCTGTCTGTCTATCTATGTATCTATCTTTCTGTCTGCCTATCTATCTATCTTTCTTTCTGTCTGTCTATCTCTCTATCTATCTACCACTCATCAGTAACATCTATCTATCTATCTATCTATCTATCTATCTATCTATCTATCTATCTATCTATTCTGTCTGCCTATCTATCTATCTGCCTACCTACCCATCTATCTATCTGTCTAATCTGATAAAATTCCAAATGGGGCTTCTTGGCAAAGCATTCAACTTCTCAGCGTTGATACTCAGGTGGCGTTCTGTGCAAAGGACACCGCATTTGGAGTCAGAGGAACTAACTTGGTCCTACTTAATTCTCATTTGACGTTGGACAAGTTATTTTCTCTTTTGGCCTGACTTTCCTCCTCTGTAAAATGAGGAAGTTGGATTCTACGGTGTTTATGGTCCCTTACAGTTCTCAATCTTATGATCCAAAGAGAGCTCCTCCCTCTTCCCAACCTCTGGATTAATGCTGCTAGGGATGAATGAGGGTGACATTTTTCCAAACTGGTCCCTCCTGTCCATAGATGAGGCCAGATCAGCTGGATGTGCTGAGTGGCTTGTGTAGAAAAAGAAGGGAAGCATCATTTGGGGGTGGGGACTAAGGAAGTCTATGTGATATTCAGTTGGTGTTTAGGTTGTTTTTGCTGAACTTCTGTTTTTTCTCTCTTTGTTATTATTTGTTACAAGGGATGAGTTTCTAGGGAAAAACAAAACACCCATGATCTTGCCATCACTCACGAATGTTCCACTTCCATGTTCATGAACCAGGAAATTCTCTCATCTGATCATGGTCTATGGCCATTCCACTTCTCCCTCTGCCTAGAAATCCCAAACCCTGTTCTTCATCTTCACCCTTGCCTCCAATCCTTTGGCCCCACAGTTTCTTCCAGGCCATCACTCCTGCCCTGATTACACTCTGCTTCCTTCCCCATTTGACAACTTGGTGAACCAGTTCAACTCAACACTGTCTCTCCAATCCCATGCCCTTTTATCCCCCATCTTGCCCAGCTAAGCATCAGCTTTGGATTTCTCCCACCTTCTGCTGCCTTCACTCCTACTCATGTTGCTAAATGGAGCTGCAAGAAATCATGAGACTGTCCCGACCATGTCCATTACAAATTTACATTACATAATCTCCACTGGGCTCTTGGTGTGATGAGGCAATTCTTTTATATCTGTCTGATCAATTCGCTGCAATTGTGAATTGTGAACACCACAATTCACTACATTGTGGTGGGTTCCTACCCACCACAATGACTTTTCCAAGCCTTTTCATCCCTTCCCAAACCTCCCATATCTCCCTCTCTCAGCTAAAATCTTTGCCTCATGTTTCATTGGAAAAAATTGAGGCCATTTGACAAGAGTGCTCTCTTTCCCCCTCCGCCTTATCTCCCCTCATAATTGTGCCTTCTACAACTCTCTCCTTCACCTCTGTCTCATATGAACAGGTAGCCCTTCTCCTTGCCAGGGGAAACTCATCTATATCCATGAGTTGTCTTGTTCTATCCTGTCTTCTCTAACAGATTGTCCTTTCTTATCATCCCTACTTTCTCACTAACATCTTCAGTCTCTTCCTGACTACTGATTGCTTCTGTATTGCCTACAAACATGCCTATGTTTCCTCCATTTCCAAAGAACTCTTACTTGATTCACCCATCATAGCTAAATATAATTCCATATCTCCCTTGCTTTTCTGTGGCTAACCTCCTTGAGAAGTCCATTTATAATAGGTCTCCAGATAATTTTACAGATGAGGAAACTGAGGCAAACAGAGTTAAGTGACTTGCCCAGGATTATAAGTGTCTGAGGCTGGATTTGAACTCATGAAGATGAGTCTTCCTGACTCCAGGCCTGGTCCTCTGTGCACTATGGAGCCCCCTAGCTGCCCTCATCACCTCAGGCTTAGACTATTAATAACTGCTTTGGAGTCAGCCTGCCTCAAGTGTCTCCTCACTCCAGTCCTTCCTCCACTCACCTCTCAAGCTGACCTTCTCAAAGCACAGTTTGACCATGTCACCCCCCCACTCATTAATCTCCACCTTCCAAATCAAATATAAAATAATCTATCTGGCATTCAAAGTCCTCTTTGTCCTGTTCTGACATTTCCAGTATTCTTACCTTTTACTCCCACGTACTCTGTGATCCAATAACAATGACCTCCTTTCTATCCCTTGAATAAGACTGTCTTCTCTGAACTTCCGGGAGTTTTCTCTGGCTTTCCCCAATGCTTGGAGTGCTCTCTCTCCTCACCGCCATCTCTTGACTCCCTTCAAGTCCCAGTCAAAGCCCCTACTCTACAAGAAGCCTTTCCTTTCCCCCTGGTGCCTTCTCTCTGTTGCTCATTTCCAGTTTCTCCAACACATTTCTTGTTTGTACATAGTTGTTATCTACTCTGTTAGATGATGAGCTCCTTCAGATAGAGACTGCTTCTCTTCCCTTCCCTCACCCTTTCTTTTTAACCCCAGTGCTTAACACAATGCCTGGCGCACACTTAATAAATGCTTGGTGACTGATTGATTGACTGATGGAGGGGAGGCAGGAGGGATATATTTGGAAATGAGGTACTGCAAAAACAAACCATATCAATAAAATTGTGACAGTCATGGGCCAATAGAATGACAAGGTAGAAACAATGTTGATAGCTTATGATGCACCAAAAACCATCTCTTCCTGTCATTTCGATAACCTATATAAGACCCCTCTCCCAGAGTCTGGACTATATGTAGCGCCTGTCCTTAGAGGCACAAACTTGAATTGGCAAGGTTTGGAGAACACGTGATAACACTGTCTCCAGAAGGCCCCTGTCAAATTGTACCTTCGCTACTTGGGAGGAGTGGACAGGGCTCTGGGGTTAGGGTGTATCCCCCTACCCCTCTCCCATTAGCACAAAAGTCTAGCTGAGCCTATCAGATGAGTAATTATCATTCCAGAATGAACCAGATGTGGGCCCCAAGGGAGTGAGAACCAGGCTGGGCCCATTTCAGTAGGGGCAGCATGGGTAGAGAACAGATGAGGTTGAACGGCTTAGCTAGGGAGAGCATATCCAGGTTGGTAGAGTCATCTTTTGGCAGTGAGCCCAGAAGCGAACCGCTCAGAAATGACTTGGGGAACTAAAAATCTTACTTTGCTGACCTCAGGATTTGGCCTTGGCTCTAGGCTCTTTTTATGTCCCTACCCCATGACCCAGTAGAGAGGCTGAGAAGAGGTGGGGTCAGGACCTCCTCAGTTTCCATTTCTCCTCTTAGATCTCTGCTGATCCCAAGAAAGATGAGCAATCTCAGCAGTTTGGGAAGAAAAGGGGGAGGGAAGGTGGAAAGGAGGGATGGAGAAGAGTTTCTGATGATAATTATTTCCTAGTAGCACCATTTACTTTCTCCCACTACCAAACCAATTTTATTTTTGATTTGGGGTTGGTGGCAGTACTGCCTATCAAATCTCAGGCCCAGATCTTACCTTTGGTTTCACCAGGGATGATCTATGTCCTGGAGCTGGGAGAGAAAATGGTTTTGGAGAGTGTTCTAGCCTTGAAGAGCTAGGTTTTAGGGGATTAGGGCCCTTGGGAAGCTGGTGGTCTAATTATGGAATAGATACAGTGACCTTAAGCTTTTCCTAAGTCTAGAAGTCATGGTGAGGGTGGGGTGGGACTGACATATGCTGATGATTAGGGACAATTAATAGGATACGAGAGAATGAACCCTTCTGGGGAAAGACATGGTGGTCCAATCTGATCTCCAGGGTCCCTTCCAGCTCTAAATTCTGTGATTCTGTGAAGCCAAGAAAGTAACAGTATGCCTTCAAGAATCCAACCAGAGTTAACCAAGAAATCAAACCCAAAGGGTGGTGATAAAGGAACATGAAGAAGCATTTTCTGCCCAAGGAATTCAACATGGATGAGGATGAACATACCTTGAAGGGGATCAGTAGGAGGGATGAGGTAGTGACCATTTCTTGCACCCGAGATGACTCTCTTCTCTGGCATCTACCTGTTAACTGCACTTCTTTCTCCCTGGACCCAGGCGACACTTTTCATAGGCCTTTTTTGGGTGGAAATGGAGAATTATCATAGGCTGAGCCAAGTGAAGACTACCTAGGCAGAAAAAGTACAACCAAGCCCCAGACTGTCAACCTCCTGATTTTCTTCACTACAATAGACCGAACCTCTTTATAGGAAGGGCATCCTCACCTCCTGCCAGGGCTCTGATGCCCCAACATAGCTTTGTCTGCCCTTTAGCCTCATGAAATGTTTAACGCCTGGAGAGGGCTAAAGTCAGATGCAGGCATGGTGCTCAGTGTTGGGATGCAGACAGGGCAGGAACTTAGAGACAGTGGTGGATGGGCATGACCATGGCACAGCTAACATAGCCTCCTTGATGTTGGCGAGTGAACTTTTAAACCTTGATCCTTCCAGTGAAGGAGGGCTTCTAGGCCAAACAGCTGTGTGAACTAGCCAAGGTGAAGTCAGACTGAGGCCCTTTGTCTTCTCCTTCCAGACAGTTGGGACTCTAATCCTGGTAGAGACAACTTCTCATGAGTTAATTTCCTGTGTGCCACTCCCATTTTCAGGGCATACAAGAAGGCCTAATAGAAGTCATCTCTTGCTTCTGTGCTGTGTCCAGGAGGCCAAAGAGGGAGAAACTGAACTTTAGCCAGAGAAGAGATTTTTAACCTGGGAGGCTGGAATGGAGAAGGGGGTAGAATGTGGCATTTTGTGAAGTATCTGTCTTAAAATGTTTTATTCATTCTGCTTTTATCTAATCTATTTAAACCAATTACTCAACTACTCAACTGTGACCTTGAGTTGAGATGGCTCCTAAAAGAGCATGTTGGGTTTGGCAAGCAAGGGGTGTGACTAGTAAGCCAAGGTGGAGCCATATATGGCATGATTGACACAGACTTCTAGATCAAAGGGCAGCTAGGTGGGGCGGTGCATAAAGCAGTGGGCATGGGGTCAGGAAGACCTGAGTTCAAATGTAGCCTTAGATACTTATTAGCTGTGACCCTGGGCAAGTCACTTAACCCTGTTTGCCTCAGTTCCATCATCTGTAAAGTGAACAAGAGAAGGAAATGGCAAACCATTCTAGAATCTTTGCCAAGAAAACCCAAACGGGGTCATGAAGAATAGGAAGTGACTGGAATGACTGAACAACAACAACCTAGATCAAAAGCCCAGGTCACAGAGGAGAGTGGCAGAAGGCTGGATGATTGATTGACAGCCCCCTGCGTCAGGGCCATGACTGTTGACCCAGATCCAGACAGTCACACGTATTAGAAACAAATTTAGAACTAGAAGGGACCACAGAAATCATCCTGTCCAAGCCTTTCATTTTACTGAGGAAGAAGCTGGAGCCTAGGGCGAGGACTTTCTTTAGGTCGTATAGACCATAAGCAGCAAAGCTAGGCTTTGAATGCAGTTCTCCTGTCTCTAAACCCCATGCTCTCCCTAAAGTGAGAATCTGAAAAGACTTTAGCCCAAAAAGGCCAGGGTCTCCCATTGCCTCCTGGTCCATCTCTAGTTATCCTGATGAATATCAGGACACTGGACCCAGATGGCTCTGGAGGAGAAAGTGAGGCTGGTGACCTTGCACAACGATCCCTCCCTCAAATCCAAGTTAACTGCAAATCATGTCATCATCTGCTGATGTCATGGGCCTCTTTGAGAATGAAGGACAAACAACTATCCAATACTGCCTTTCTCCTCTCTATTGCCTTGGAGTTGGCTGAAGGAATAGCTAGCTTCACAGTAGGAATTAATGTAATCATGTCAACCTGGTGGGAGGTCACAGTTGGCCAGTCAATAAACATTTATTAAGTCTCTACTATGGGCACTATGCTGAACATTGAGGAGTCAAAGAAATGCAAAAGAGAGTTCCTACCTTCAAGGAGCTCACAATCCAATGGGGAAAGACAATATACGAAAAGAAGATGTGGGCCCAGGGAAGGTACCCAGCACTGGGGCATGATGAAACTAGGTGGGGAATGATGAGATGGCTGTCCTGGACACCCTTAGATGCCTGCCCTCCACCTTTTCCGGTCAGAGGGAGGGAGGGGTCCAAGGGTCAGGGGTTACTGAGAAGGTGTAACATTCAGGGTGATGTCATCTCGCAGGATGGTGAGTTTCTGGAGACCATGAAGTCCGGGAGAGCGGCCCAGTGGGAAATGGCGAGGTGACTGCCTTGGGAGCCCTCCTTAAATGGAGGATCTGGGAGGACTTCCCACATGTCCACCACCCCCACTGTCTAATCAGAGGATCAAGGTCATCTAGTCCATTCTAATTCATTCAAAGGCATGAGGAAACTGAAGCCCAGGGAAATGAAATGATTTCTTTGAAGTCACACAGTTAGTAGGTGGCAGAGGGGCAATTCAAACCCAAGTTTTCTGATTCTGATTCATCCCACTACAACAAGTCCCAGTGCTGCAGGATCTTGTCCTTGGTCCTGACCTGTTCAGCATTTTTTTTTTTACAGCGACTTGGATGAAGGCACAAGGAGCATCTTTCTTGAGTTTGCAGACAATATAAAGCTGGGAAGGACATAGCTCACATACTGTGTGACAGGATCCCAAAGGACCTTGGTAAGACAATCAGATCTAGCAAGGGGATTGACTTGAATCGAAGCAGCTATGAATGACGAATGATGCCATGATCCTTCCTTTTTCCATTTCAAAGTTTACATCTAAGGGCGGGTAAAGAATTTTTGTTGATTCCACCTCTAAGTTCCTTGAGGTGGGGTTTGTTTCATTTTTTTATCCTTGTATCCTACGCTGTACCTAATACTTAATAGGAGTTTAATAAATGTGTGTCAAATTAAAAGGAATTAAATTGACTGGCATAAAAATGTTTGTTGAATTGAGCAGTAAAAGTGAACCTGGAGGTGGAAGAACAGACCAAAAGACTCTCAATCAATGCCACTGGGATGATGAATCCCAGTTTTTGCTTGAGTGTGTTTCATAGAGCCTATTGTTAAATTTTTAGTGTGAATATTTTTACTTCAGGAATTAGCAAATGCTGCAAATGAGGGCTTCATTTATTGTTTTGTGGATTGTCTAGACTTAGGAAAATGTTAATAATGTAAATTCTCTTAAAAGTATGTCACAGGTACATTCCCTCTCCCCCCCAAAGAGCTGATTGTTAAACATTTACCAGAATACCCTAGGTGTGCTCTGAAAAAAAACACCACTGATGTCATTTTTTTACTTGTTACTATGGATAAAACAGAGTCCCTCTCAACCCAAGGAGAATCAGGCTAGGTCTGGGGAAGCTGTAGTCTAGGAGAGTTTAGAAATTGATGCCTCTTGATGTGGAAAAAGAGACACTAATGCATTGTTGGTGGAGTTGTGAACTGGTCCAACCATTCTGGAGAACAATTTGGGACTATGGAACTGTGTATACCCTTTGACCCAACAATACCCTTGCTAGGTCTGTATCTCAAAGAAATCAAAGAAAATGGAAGAGAACCTATTTGTTAAAAAAATATTTTGTGGCAGCAATTTTTGTGTTGGCAAAGAATTGGACATTGATGTGATGACCACCAATTGGAGAATGGCTGAACGAGTTGTGATATGTGATTGTGATGGAATACTACTGTGCTATAAGAAATGACGAGCCAAATGCTTTCAGAAAAACCCAGGAAGACCTATATGAATTGATACAAAGTAAAGTGAGCAGACACAGGGCAGCTTTGTACACAGTAACAGCAATATTGTAACTATGATCAATTGTGAAAGACTCCGCTCTTCTCAGTAAGACAATGATCCAAGATAATTCCAAAGGACTTGTGATGAAAAACACTGTCTACCTCCAGAGAAAGAACTGATGAACTCAGATTGAAATATAAGTTTTCACTTTTTATTTTTCTTTTTTTGTGTGACGTGGCTTATATGAAAATATGTTTTGCATGATTTCACATGTGTAATTGTTATCATATTACTTGTCTTCTCAATGGGTGGGGGAGGAGCCGGAGGGAGGGAGAGAATTTGGAATTCAAAATTTAAAAAAGAATGTTAAAAATAAATAAATGATTAATTAAAAAAAAAGAAATTTAAGCCCCCTATCTGGTAGATTTCTTTTGTACAAACTTTGAATTACTTTATCCTGGCCTAGTATTTATGAAAAATGGAAAATGGCACCCAGAATTGGTGGCAGTAGCATGAAAAGACAGTTAGTAGGGTTTTGGGCACTACAGCTCCCTAACCTCAGGAAACTGAGATGGCTTAGGGGCCAGGAAGGGCCAAGAGACTGGGTAATTCCACTCCTCCAAAAAGCCCTTGGGCCCAAGGTAGGTCACTGGAAGTTGCTCTGAGAGGAAGAGTTGGTGATCCAGGAAACTGAGGTGTCTGGCCCAGAACCAGACATTTTCCAACTTATTTGTTGTTATTTTCTCTGCTGGGTAACCTTAAATCGCCGCCTGTTTGCGTGGTTGGAGAGACGAACGTCTCTCTCTGGGGGCACAGAACACCTCACACTGCTCCTTATCCCAGGCCTCAGAGAGGCCGGGTGATGTAGGAGGAGAAATTTAAAACTTAGAGTCAGGGAAGACCTGGGTTCAAATCCTCTCTCTGATACTTAGTTCTGCGGCCATGGGCAAGTCACACAAGCATTCTAAGACTCCATTTCCTTGTGAGTAAAATGAGGACACTAACAGCACCTCCTGCACAGGGCTGTTGTGAAGCTCAGACGAGACAGTGTATGGAAAATAACTGGCAAATGTCCAAGTACTAGAGAAATATCTGCTGTTATTATTATTAGGATAAGTGACTCGCCCAAGGTCACACATAGCCAGGATTTGAACTCAGCTCCTCTGACTCCAATTCTGATGCATTTCCCACTGAATCACACCGTCCTCTAATTCCCAGCTCTCCAAGGGACCTCAATGAGGCACTCATCATCATCTTCTTCTTTTCCTCCTCTTCCTCTCTCTCTTTCTCTCTCTCCCCACCTCCTTCTCTTCTTGCCTTCTTTCCTTCTTCTCCTGCCCCTCATAGCAGAGAAAACGACCTATTGACTCGACTCAATGATAATTCATTCTTCTGTATTGGGGGCCAGTCCTTCCTCTGCACCATCATGGAACATGCTCAGAGAACCCTTTCTGGTTTTGGTTGACCTGGGAGCCTTCTGTCCGTGTTGTAAACCCCTACTGAAAGAATTTTACATTTCACTGCGATGTGGTACCCTCTGAGTGTTTTCTTGGTTTCCCCCCTGCCGTACGATAGGAGCAAGGAGGTAGATGTTTCATCATCTAAGTGAAGACAGCCTAAGACTGAGCCTTCTCTTGCCTGTGAACCTTCCTTCTGTCTAGAGCTGAGGGATGGGCAGTACTTATTCCCTTATGGGAACGCTGCTTCCCTGTGGATCATGACCTCAATTAGGCAAGTGTGGGCTGGGGCTCCTGCTGCTTTTTCTACTTCATTTTTCCTTTCACAAATAGGTAACCAAACCTGCTGCTTGAAGTGGCCATGTTCAGGCTTGGGGGTGATTTTGTGAGACTGAAAGGTCAAAGAAAGGAGTAGATGGTTGGTGCAGATGCAGGAAAATTAGCTTGTGGAAGCAGCTAAGTTCAAGGTTCAGAGGAAGTTTGAGGTGGGATAGCGTGAGGGCTAAGATAAAATGCAAAATACCTAATCAATAAGCCTGCAAACTGATAACGTTTGGCTTCTGATAATGTTTAAGAATCAGTCTTTCTTTAGATTGTAACAGTAGTCAAAGTTTAAGCTACTGAATTTTGTTCTGTTGATATATGTGTTTGTGAGTTTTTTTTTATTTTTAACATTTCTTTTGTTTATAGGAACAAATTAACTTTACCGTATCTGATTCACTTTGGATACCCCTTTGCTTTCCCCTTTTTGGGGAGGCCCTAGAGGTAGCCATAAATAAAATAGTCCCAAAGGGTTACTAGGCTTGGAGGAGGGGGGAATGAGTATAAGAAGAGGGAGTCTAATCCACTTATTAGAGGCCGGCTCCTCCAGGATTAAACCAAGTCAAAACTACATGACTGAGTACAGAACAAAGAGTGGAACAGTACCCTTGACCCCATGGACCCACTGAGGTTCCTCATGGTCAGACTTCAAAAGATGGAAGAACAAAAAGGGAATTTTTATTCTGGAACTGATTCTCACTAAGGAGGAACTAAATCGCTGGAATGGGAACCTCGGGAGGAAGCAACTATTCGTCCCTAGCATTTGTGATAGAGGAGACATTCAGGCAAAGTCTGGCATGCATCCTAGATTTGAGGAGAACAAATGACAAAGGGTTCAGATAAAGGATAGACAGAAGCCCAGGGACTACCCACTTACAGATGAAGCCAGACAGCTATGTGGGGCGGTTCACAGAGGTCCTGGGGTCAGAGAGACCTGAGTTCAAATCCTGCCTCAGTCATTTATTTGGTTTGTGACATTGGGCAAGGGGTTTAATATCTGAGTTTCCTCCTCTGTAAAATGGGGCTAATAAAGCAACTACTTCACAGGTTTATTTTGAGGATACCATGAGATGATACATGATTTGAAGTCCTTAGAGAACCACACAAAAACTAGTTTTTATTATGATGAAGATAGGCTTTCAAGGATAACGCTGTGAATACCCAGATAGAAATAATTTTGATAAAGAGAGAAGAGGGGAGATGCCTAACGAGACCGATCTAGATGCGGGGGAAGCAGCCCAGCAAAGATGGAAGTAAGCAGGGCTGTGCTGGAGCCAGCTAAACTGGCTTGAGAGACCTGATGATGAAATTGTCAGCGAGAACCTACACTTCGGAAACTGGCAAAAGCTACAGGCTGAGGCTTGGTTGACTGTATTGCTGATTGTCTAGACTTAAAAAGATGACGGAGAAAATGTTAATAAAGATATTAAACTTAAAAAGTATGTCCTGTGTACGTTTTCGGAGTCTTGTTAAGCATTTACCAGCAAGCCCTTGGAAGCAAGGGTAGGTAACCAAGGGTGAATACAGAGATGTGATAGTGTCAGGAGTGCTAAAGCTTATGGAGGGTGATAGGGAAGGCCATGAATAATTGTTCTCCACTTTGTTGAATCTCTCCTTTAATCTAGAACAATTCAGAGGAACCTGGATGTCTCCAGATTCTGAGATCCTCCCTGGACATACCCTTAACTTCTCTATAAAAAAGAGAAGAGGTGAAGTTAAAGTTTCAAAAGACTCAAAGACAAGGGGTTAACACAGCAGGAAAAAAGATAACTGTGCTTTGTGGCTTCTTTTTTGCCTCTTCTCCACTTTATCTTTTTTTTTCTTCAAGAAGACAGCGTCAAGAGAGAAGCAATGGTAACCTAAATGTTAATGATGGAGAAGTGTGGGTATCAAGGAGTGGAGCTATGAACAGCATTGTTCAGAAACAGCTGAGGTTTGGCAGCTATCAAACTTGTATACACACACGATATGTAGGTATGTATGTATGTACGTGGTATTTTGGTCCACATTACCAAAAATGATGGGATCGCAACATACTGTGTTTTTAATCTCTGAGCACTGTGGGAAGTAAGGAGAGAGTGGAATACCCCTAAGTAGTGGGTGTTCTGAATCAACTATAGATAGTAGATTTCATATTTTAGTATGTAATCAATATTTCATTCGTTTCCTGGATTAAATTGGAACATGGCCAGAAAATGAAAAGTTCTTCCAAGTGAAGCCTTCCAAAGCAAAGCTGACATTGGTTGAGGAAGTAGCAAAGTCATTTTGATCCTTCCCTAGTGGGGACACTGCAGTGGGGATACTATAGCCTGTTAAAGGATCCATTAAGACTTGACTTTTTTATTTTTATTTTTGTGAGGCAATCATAGTTAAGTGACTTGCCCAGGGTCACACAACTAGCAAGTGTCAAGTGTCTGAGGCTGGTTTTGAACTTAGAAGACCTGACTTTGTAAAACTAGTCTTTCTTTCTCCTTTTGAGAAGAGAAAGAGAGAGAGAGAGCTCAAACAGAGAGAGAGCTCAAACAGAAATGACATTTAAAAACAAATTTAAAAATCTCATATGTAAGAACAATTTCTAAAATAAGATACAGATTTATTATTATTATTTTTTAACCATTTTGCACGTACTGAAATATTTTGGACATCCAGTCTATTTAATGTATGAGCGTGAACAAATTGAGACAAACCTTTTTCTAAAGCTACATGCTTTAGGATTGTGTGACTATAAAGACCCTTGTGTTTGATGAGCCTAATTGTTTTTAATGATTTTATCCTGCTATTTGGTAGGAAATATGGCCACAGGTACTAAAGGAGGGAGAAGCAGTCAACTTTGACTATCTGCTTAGGGTAAGCAGAAGTTTCTGAGTGAGTAACAGAGAATGCCGAATTCTCTATTTACTGTTCATTTGTCTCTGGACAGTTTAGCTACTGCATTTTTAGTTTTTATTTGTAAAATAATAAAAATTTATTGATTATAGAGAATGAAGGTATTCCACTGAAACTTTCTTTTTTCTTCCAGAGTGATGCTTTAGAAATCTCTGGGAAGTCTTCTTCACCTATTATGTGGCTTGACATAATTTTTGCTCATTCTGGGACCACAGGCATTTCCATTCTCTTTTCTCAGTGTACACACATATATTGTATATACCTCTAGGTATAGTAGTTTAAATTGTTTTGTCAAAGAGATGGGTAGCATTTATTTCTTCTCTATCTTTTCATTTCCAAAAAAATCATAATCTAAAACAGTTCTTTTTGTTATTTCAAAAACATTTTGTTTATTTATTTTTACTTTAAAAAGGTTTTATTTTTAAAGGTCTCAATTTATCTCGAGACCTTATAAACAAGTACTAAAATATATCCAAACAGTTACTAAAACATATCCCAAACTGTCACTAAGACATACCCGAACCTGTGTATTTAGGTATCTGTATGGAAAGACAGCTGTGAATATTTAAATGAGCCTAAAAGAAATTCTGTAGTTCCCGATGACTTCTAGGATAAAACTGAAAATATTTCATTTAGAACTATCCTCTTTACTTGGCCTTTTCAGTTGTTTTTCATTGTCACAACAGCAGAAGTTTTAAGGCTGCTAATACAATGAAAGCTACTGTGAATGCTCTAAGTTTATTCTTTCACCCAGTAAAACATTAGAAAGCCAATCACACTTATCTCGGGCATTGTGCAATTGTGCGAACTATTTCCCAATGGGGAGGGGAGAGGGTGGTGGAGATTTTGGGAAAAGAGGAAGAACTCGAAAGGCTTTATATTCTTCCTAAGACCGAGAAGGACCAGAGCTCCAGGGGAGTCGGAGGAGCCCCGAGCTCCTGGCTGGATTCCGGGTCTTCCTCTTTCCCCTCCTTTTGGATCTGAGATTGAAGCCATCACTGAGGTCAAGATCAAGGTAATTTCTCCTCTCTGGTGAGGAAAGGTGAGCAGGGGGCAATGAATGGAGAAACAAAAGGAAGAAATGTCTCTGCTCTGGGCAAGGGCTGAGAAAATTTTGGGGAGGAGGGGATCTCCTGGGCTTTCTATCTTTGGTCTGAACCTGTCTGAACCAGGGTTTTCATGAGCGGAGGGAGTTCCTCGCTATAGAAATCCTTTACACTTGTGTAGATTGGCAGCCCATCTAGGAGTGGCCCAGAGGGGAAATATTGTGGTAGAAAGACCTCTGGCTCTGGAGCGAGACCTGTGTTCATATTTCACCTCTGATGATGCTTGCTACCTGGGTGACCCCGGACAAGTCAAATTCATCTCTCTCAGACTCAGTTTCCTCATCTGTAAAATGGGGAGGTTGAACGCCATGGATTTTTGGGGTGATTTCCAGCTCTGATTTGATGATCTGTGATGCAGAGTGGCACCTAGTCAGCCTTTATTTTGGTTCCAAGATGTATCCTAATACATAGAGACCACATGGTATAATAGACTGCTAGGCGAGGAGTCAGCAAGAGCTGGGTCCAAATCCTGCCCCAGACACTTCCAGTTCTGTGACTTTGGCCAAGGCACTTAGCCACTCTGGGTCTCAGTTTCCTCATCTGTGAAATGTGGGAGTTGGATGCCATGACCTCTAAGGCATGTTTTAGGTCAAAATTGACATAGATAGCTTTTGCATAGCACTTTAAGGTTTGCAAAGTGCCTTACGAATGTTATCTCTTTTTTCATTCTCACAACAATCTTGTGAATTAGGTGCAAGGTCGCAACCTCCCCCCCCCAATTTTGCAGATTGGGAAACTGATGCAGACAGAGGCTAAAATACTTGCTTAGGGTCTGAGGCTGGATTTGAACTCAGGTCTTTTGAGTCCAGGCTCAGCACCCTATCCACTATGCCACTTTGTATGCTCTACAACCCACCCACATCCATTTCTACCCCTGTTCTCAATCCTCATCTCATTGTCTAAACCTGACCCTCATCCAAATCTCAGAATCTAAGTCTGACCGTAATTACATGCTGATCTCTGACCCTGACCCTATCTGCACACTGATGTCTTGATCCAATTACAATTTGGAAAGCAATTCTGAATCCTGACTCTAATCTATTTTCTAATCCCTAACTTTCATCAAAGGGCAGATAGGAGACAGTGGATGGAGCACTGGACTTGGAAGACTCCACGAGTTCAAGTCTGGCTCAGACACTTACTAACTGTGTCACCCTGGGCAAGTCACTTAACCTATTTGCCTCAGTATCCTTATCTGTAGAAGGAGCTGGAGAAGGAAATGGCAAACCACTCCAGTGTCTCTGCCGAGAAAACCCCAAATGAGGTCACAGAGAGTCAGATTGAGTGACAAAGAGCTAAACTTTCATCTCTCTCCTGATTCTCAACTCTAACCACAATTAAAAGCCTAATGATTTGCTCCAATCACATCCCAGGACCTAAACCCAGCACACCCAACCCCAATATTTAACCCTCCTAACTCTAGCCCAAGCCTTATCCCAAATCACATCATTTAACTGAACCGTATAGACCTGTATCCTAGTGCTATTCTGATCACTCATTCCAATTTTGGCCTCATGTTCATTTTCCCTAACTCTTATCTTCCAGGCAGCCTGTCCCAATGAGAGTGGAGGTTCAGACTGACACATGTGCAAAAGGCTTCCCTTAGCAATGAAACTGAGACCAGTGGCTTGCATTTGTCAGATCCTAGCCCTGGCTCCCTCCTTAAACCTAGCCATTCTCCAAATCTTCCCCTAACTCAACTCTCATGCTTTAGTGATGCCTCCACCCCCATCCTTAATCCTCATGCTTAGTGCCGAAGCTTGTCCAAACCCTTGATCTTTATCCCAACCCTAACTCTTTCTCTAACACCTCATAGTAGTAATACTCTTGGGACACTAAGATTAATCTCACCATTGTAGAGAGGGAAGGAATGAACCCAGGTGTCTGAAGTTCCAGGGAGTTTAGCTTCGTGGTGTGGTAGAAAGACCATTGGTTTTAGAGAAAGGATCCGCGGTCCTCACCTCCTGTGTTACCTTGGGCAAAGTGACTCCACTCCCTGACCCTCAGGTTTCATATCTATGAAATGGGTATGATAATACTTGCGCTATTTCACAAGGTTCTTGTGAATAAAGTGCTTCGGAAGCTGTAAAATGCTGTTAGAAACTGGAGTTACCGTGATAAGTCTCAGGAACCTATCCAATCGTCGGATTCCAAATCTGACCTTGTCCGCATACGGATCTCTCACCCTGACCCCATCCCAAGCTTCGCTGGGAGGGTGTGCTAACATTCTGTGTGATAGAATCCGTATTTGACAGGCCAGAACATTGGACTGAACCAAGTGAGAGAAATTCAATAGGTTTCAATGTAAAGTCTTACTCTTGGGTTAAACAATCAACCCCTCAAGGATGGGAGATGCCGAGTAGACAGACAGCCGTTTGTCTGAAGAAGGAGCAGGGGTGTGGTGTGGCGGGGTTGGTGGACAGCAAGCTCCGTCTGAGCCAGCAGTGCGGCACCGAAGCCAAGAAAGCGGAGCCAAGAAAGCGAATAAAAGTGAATTTAGGCTGCGTTGCTGGGACCAGGCGTAGCGAAGTGCTTTGTTCTGGGCAGATTACACCTGGAGAGTTGCGCAGGAGGCTACGTGAGCAGACTTGCGTTTGGAGTCAGGAGGGATCTGAAATCAGGAGACACCTGGCTTTGGTTCCCACCTTAGATACACACTAGGAGGAAGCCTCAGTTTCCTCATCTTCCAAATGGACATAAAACAGCATCTACCTCATGCTGTAAGAGGGGCAGCTTGGTCGTGCAGCGGATAGAGCAGGAAGACCCCAATTCGAATCTATCCACAGACACTTCCTAGCTGTCACTTAACTCTGCCTTAGTTTCTCATCTGTTAAATGAGAAGGAAATGGTGAGTCACTCCAGTGTCTCTGCCAAGAAAACCCCGATGAGGTCATGAGGAGTCAGCCATGACGGCAGTGAATGAGCGACAGCACACGGCGACCAGATGAGATGATTACGTAAAGCACTTTTCAAACCTTGTAAATGTGAGCTGTGAGTGGCAGTGCCGCCCGATGGACAGAGGCATCAGGAAGACCCGAGTTCGAGTCTCGCTGCTGGCTGTGTCACCGGAATTCTCAAGGCTTCGGGGAATTCTTGAAGATTATGAGTTTTAGAGATGAGATGGGGCAGAGGTCCTTGGCCTTTGATTTCACTGATACAGAGGATGCTCTGGTGAGGACGGCCGGCATCCTCTCGTCTGTTTGTGACAGTGGGGCTGTAGGGACCCCCGAGGCGGCAGACTGACCTGGAGAGCGCATTTCTCTCCTTAAATAATTAACGAATTCTGTCCAATGTTTCCCAACTCCATCTTGACCTGGGTTGGGCCTCAGCAGGGAGGGTTGTGGGCCACGGGCAGGGGGAGGTGGGGTGCTGTGTCCAGGGACAGTCAGTGTCTGTCAGAGCCGGGACTCGAACCCTGACAGTGAGACTCGCTCCTTCGTGCGTATTGAGTGCTTTGAAAGCATTGAGGAGCTTCTGTGATTCTTAATACGATAATATGACATGATGTGATATGATATAAGATATAACATTATAATTATACAATGTATTATGAACTACTACGGTTATATAATGTAATATAGCGTATACCGTGATAATCATAAAATGCGCTATATAATTTAATGTAATATATATTATAATTATATAATGTGTCATATGATACACTTTATAATCATGTGACGTAATATATACCATTAAACACACACCATAACACACCATATAATATTTTATATAATCATGCTATACGCACTACGGTAATTACATAACGTACTGCATTCTATACAACCATAATAACACAATGTAAATACAATCCACACATCGTGCGAGCATGGATTATCATTCCGGCCCCCACAGTTCAGGGAGGACATTGATAAATCGAAGTGTCCCAAGGAGGGGAACCCGTTCCTGCCGCGTGAGGAGCAGTTAAAGACCCGGGAGAGAAGGGGAGCCCTTCGAGAAGAAGCCAGAGGGGGGATGCTGCGGCCAAGCCTCTGAAGGTCAAACCAGGGGTGGGGAGCCTCCGGCCTCGAGGCTGCGTGTGACCCTCTAGGTCCTCGAGTGCGGCCCTTTGACTGAATCCAAACTTCGCAGAGCAGGGTCCCCGCCGCCTGATTAGACATTCTTCTTTTTCTGTTTTGCTCCGCATGCGGAAACTCTCATTTTCTTTGGTGTTCGTTGGGTTCAGAATGAAAAGTACATAAATTTTTAGAAACACACTGGTTTCTTCCCTGAATGAGACGGCCTAGTCTTTGAGAGCGTGTGTGCCATCCCCGCCAGCTCAGATCATCCAGCCTCGATGGTCCCTCTTGGTCCTTTTGGCCAGAGAGGGATTCGGGCGCCTGGACCTTTCCGCTGACCGTCTCCTTCCTTCCTCTCCTTCCTCTCCCTCTTCACTTTATGTGGGCAGCGTCGGCCTCAGAGAGCCCTTCTAATGATGCTCGGGGGAGAAACCGAAACCAGGACCCAGAAGAAACCTTGAAGCAGAAATGAAACCGAACGCGTCCTTCCACTGCCCTTCACTGACATTTCTGTACCCGTCCCCTCCTGCTCCCGTGACCTCACAGGTCAGATCACTGCCCCCTCTTTGGCTTTGCCACCTCATCTGTAGAATGTGTTTCTAGATCCCGCTTTCCTTCTTCCTCACTGAACTCCTCCTGGGGGCAAAGCAAAGCATTCGATATGAAGACCGCGTCTGACAAAGTCTCTGACTTTGTGTCCTGATGGCCTCCCCCCTCGCTGCTGTGAGAGAGGAGCTACGCATCCACTGCATCTTCTCCGGGACCTTCGTTGGTTTTTCCACTATAGAGAAGTAAATATCAACTCTGGCAGCAACCGTCAAATGGGGTTGGCATGTGGAAAGTGCTGAGGAAGTTAAGTAACGAACATATGAATCACGTATCATAAATCTAGAATGGGAAGGGACCCCACACATCTTCTAGTCCAGGGTCCTCTCACACCCCAGGGTCACACAGGTCCCTCACACAGGTGGGAGGGTCAGAATTCAAACCCAGGACACTCGACTCCAAATGCAGCCCTCTTTTCTGCTTTGTACCGGTCTGGCTCTTATGAACTTCCCTTCCCCTCTTCAGGATCTTAGGGACCCCCTCTGAAAAGGAGAATGAATGGAAGGTGGGTCAGAATAGGTGAGGAGAAATACAACATGAGTGTAAGGGGGCCTTGTGGCGGGAGAAAATACTTCCATGTTTGGCTTTAAGTAGAGGAGGAAGATGCATCCACAGCTGCCCATGAGATGTGGCTTCAGGGCTCCTACACTTTTATATTTCCCACCTTCAGGTGCCATGGCCTTCAATTCCATTTGAAAGTTAGAAGGGCCTCAGCAGCCATTCAGCCCAACCTATCCCCGGAAGGAATCCCCGCCATATCATGTCTAACAAGTGGTCGCCCAGGCTCCGCACCTCGAAGGAGGGGGAATCCTTGCCTCTCCAGGCAGCCCATTGCCCCATGAGACAGCTTCTGCATATGGCAGCCCTGCTAATGTTTGAAGGCAGCGTCATGTGCCCCCTCCAGGCATGTGCGTGTGCAGTTCCTTATATGGCCTGAGCCTTGGGTGGTTCACCATCCCAGTCACCATTCTCTGGATGCTCTTCGGCTCAGCAACATCCTTCTTAAATGGTGGTCCCCAAACTGAATAAACTACTCCTGGTAAGGCCTAACCAGGACAGAGGACAGAGACCCACTTTCCTGATGAGTGAGGGTGGCAGTAGGTCAGCCTGGGTCCCTGAACCTCTGGATCAGAGAATACTGAGAACCTGGAAAAGAATCGAGGGGGAGGGTACCCTACGGAGGGCTACCATCTTCCTGTAGACTGGCGCCATGTATCCAGTGCAGTGGAAGGTTAACAGTCTCAAATTAACGTTGTGATTCAAGAAAAGAATATAAGGAATTGGGACAAATTTGATTGAGTAGGAAGGAGAATGAGTGATTGGGATGGCTTTGATACTAGGGAAGGACTATGCGTCCTCAATATTGATGTCTTCTGAATTTTGGTGCCTTGTGGCAAGCCCTCTGTTGCTCGAGAAGACCTGGGTTCAAATCCCACCTCTGACTGTAAGTCTGTGACCAGGAAAAATCATCAAAAGATTGCAGGATCATCGATTGTGAGCTGGAAGGAAGCCCAGCCCCTTCACTTTACAGATGAGGAATCTGGGTCTTGGAGCTCACACAGCTTCTAAGCATTAGGTGGGATTTGAACCCAAGTTCTCCAGACTCCAAGTCCAGCATAATATCCCTTCATCCCCACACTGAGTTTAAGGCAACCCTTATGATCCCTGTTGTCTGACTCGGTTTCCCTCTGAAGCTAACATTTCTCTAAGAAAACCCTTGAAGGTTTGTATTTTATGTATGTTACCTCATTTGGGCCTCACCACAAGCCTGTGCGGATGAGCTGTTCTTATCAGCCCCATTTTACAGATGAAAACCATGGAGGCTGATAGAGGTTTGGATGATTGCAACTAGCAGCCATTATCCTTGGGGTTAATAAGAACCTTGCCTCTCCTTTGGGGAACTCCTTCCTGGACTGGGACAGGCCTTGCCCCACTCTCCTTCTCCTCACCTACTGCAGTAACAGCCTCTGAAGGACTATAAAATCTGTTTTTTTTGTAGTCATAATAAACATAATGAACCAGTTAGGTGGTATAGTGGATAGCTTGGAGTTAAGAAGATGTGAGTTCAAATCCAGCCTCAGACGCTTACTAGCTGTGTGACCCTGGGAAAGTCACTTTGCCTCAGTTTCCTCATCTGTCAGATAAGCTGGAGAAGGAAATGACAGTATCTTTGCCTAGAAAACCCCAAATGGGATCACTGAAAAAATGACTAAGCAACGACAAAGAGGAGCCAAGTTTCAAAATCAGTTCATGTGATTCCACAGCCAGTCACGCTGCCTCCCTGGGGCCTCCCCACCGATTCTTCTTTGCTTTCTTATCCCCATGAACGGTCCTCTTGGGGAACCACAAGAAATGAATAATTTTGGTTTTCTTTTCCCATGAAACAGGGAAGTTGGCATCAGGTTTCTATCTTTCCTTTCTTCCTCCCTCCCCCTTTGCTGAGTCGGCCCTGGGTGTCCAATGTGCCTCGAATCCCCCTGGTTCCTTCTTTCTTCTACTTTCTCTACATCCCTCCACTTCCTTGATGTGGTTTTCAGCATCCTCCCTACACATCCTACAATGCTACACAGTCCGGTGACCTCTCTGAGCTTCGGCTCCTCATCTGTCAAATGTGGTGGGAACTGATCTAACAATCCTATGTGAATTCTCCTTGCTGGTGATTTCACGGGGAGGAGTTATCAGGATTGGATGAGATGATGGAGTCAGCATTCAGCATGGAATAGGGGCAGAGCGCTGGACTGAGAGTCAGGAAGACCTGAGTTGAAATCCCACCTCTGATGCCTACTATCTGTGTGATTCTCAGTGAAGCACTCCATAGGCATCATCTATGAAGAGGCAGGAAGGCCCCGAAGGTTGTTTCTAGCTCTTAATCTGTGATGTGATGGTTCCACCTTTTCCCACTCCTTGCCTCCAACTGTAGGTTCCAGAGGGAACTCAGCTCTTCCGCTTGGTTGCCTCTCTACTTTCTGAAGGGTCTTCCCATCTAATTTAGTCAGTCAATAAACATTTATTAATTGTTTTCTATATGCTTGGCACTATGCTGAGGACTGGGGACACAAAAAAAGGCAAATGATAGTTCCAGAGATGATAAGCAAAAAAATATATACAAACAAGCCATTGCCGGGAAAACTGGGAACTGACTAATAGAGGGAAGGCACTGGAGTTGAGAGGGGTTGGGGAAGGATTCCTGTAGAAGGTGGGATTTTAGTTGGGACTCGAAGGAAGTCAGGGAAGCAGGAGATGAAGAGGGAGAGCATTCCAGGCTTGGTGGACAGTCAAAGAAGATGTATGAAGTGAGCAGATGCGGAGTGTCCACTATCTTATGGGTCTTCCCAGACTCCTCTGGGAGGTGGTCAGGGAAGGGGTTATTGTTTCCGTGGTATAGATGTGGAAACTGAGGCCCAGAGAAGTTACTCAAGGGCACTAGAGTCCAGGAACACTGTGTGGCCCTCCAGCTGCCATAGCCTCAACCTCCCAGGACCTGTTCCTGGCATGGGTACTATCCTTCCTCTGTCCTATATTCTATCCCCTCTGGACTCTATTCTTTCTACCTGCCAGGGTGACAACTCACAAATCTGACAACAAAATTTGTGGTAATTGATCCATCAATTGTGTTATAGTGAGGATTCCTTTGCTGCATTATTTGGACTAGGAGACCATTAAGGTCTCTTTCAGTTTTCAGATTCTGTGATTCATTAAGCATCTTCTTTGTGCCAGGGCAATTAGCTGGATAGAGAGTGTGGGGCTGGAGTCAGGAAGACTCATCTTCCTGAGTTAAAAATCCTTACTAGCTGTGTGACCCTGGGTGTCCAGGGCATTCAGGGTGTGACCCTGAACCTGTGACCCTGTTGGCCTCAGTTCCTCTTTTTAAAGATGAGCTGGAGAAGGGAATGGCAAACCTCTCCAGTATCTCTGCCAAGAAAACCCCAAATGGAGTCATGAAGAATCAGACAGGACTGAAAAGAGCTAAAACTACAACTTGTGCCAGGTACCTTCTGCCCAGGAAAGTGAGTGACCAGAAAAGGACCCTTGAGAAAGAAGTATAGTGCCAAAGGAGGACTTGAGGGGCAAGTGGGGGTCTGAGGACATCCCGGGGCAAAGTGTTCACTGAGCTGGGAACTTGGCTGCTTCTGGGGCAGGGTCTGCCTAGTCTTAGTAGAATCTCTTCCCACTTGCTACACCAGGCTGTCGATGGATTGTGGTGGTGGCTTTGGTGATGGTCCTTGAACTGGTGAGCTTCACATTAACAACCCACCTCTCTAAAGTGCTGTCAGGTTTACAAATCACTTTCCTCCACCACATCCTCAAGGTAAGGGGCAGTGACCTCCTTCCTGAATGACCTTCCCTTCCAGCTCCCTTCTTTCTGTCCCCCAGGAGCCCTGCTGGACCTGGCCATGTTGCTTTTGAGCTGGCTGCTTCTCCTTGGGTCTGCCTTCCACCAAGGTATGCCGAACCCCGAGGGAGCTGCTGCCCCAAACCTCCCTAGCCCCCAGTCCCCACACACGCCTGTTTGGATCGTGGACTCTGCTAAGTTCTTTCAAGTCCATGGCCTCATTTGGTCCTCACAGCACACACACTTTCCTTGCCTTCATGGAGCTTGCATTCCAATGGAAAACTAAGGTGTTTGTGCCTGGGGAGGGGGTTACCATGAGTTATACATTTATTTTTCCCCAAATCCCCCCATTGGGGAAAAGATCTCCCAGTTTCTTGAATTAGAGAGCCTTATTTCTCAGATTGGTATAAAGGAGTGTGGCAGATGTCCTGCGTCCCCTGACACTTTCCCCTAAGCCTTAGCTTGTGGGGTCATCCACCTAGTTTGAACTCAAACCTGAAATGCAGATGGAGAAGAAAGCGTCTGACTGATTGATTCTCCCTCTTCCCCCTTATCTTTACCATCAGGCCTGGGTTCCTGGGAGGCGATTGGCCCTAAGAATATTCAGGAAGTCAGTGACTTTTCTCCCTCCAGCCCCTTATCTCTTCCCTCTTTCATTCCCTCAGGCCTGGGTTCCTGGAAGGTGATCAGCCCTGAAAAAGTCCAGGGAGTCCTCGGCTCCTGTCTGGTCATCCCCTGCACTTTTAGCTTCCCTAGTGATGTGAAAACAGACAAAGGTATCAATGCCATCTGGTACCGAGACTACTCCAATGCCAACAGAAAGGCGGTGGTGAGTCATTCCCAAGACCCAGCACAAGTGGACCAGGGCTACAAAGACCGGGCTGTGCTGCTGGGGGACCCTGGGCAGAAGACCTGCAACCTCCTCTTACGGAAGCTCAGCCCCAATGACAATGGGGACTATACTTTTCGGTTCGAGATCATTGGGGTGGATAGCTGGTCTGCCAAGATGAGCACCGCAGTCACGGTTACTGGTGAGACTGGGGAAGGTGGAGCCATCCGCTGTCCCTCCCTCCCTCTGAATCTTTACCCCCCTCTCCCATCCCCCTTATCTATTCCCCCTCATACAACCACAGAATTTCAGATTTAGAAGGAACTTCAGAAACCATCTAATCCAACCCATTCCTGACCAAGAATTTATTCTTCACCACCCCTACCACCCCTGACAAGTCATCCAACCACTGTTTAAAGACCATTACTGATAAGAGGCAGTTCAGTGAATAGAGTGCTGGGCCTGGAGTCAGGAAGACCTCAGGTCAAAACCTGCCTCAGCCACTCGCTAGTTGTGTGACCCTGGGCAAGTCACTTGAACCTCTGTTGGCCTTGATCCACTGGAGAAGGAAATGACAAACCACTCCAGTATCTTTGCCAAGAAAACCCCATGGACAGTATTGGCATGCTTGGGGTCATGAAGGGCTGGACATGCCTAATGACAACCAATCAAGAGTTCATTAGCTATCATGACACTCCATTACAATTAGGATAACTGAGAGTTTTAGGAAGAATTTACTTTCATTGATCCCCAAACTGCACACATTCCTTTGTGTTTTTCCTTTCCCTCATCCCTCATCTCTAAACCTACTGTCACACTCAGAAAATCACAGAATTTCCAAGTTAGAAGGGACCACAAAGGTCCATCTAATCCAACTCCTATAAGAATGAGGATCCTCTCTTAAGCATTTGTGACAAAGTGGGCACCCAGCCTTTTTTTGATGAGCTCCAGTGACGAGGAATCCACATTTACTAGCTGTGTGACCCTGGGAGAGTTACATAACTTTTCCCAGACTCAGTTTTCTCCTCTGTAAAATGTGGATAATAATTCCACCTGCTTCCCAGGATCGTTGTGAGGATCAAATAAAATAACACAGGTGAAAAGCTTTGAAATCATTAAATCCCTATGTAAATTTTGGCTTCTCCTCCTCCTCCTCCTCCTCCTCCTCATCCTCATCCTCCTCCTCCTCCTCCTCCACCACCACCACCACCACCACCACCACCACCACCTCTTCCTCCTCCTCTTCTTCCTCCTTCACCAACTCCTCCTTCCCCACCTCCTCCTCCTCCTCCTTTGACTATTCCACTTTTAGGTGACTCTCACCGTTAGGTAGCTCATCTTTATATCTAGACTAAATCTGCCTTTTGGAAGCATATTCCCACTGCTGCTAGTTCTGTCCTTTGGGGTCCAGCAGAGCCCATCTAGTCCCCCTTGCACACGATGACCATCATGTCTTCCCTAAGTCTTCTCCAGTATAAATATCCCCAGTTCCTTCCGTGGCTCCTAAGATGACGTTATCTCCAGACCCTTCGCCATGCTCACCACCCTTCTCTGGACAGGCTCCAGCTTGTCAGCATCCTTCCTAAAACACGACAGCCCACGTCCAATCACAAATTCCATCCCCATGCCTCATCTCTCAGCCCCACCTCATTCGTATTCTTATTTTCATTCATTTTCCAGCCTTCTCGTTCCTTCCGGTAGGTTAAAATTCAGTTCAGAGGTGGGAGAGAGACGTGTGAGGTTTCAGTGAAAGGCCTAGAGCTATCGAGGAACCACAGGTATAGAAAAGGAGGCCTCTGTATACTTTTCCTTCTAAGACACCTACCTTGTCTTTTCTACCTCCTGAGTGGGGATTGTTTTTCAGGGGTGGGAGAGGGGGACAGGGGTGAGCCCATCCTTAAATGTTCCATTTCCACCCTAGATGAACCCAGCAGCCCTATCATTACCTCCCCTGCTCATCTTCGGGAAGACACACAAGTCATCTTCAACTGTTCCACCCCCTACATGTGTCCTGAGGATGGGACTCCCCTCTCCTGGCACGGTCAAGATCCTGTCCACTCCAACATTAGCCAGCTCCAGGTACTGGAGCCCACCAGTGTCATCTCCCAACAAAGCCTCAGCGTTGCCTTATCCTGGCGTGACCATGGCCGGACGCTGACTTGCCAGTTCTCTGCTGCAGGGAAGCAGAGCCAGGGGCAGATCCAACTTCAGGTGCAATGTGAGTGATGTCTGATGCCCAACCAGTCAGCCTCCAGGGCAATCCTCTTTCAGTATTCTGGGCCTCTGCTTTGGGGTCCCTTAGGCCTCACACCTCTGTTTATTCCTATGTCTCCCTAGATAAAAATCTCTGGGATTGCCATCCCCTTACTGGAGAAAAGATTCTTTCTGCTCCCAGACTAATGTAAACTAGTAACCCAAGCACAGCTGGGCCTTTCTAGGTTGATGGTTGGGGCAGGTGGTGGAAGGTAAAGAAACAATCATGCCTAGCTTAAAAAACAGAGCAAAAAAACATCTTTTCCTATTGCTGCTGAATTTGAATTAAAAAAAAAACTTTAGTTGACTAAAAAATTAAATTAACTAAATTTAATGAACTATTAACTAACAAAAAGGAGGTGAGTTCTATGGATAAAGGTAAAGTAAACCCAGTGGAGATAAATAATTTAAACTTAATTATAAAGACAAATGAGCCAAGAAGTAAATCAATCCCTTTTTTTAATAGAAGAGGGAGAAGACCAGGTCTCTACCCTCTAGGGGGCGGGGAGGGGTATGGTCTGCTTGTGGGACTCTAGGTTTCCTGTCTTAGTGAGGTTCAGGACTAGCCTTCCTGACACTGTTATTCCCTCCTAGGCATTTAGTCCATAATTCGGGAGCTGCTGGCTCTGGGGTGGTGGTGGTGGATTGTAGTGCCTGGGCCACTGCCTTGGGCTTGAATTGCTTAGATAAGGAAAATGGATTAAAAGGAAATTGTGCACAATTTTATACTCAGTCATCTTTTTACTAGGAGATTAGGAAGGTAGCGTTAGAAAACCGGCTCAGCATAACATTAACTAGAATTACTTATTATGACATTCAAATCAGTGACATACAATTTGAGGCAAGATTTAAAGAACCATTAAACACCTAGGTGCAGTTTGGTACCTTTCTCACTGACCTGTAAGTGTTGCCAATCATTGCCTAATCTAACTGTGCTTTCCCACCCATGTCTGTGGGACCCTTTACTGGCATACTGAGCTATCCACAGGATATCCATTAGGAGCTATCCACAGTTTCCGAGGGCCTTCCTCAGAGACTTCCTGTTCCCCTGCTTACTATTCATCTGACTCCTTGTGTGCAGGTCTTTGAGGGTCACTGCTCTTCTAGGTGCCCTCTACCTTGCTGTTGCTTTTCCTCAAGGCTCAACAAAAATGGAAAAATTACACAGCAACAAAACAAGATAATATAAACCCCCCAAACCCACTGTTCTAAAAATCCCACAAAGAGCCTTTTCCAATCAGAGAAGGGTTTTACAGTTAAAACACTATTTTAATAATGTTTTAATTGATATTTTCCATTTCTTCCATAGCCATAGTTATCTTCTTCCCTCTTCCAGAGTCATCTCATATGACAAACAATATTTTTTTAGAGAGAGGAAAAACAAGTCCTCACAATGGTTCAATACGTTGAGAGAGTCCACAAACATGTACAATGTGTAACTCTGTGGATAGTGATGTTATGAGAACCCTGGATCCTCTTTGCTCTCCTTTCTTCCCTCTGCAGTACCATCATTATGCTATTAAAGAAAATCATTTAACAGGCTCTTAGCACATCCAATTTTACTTCACTCTGGATGCCAAATGCTCTGTTTCAGAGGGACTTTTGTGGCACAATGAATAGGGAGGGCACTGGGCTTGGAATCAGGAAGACTCCTCTTTATGAGTTCAAATCCAGCCTCAGACACTTATTAGCTGTGTGATCCTGGGCAAGTCACTTAACCCTGTTTGCCTCAGTTTCCTCATCTATAAAATGGGCTGGAGAAGGAAAGGGCAGACTATTCTAGTTTCTTTCCCAAGAAAACTCCCAAAATGGTATCACGAAGAGTCGGCCATGACTGAACAACAAAATTAACTCTTTTCACCTCACCAGAAGATAACAGATTCAACCATGAAACAGAGAACAAAATAGGACTGCTCAGAATTTGGTACTCTTGAGTTCTGCAGGAGTCTAGAGGAGGGAGAGAGGTATATGGGCAGGGATCATCTGGGAAAGCTTCTTGAAGGGAGTGGGCTGGCAGTGGATCTATTTAAAGCAACAATAGGGAATAAGATGGATAGAGGAGAGGAGGGAAGGTGCTTCAGTGGTGTAGGTCAGCATACTGGTAGAGTTGGGAGGAGAGCTCCAATAACCAACCACCTCTCCTCCCTCAATATTCCCACACCTGCTGGGTTATTGCAAGCAAGTACTTTGTGGTGCAGACCTGGGGCAGCATGGGTTAACTTTGCCCTCAGGGGCTCACTCTGGGAACCCACTATGGATCAATTGAATAAGAGGAGTATAACAGTTTTTAGGACTTTTAGAAGGGAGTACCGAGGGGACCCAGAGTAAAAGCACAAAGTCTGAGTTAATTGGGGAGAACTTTCTGGAAGAAGTGAATTTGCATAAAGGAGAGGGGCATGGATCGACAAGGAGGAGTGACAGTAAGGTGGCTTCTGCTCTCATTTCCACAGGACCTCACCATCTGATGGACTTTGCTCTTCTCTCTTTCTAGATGCCCCCAGAGGAGTAGAGGTCTCTCTAAGGCCCTCCAAGGAGAACATCTACCTGGGGGATTCCTTTACCCTCACCTGTCACATCAATGGCAGCCACCCTGAACCCACTGCCTTCAGGTGGTTTAAAGATGGCGTGCTCCACCATGCCAATCAAGAAGCGCTCCAGGTGAACAAGGCCACATGGGAGGATTATGGGCGCTACTCCTGCGAGGTGGAGAATGCGGCAGGCACCGGAGCAGCTGCCCCCATCACTGTCTTCATCTTCGGTGAGTTCCTCCAAATGGTGCTTTTGATGTTATGAAGTGTGGTCCCCTGGGATTCTGGAAAGTCCTTCTCTGCTAGGACCTGCGGAGTCATGTTGGGCTGACCTGGGAAATGGGTGGAGTCAGTCGCCTCTTCTGGGCGGGAGTAAAGATTCAGGGATCTCAGTCCCTTTCTGTCACGTCAGCCTTGCTAATGAGCTAAGAACTGGTCCTTAGGCTGGGAGGTAGGAAGAACTCGGGCAAGATGAGAGTCTGGAGCGTCAGCTGGTGCTGGTGCCTGGTGAGGTGGGAGAGGCTCATGGGTGAGGCTTCGATCAAGGAGGTCAGACTATGTGGTGGGGTTAGGGCTAGATTTTAATTCAATTTAACAAACACTGATCCTTTGCCTACCGAGTGCAGAGCACTGGGTCACTGGGTTTAGGACTGACCAAGAAGAGCAGATTTGAACTCAGGTGAGATCTGGATTCAAATCCTGCTTTTGCCACTTACTAGGAAAATTTCTGTTTCTTTGCCGTCAGTATTCCTAGCACTTGGCAGGGTAGTTGGCACAGTAATAAGTAATTAGTACTAAGCAGTTATTGGGCCCTCTAGGCGGTGCCACAGTGCACAGAGTGCTGGGCTCAGAGCCAGGCGTGTTTGCCTCAGTTTCCTAATCAGAGAAGGAAATGGTAAATGCCTCCAGTGTCTTTGCCAAGAAAACCCCAAATAGGCTCATGAAGAGTGGGACATGACTGAAAAATGACTGAACAGCCACAAAGTCATCATTGAATTAATTACATTGGAACTGAAGCTCTCGGAGAACGTGCCCCGACGGGCGCTGGATTGAGTCATAAGCTGGGCTGGATTCGCACCTGACACTGGAAAGTTGGGGCCATTGAATAACCGTGGAGGTCAGGCCCAGAGGCTCAGCCCGGTGGCTCTGTCAGAGGTGCTGATTAAGGGTGGGGAGGCAGCGCCTGGGCTGAGGTCTCGTGCCTGCCCTCACAGAAGCCCTATGGGAGAGATGCACATCCTGCCCTTGGAGAGCTCTTGGCCTCAGAGGTCCTGCCCGGCCCCTTCCCTCCCTCATCCCGTCCCCGCCTGTCCCTCAGATCCACTGATCCAAGTGCACCCACCTGGCGTCATCCAAGAAGGGCAGGCGGTGGCTCTCACCTGCTCCCTGCCTGGAGGGGAGCAGCAGAATGTCTCCTACAGCTGGTTCAAGAACAACGTGTGGATCGAGGACTTGGCTGCCCCGACCCTCATGTACGCCCGAGTCAGCAGCACAGATACCGGCTTCTACTTCTGCCAGGTGCAGAATTCCAAGGGCAGCAAGGCCTCCCTGCCTGTTAACCTAGTGGTCACCTGTGAGTTGCCTCATCCTGGGCAGGGCTTGGGGCTGGAAGGGTGGGGCGGCCCTTTGGCAGCTAAGGGGTGTGATGTGACCTGTTCCAGGCAGCAGCAGCTCCGTGTGGTGGAGACAGTCCTAGACTTGGCATCAAGAAAATCATATCCCTCCCTGTCTCTTCAGCAGCTGGGCTGTGTGACCTTGGGAAAGTCAATTCCCTCTGAGGATCAGTTAAATGAGAGGGGTTTGCCCTCTGTGAGCTCTTTCTGCCTCCAAATTGACGTTCACAGATCAGTAGCTCCACTCAGCCCGATTCCTGGGCCTTCTGTACTTCCCAAACAGCCTCTCCCTCTAGGATCACCTTCCCTACCCTATCCCATCACAGCATGGTTCCTATAGTCACTTCCAATGGTGAAATTCTGTGATTCTGTGACTCCACAGTGCTTGAGCCTTGAGAAAGACACACCTTCTCAGCCACATTTCCCCTTGGTGATAATAATACTTTAATTTCCTGACTCACATAATCCTCCTTCAGGGCACCTGGGGTGGACCGAAAGGAGGCAGCAGCCCCAGGGCTTTCAAGTCCAAGAAAGCTTAGGAGTGGGGAAGCCAGTAACTCTCCTTGGAGAAATCCTGGAAGGCTTCCTGGAGGAGGTGTGATGGGACACTGGCCACCATCCTCCCCTAGTTCTGTGCCTTCCTCTGGGCCCCTGGACCTGGCCAGGTGTTCTCACTCAGCTCTGGTCTCTAACCTGTGCAGATCCACCGAGGATGCCCATGCTCACCTCTTTCCTGGAAACCCAGAGGGGACAGAGAGCCATCATCCATTGCTCTGTGGACAGCGAGCCCCAGTCCAACCTGACCCTTTTGCATGCTGGCCAGCTGTTGGCCTCCTCAAATTCCCAGGATGTACCCAGTCAACGCTTCAGTATCTCTAGCGGCTACAACTCCCTGCGTTTGAATATTCAAGGACTGGAGGCTGATGATGGCGGGGACTACCAGTGTGAGGCCATCAATGCCCTTGGGAAGGCCACCTCCAACCATGACCTCAGGGCCAACAGTAAGGGTGACATGGAGGCTGAGGTGGTGGGGCAGTCATGGGGAGGGTTTAAGGGATGCTGCAGGGGACATTCACTCCAGACTGTCTTCCAAGAACCTCAAAGGCCTTCCTAGAGGTGGCTCTTCTTGTATATACTGAGTAAACGCTATGGGGTAGAGACTTGGATTAAGCATTAAGGCCCAGCCCTGCTCTCAGGGAGCCTCTATTTGGAACTAAAAAAATGTGCCCTGAGTAAAAAGGAAGGTTAGTTTAAATTAAAAAAAAAAAGATGAGGAGAGGAGAAATCCCAGAAGGTTCCTTGGACTAGATGGTATCGCCTTAAGGTCAGGGTGGCCTGAAGTGTATTCTGGGCCTGGGTAGTGTCTCAGAGGCAGGAGGCTGGGGCTCTGATGAGCTAACCACCATGGTCCCTGACCCTTTCCACATTCTCCACAGCTGCCTGGGTTGGAATTGATCCCGCTGCTGAGGTGGTAGAGGGTGAGGAAGTGACGCTGAGCTGTGTGGCTGCCCAGGGTGACCAGCCCTATGCCCTCTATACCTGGTACCGGAACGGAGAGTGGCTGAAGGAGGGACCCCTCAGCCTCCTCACTTTTCCCAAGGTGCTCAGTGCCAACTCAGGTTCCTACCACTGCCGGGCCCAGGACAGCCTGGGCAGCAGCCGGACCTCGCCTCCTGCCACCCTCACTGTTCTCTGTGAGTGTGCCCCAAGACTTTGGGGATGGGGAGGGAATGCTGTGGGCTAGAGACTTCTCTTGGCCTCCCTGCCTCCATCAACCTGACTGATTCCAGCCTGATTCCAGGCACCTACTGGGTGCCTGGGCTCGATGCCAGACACTGGTGGGTGCCTGGAAAGGGAGGAAGGGGGCGAGGGAAGAATTTGTCCCCGTCTTCCAAGAGCTCACAGACTAGTTTAATTCACTTTAATTCAGAAAGCATTGATTCAATGTCTATTATGTGTCAGGAACATTACATGCTAGTTTTGGGAGAAAGAAAGGCAAAAGCCAGCCCCTATGCTCAAGGAGCTCCAAATCTAATGGGAGAGATAACACATAAATAAGTATGTACAGACAAGACATAGAGGCGAGATCAATGGGCAATCCCAGAGGGAGGGTGCTAGCTTTAGGGGGATTGCGGAAGGTGGGATTTGAATTGAGTCTAGAAGGTGACCCAGGAAGGCAGGAGGCAGAGGTGAGGGAGGTCAGCATTCCAGGTGTGAGGGACAGTCATGGAAAAGATGAGGAGTTGGGAGATGTCAGATGGATAACTGTGTGTGTGTGTGTGTGTGTGTGGTGCATAGCAGTTGAGTCTGACAGGACAATAGCCACCACTGCACATCCCTCATTTCTCCGTTGCCTTTTCCCTGCTCACAGACCCCCCACGGAAGCCCACGCTTACCGCCCTGGTCAACATGGAGGCCGATAGGCTGGGCCTCCTCTTGTGCAGAGTGGACAGTGACCCACCAGCGGATCTGAGGCTGCTCCGAGGAGACCAGCTTGTGGCCACCTCTCGGGGTGGGTGTGGAGGTGGGCAGAGCCATCCCCGGGCTCAGGCTGCCTCCAGTCCCAATTCCCTTCGTGTGGAGATCCGTGATGTGGTGCTGGAAGATGAAGGGGAGTACACGTGTGAGGCCACCAGTACCCTCGGCAATTCCACAGCCTCTGTGACCTTTGAAGCCCAGAGTGAGTGTTCGGGAAGATGGACTCAAGGAAGCTGGAGAGATGGATGCTGGGGTGGATCGATGGAGAGATGGGCTGGGGGACCGAGGACAGAGAGTTAGGAATAGTCTAAGGGGAAGGAGGATGGGTGCTAGCGTGGCCATAGCCGTGGGTCAGTACTTGGTGAATGGGAGTGTCCTGGTGGGTCTGAGTGACGTTCGAGTGAGGCTGAGCGATGTTACAGCTTTCGACTGAATTATCTGCGGACCTAGTGAGTCTTAGTGTGCTCAGGGTGCTCCTTGGTTTCCCTCTTTGTAAAATGGGCTATTGAATTAGATTGTTATGGTCAGATTGCTAAGGACCTTCCAGTCCTGACATCGCATGGTGTAAATTTCCAGCCTCGATACTGACAAGCTGGGGCATCTTAGCAGGACTTGGGTCCGAGGTGGGTGACGGGCTTCCCGCATGGAGGCGGAGGGGTTGATGCAATCAGTGTTATCCCTGATCTCTCTTGGGCATAGTCGTGCATGGATGCCTGGGGAGAGATGACGAGGTTGTTGGTCCCATCTTTTGTGGCTGGAGGACGGGATGCAGTTAGGTGTGGAGACGGGAGGATGGTCCTCAGGACCTTAACTTCAGACGTACCTGACTCCATGACTTTGATCTCCCTAGCCACCCGTCTGGTCATCTTTCCATCACCGACTGTGAAGGAAGGCGAAGAGGTCAATCTGACCTGTGTTGTGATCCGGGAGTCAAACAACACTCCTCTGAACTTCACTTGGTACCGGGACGGGGCCCGGTGGGCCCAGGGATCACAAGAAACTGTGGTCCTTCGGCCTGTGGCAAGGACAGAGGCTGCTCTTTACTCCTGCCATATCAGCACCCAAATAGGGGAGAGGCGCTCCCCTCCAGTAGCCCTGCATGTGCTGTGTGAGTGAAGGGCACAGGGCAAACGATGCATTAGAATCTGGATGAAGAAGGTGGGCTAGGGTGGGGAGGGAGAGAGTGACTGGGAGGATGACACTTGGTCTGAGGAAAGCTCTGGTATTGGGGCTGAGTCTAGCTGTGACATTGGATTGGGGCTAGCTCTGGCATTGGGATTGAGGCTAGCTCTGGCATTGGGATTGGGGCTAGCTCTGGCATTGGGGCCGAGGCTGGCTCTGGTGCTGGGTGGGGCTAGCTGTGACATTGGACGAGGCTAGCTCTGGCATTGGGATTGAGGCTAGCTCTGGCATTGGGATTGAGGCTAGCTCTGGCATTGGGATTGGGGCTAGCTCTGGCATTGGGGCTGAGGCTGGCTCTGGTGCTGGATGGGGCCAGGCTCAGGCTGAGTGTGGTTTAGGGCATGGTCAGGATATGAAGTGTGGCCAGATGCAGAATTTGGGGAAGGCTGTGTCTGGGAAGGGGTTTAGGTCAGGGGGCCATCCCTGGGATTAATAGCCTATGTTTATATTGCGATTTTAATTTTGTTTTTATAGTACAAATGTTCTTTTTCTCATTTAAGAGGTGAGGAGACAGACTTAGAAAGGTTAAGGACTTGGCCAGTGGTCATACAGCGTAGAATAGTGTGAAGAAAGGCATTGGCTTTGGAATAAAAAGACCTGAGTTCGAGTCTCACCTTTGTCTACCGACTAGCCATGCAACCATGGGAAAGTCACAACTTTTCTAAGCCTCTAGGGGGCACCATAGTGCATGCAGCATTGCACCTGGAGTCAGGAAGGCTTGTCTTCATGAGTTCAAATCTGGCCTCAGACACTGAATAGCTGTGTGACCCTGGGCAAGTCACTTAACCCTGTTTGCCTCAGTTCTCTCATTTGTCAAATGAGTTGGAGAAGGAAATGGTAAACCACTCCAGGACCTTTGCCAAGAAAATTCCAAATGAGGTCATGGAGAGTCAGACACAACTGAACAACAAATTTTCCTTCCTCTCTAACAGGAGGGGGTTGGATGAGATGACCATTGAGGTCCCTTCTCACTCTGGGGCTCTGTAATTCTGGCCTAGGATGTGAGGGGCAGTAGGGAAGCGGTTCGGGGTATAGAGAGTTTGGTTGGAATTAGGATGGGCTGATTTGGAACATGGAGCTGGGTTTGAGGAGTCGCTAGAACATGGGTTGGAGCTTAGGTTGGACTGGATGGCTGAAGGTGTGTTATAGCTCTTATTAATTATTATAATGAGGGTGTGCCTAGGCGGTGGGGTTGGGGAGTTAGCCAAATCCTGCTTCTCTTCCTCCTCTAGACCCTCCAGATTCCCCCCATCTCTCTGCCTTCCTGGACACCACTGGGGGCCGAGTAGCCGTGTTCCTCTGCACTGTCGACAGCAGTCCCCCTGCGTCAGTGACCCTGTTCCATGGTGAGGAGCTGGTGGCTTCCAGCCTTGGCTCTAGGGCTTTGGAAGGCAGGCAGCTCCGGGTGGAAGCTAGCCCTAACTCCCTGAGGATGGAAATCAAGGAACTAAGACTAGAAGACACTGGGAATTATCGATGCCAGGCCACTAATGATCTTGGCTCAGCTTCCACCACAATTTTCTTTCAAGTTCATGGTGAGTGTGTCCCTCCTCTCTCCCTTGGTCCTTCCTTTTAGGCAACTAAGAAGTGAACTTGGAGTCAGGAAAGCTTTTCCTCTAGCACACATTAGCTACATGACCAGGAGTAGATCACTCGACACCTCAGCCTACTTCCTTAACTGAACGGGCTGGCAGTGCCTGGACTTTGCAGAGTTTTTGAAAGAATTAAATAAAATAATATTTGTGCTTAGCATAGAGCCTGGCACAGAGCGGGCACTTAATAAATGTTCACTCATTGATTGATTTTTTTACTAGACCTGTGAGGGAGGGCAATGAGAGAAGTACATGGAAAGCATGGCTTAGGGCACAGTGTTAATAGACAGGAAGGTTAATATGTGAGAGAAAGAGAGCCAAGATGATGAGGAGTTTGCTCAGTACATAGTTCGACCACCTATAGAAGATGTTTACTACAAAGGAGATAGGACAGCTTCTAAGGCACAGCATCCAAATCACTAATAAAAATGTTGAAAGCAATAGGACCAAAGATGATCCCTGGAGTACCCCATTGTAGACCTTCCCGGGTATCCCTCAAGCATCTCATTGTAGACCTTTCTAGGTATCCCTGGAGCACCCCATAGACCTTCCTGGGTATCCCTGGAGCACCCCATTGTAGACCTTCCCGGGCATCCCTGGGGCATCCCATAGAGCTTCCCGGGCATTCCTGGGGCATCCCATAGACCTTCCTGGGTATCCCTGGAGCACCCCATAGACCTTCCCAGGCATCCCTGGGGCATCCCATTGTAGACCTTCCCAGGTATCCCTGGAGCACCCCATAGACCTTCCCGCGTATCCCTGGAGCACCCCATTATAGCCTTCCCGGGTATCCCTGGAGCACCCCATTATAGCATTCCCGGGTATCCCTTGAGCACCCCATTATAGCATTCCCGGGTATCCCTTGAGCACCCCATTATAGCCCTCCCGGGTATCCCTTGAGCACCCCATTATAGCCCTCCCGGGTATCCCTGGGGCATCCCGTTGTAGACCTTTCAAGTTAACCCTGAACCACTAACGATTTCCAGCCATTCACTGAGTTCACAGCAGGGCTCTCACTTCTGTAGTGAGGTCTGTCATACTCTCCTGGTAAACACGATGAGGAAAATGGTCTTGTAAACACTGGTCCAGCAAGGGGAATTTTGGAGCCCAAGACAGGAGCAAAGTCTGCTTGCTTCCCCAATTTTTAGCCCACGACTGGTCACATAAGTAGATTTTCCCTTGTCCTATAAGCGATGGCACACTGGGATCGAACCCTGGCCGAGATAACATCTGTCAAGGTTAGACTGTGAGCGTACACAGAAATGATGACTTAAAAGGCAAGCACAAAGCAGCACTAGTACATGTTATCTCCAATTTACAGATGAGGAAACTGAGTCAGAGGTTAAGTAACTATCTGAGTCAGTATTTGATGTCGGGTCTTTGACTCCAGGTCCTGTCACCAAGCTGACCCTTTTGACAACCTGTGTGACCTTGGCAAAGTCATTTCTCTTCTTGGAATCTCTGGTTCCTCTAGTGTAAAATGAGGATGTTGGACTCAAAGATCTCAGAGGCGCCCTCCCACTCTAAATCTGAGATGTTATGATTTGGGAAGGAATGTATTCTCCCCGCAACAATAATAAGCACCACCAGGTGGCGATAGACCACCATGTCAGAGCCTACACAACAGAGGCCACAAGAAACAAAAAACCCAGTTTGTCTGGCATATAGCTCGACTAAAATAAATTTGATTTTCAAATAAGGCATTATGACCAGAGATAAAACCATGAAGAAAGTATTCTTAAAATATGGGTAAAAAGGATGCCCTCCATTCTTCCTTTTAGTTTAGTTATCATGGAATCGCATAGTAGGAGGGGCAAGTTGTGCAACCTGACCTCATCTCCCATGCCAGAGGCCTCTTTCCAGAAGTCCAGACCCTTGGTCCTTCGGCTTCTGAGGGAACAGCTCGGTGGCGTGGGGCTGATCTCTTAAGTTCTCTGCACTTCAATTTCCTTGTCTAAAATGAAGGAGGGGGCTTATTCATTCATTCTGTCTCTGTCTCTCTCTCCCCCCCTCCTGTCTCCCCTCCTCCTCCTCCTCCTCTCCACCCCTCTCTCTTCTCTCATTTCTCTTCTCTTTCTCTCCTCTCTGTCTCTTTCTGTCTCCTCTCTCTCTCTCTGTCCCTCTCTCTCCCTCCCTCCCCCTGTCCCTCTCTCTCTCCCTGCCTCTTTCTCCCTCTCTCTCCCTCCCCCCTCTCTCCACCCCCTCCTCTCCACCCCTCTCTCCTCTCTGTCTCTGTCTTTCTGTCTCCTCTCTCTCTCTTCTCTCTTGCTCTTTCTCTGATCTCTCAGTTCTCTCCATGTCCCCTGTCTCTTCTGTCTCTCTCCTCTCTCTGTCTCTCCTCCTTTCTTCTCCTCTCCTCCCCTCCCCTCTCCTCCCCTATCCATTCCTCTTCTCTTTCCTTCTCTCTCTCCTCTTCAAATAAATCAATGAAAATATTCATACAAAATGAATGCAAAGTAATTTTCATGGCTGGGAGAGTGAGGACGCTAACAACTGAGAAGAGAAGCTCTCAGGCAGCAGAGCTTTGAAGAAAGCAAGGAATTCTGGGAGGCAGAGGAAAGAAGGGGCTGCAAGCACAAGGGACGGTCTGGACAAAGGCACACGGGAGGGACGTGGGATGTCATGTATAAAGAATGGCAAGTGTGTCAGCGTGGCTGCAATGTGGCATTTAGGGCTTTTAAGGTTCTTCTGTGAAGCTGCAAGCGTTCCAGGGGTGGGGGGCTCACTCTCTCCTGAGGCAGACCATTTCACTTTCTTTTCCTGTGTGTGTATATGTGTGTGTCTGTGTGTATGTGAGTGTGTGTGTGTGAGAGAGAGAGAGTGTATGTGAGTGTGTGTGGGTGTGTTAACTGTGTGGGTTAATGTGTGTGTGTGTGTGTGTAAGTGTGTGTGTTTGTGTGTGTGAGTGTGAGGGTCTATGTGAGTGTGTGAGTGTGAGTGAGAGCATGTAAGAGTGAGTTTCTGTGTGTGTGAATGTGTGTATGTGTGAGTGCATGTGTGAGTATGTGTGTGTGTGAGTGTGTGTATGTGAATGTGTGTGTGAGTGTGTGTGGTATGTGTGTATGAGTGCATGAGAGTGTGAGTGTGGTGTGTGTGAGTGTGCGTGAGTGTGTGCATGAGTGTGTATGAGTGCATGAGAGTGTGTGAGTGTGAGCACGTATGTGAGTGCATGTATGCATGTGTGAGTGTGTAAGTGTAAGAGTATGGGTGAGTGTGTGTGTGTGTGTGTGTGTGTGTGTATGATGACCTTCCTTCTCTTCCACTGTCATCTACTTCCCCAGAGCTGGCGCTCACAAACAGTCCAAGGCCCCCCACAGAGTTGTTCACAGGGTCCTGGCACAGCCTGGAGACAGAGCAGCTGCAAAGGGGACTGAGAAAAGCCATTGTGGAGATCAGCCCCTCCCGTCTCCCCATTTTACAGATAAGGAGCCTGAGGCCCAGAGAAGGGAAGCTTCTTGTGTAATGTTGGAGCTGTGCCTTCAGCAGGTCTTCTGATTCCCAGGCTTGTGGTTTCCCTCTGTGTTTCTTCTCATGCTGGATTCCTTGAGCTGCTGCCAGATTCTCACCTATATCTGAATTAAATCCCACCCTTTCCTAAGGATGTGGGATCCTCCGAAGATTCCCTGTCCTGCTCTCTGCATTGGCTTTTCCTCTATGTGAAGTGGAGCGCTGTGTCCAGCTTGCAGGGGGCATGGAACACAGTGAGGACTGTACAGGCACTGACCCTCTGTTCCCCCTCCCCCTTTCCAGCTGCTTGGGTTCAGGTGTCACCATCTCTGGAGGTTCGTGAAGGGGAGGCCGTGTCCCTGAGCTGCAAAGTGACAGGGGGAACCCCTGATGGGACCACCTACCACTGGTACCGGGACAGTAGGCACCTCCCCGAGCCTACCATGTCCACACTCCGCTTTCCCTCCATCACTGCTGAGCAGGGTGGTGCCTACCACTGCCAGGCCCGGGCTCCAGGTGGGGCTGCCAGTATCGCCTCCCCAGTCAGCCTTCATGTATCCTGTAAGTACTGCCCCTGTGGTGGGGGAAGGAAGGGAGAAAGAAGAGTTGTCAGTGGAGGGTATCTAGGAAAGAGGAAGAGTTGGGGGAAAGCAGAGAAAAGAGGAGTGGGGAAGGAGAAAGAAAGAAGGGGAAGGCCAGGTGTTGTTTACAGGATTCAGGGCAGTCTGGGAGAGGGAAGGGGAGCCTTGCGGGAGGGAGGAGTAGGCTGTGCTCCCAGGTCACAGGAAGGGGTCCTCAGCAATTCATTCCCAGAGTTCCAGAACTCAAACCTGCAGTGATGTCAGATAGTGTCTGTCCCCCAACCCCAGGGCTCCTGCACTCTCTTCTTGTGCTCAGAGCAGTTGGGATACTTACCCCAACCTAAAGTGGGAGAGAGAGTCTTGTCTCCCCCAGGTGCCCAGAGACAAGGTATGTGAGGCAGGCGACCAGGCTGGGGATTTCCCCTCTGTTCCATAAGCTAGCTGTGCCCATCCTCAGGAATCCAGAACCTGGGTCTGAGAGACCAAGGGCTCAGAAGAGTCCATGGAGTGGAATCCATCTTGTACATCTCTCTTCCCCCACCTCTGCTCTCCCTACACAGACCCCCCACGACAGCCTACCCTCACTGCCTTGCTGGAATTGGAGGCTGGGAGGTTGGGCCTCATCCTGTGCCAAGTGGACAGTGACCCCCAGGCCCAGCTGAGGCTGCTGAGAGGCAGCCAGCTCCTGGCCTCCTCCGAGAGCAGGGTTGGAGTTGACTCTTCCCGAGTTACTCGGGCCTTCAATGTCCTCCGTGTGGAGATCCCAAATGTAGTGCTTGAGGATGAAGGAGAGTATACCTGTGAAGCCAGCAATGTCCTTGGGAATGCTACGGCTTCTGTGGCCTTCAGTGCTGAAAGTGAGTATGTGTGTGTGTGTGTGTGTGTGTGTGAGTGTGTGTGTGAGTGTGTGAGAGTATGTGTGTGTTTATGTGTGTGTGTGTGAGTGTGTGTGAGTATGTGTGTGTATGTGTGTGAGTGTGTGTGAGTATGTGTGTGAGTGTGTGTGTATGTGTGTGAGTGTGTGAGTATGTGTGTGAGTGTGTGTGAGTATGTGTGTGTGAGTGTGTGTGTGAGTGTGTGAGTGTGTGTGTGAGTGTGTGAGTGTGTGTGTGAGTGTGTGGAGTGGGGGGAGGCAGGCATTTTAGACATAGGATGATTAGAAGTGAAGTGAGCAGAAGCAGGAGGAGACTGCACACAGGAGCTGCAGTATTGTACGGCCGTCAGCCGTGAAAGACTCAGTGATCTACGACAATTCCAAAGGCCCCAAGCTCCAGAGAGAGAACTGGTGAACTTTAAGTGTAGATTGGAGCAGGTCTTTTCCACTTTATTTACTCATTTTGCAATGTCACTAATATGGAAATACGTTTTGCATGACTTCATGTGTATACCTGGTATCATATTGCCTTCTCGATGGGAGGGAGGGGATTTGGAACTCACAACAAAAAAGCATGTTAACAATAGCTCATTGGCCAGGGTTGCAAAGCCGCTTGGGCCAGAGGTGAGGCTTGACTTTGAGGTTAGCTCTTGATTTCGCTGTCTCTTTTTTATACACGAGGGATAGCTGTTTATAATAAATAGCATGTTTCTGCTCCCAGAAAAGGTATGTCTGATTGCCGGTAGTCTGACCCCTGGCTCACCTTCCCTCCCCAACAGCTGTGGTGGTCCAGGTGTCGCCCTCGCCGACCGTTCGAGAGGGCCAGGCCGTGAACTTGACTTGTGTGGTCTCAGCTGCTGACATTACCCAGCTCAACTACACGTGGTACCGGAACGGACAGTGGGTGGGTGGAGGCCCCGGCTCCTCCTCCATCTTCTTCCCCAATGTCTCTGCCGCTGATGCCACATCTTACCACTGTGCTGTGGACACTCACGAGGGGGGCACGCGCCTCTCCTCCCCCAAGCGCCTCACTGTTCTCTGTGAGTCCCAGGGTGGGCCGACTCCAGGGATTTTGAATGACTTGGGGCAGGGTAGGGGAAAGCATCTGAGGACAGGGTTTGGAGGAGTCTCTTCTTTGTTTTAGAAATTGGGGAAATGGTTTGAATATCTCACATGGGAGTAGCAACTGTGACTCATCCCAAAGCCCTTTCTGGGCTCCCTTCTCATGCCATCTTTCCATGTCAAGTTCTATGATTCTTTAGCCATCTTGGCAAAGCAGGGATAGCAAGATGGATTATTCCCATTTCACAGATGACAAAGGCAATGTCTGGAGTGGTTGTGGGATTTGGTCAAGGCACATGTCAAATTAAGGGGAGCTGGGACTCCAGATGGATCCCCAGTCTGGCGTGGAAGAGGTGGGGAGCTGTAACTAGAGGTTCTGGCACCTGGTGCTGGGGTGCAGAGGACAGGTCAACCTCAGGGACAGTTACATTGGGGAGAAGGGAATAGCCTGCTTCCCGGAGACTGGAGGGGGGAAGGCAGATTTGGGAGAAGAGGTAGCACATGGCGAGCCCCTGGGGTGGCTCAGGGCTAGGGGGCCCTAGCTCCACGTGGCAGCGTGGGCTGGTGGAAGTAGCGATGAGATGAAAGGCTGATGGTCACTGTGAGGAGGAAGCATGCTCCTTTCTCTCTGGCAGGGACTCTGGGACAAAGCTCCTGTTGCCATATGCTAGTTATGACCCTGAGGAAGGGGAGAAGACAGAATGAGGGTGGGAAGCTCAGTACGAGACTCTGGGGAGGACGTTCATGGGATCATTGCCCTAGATCTGAATGCAACTAATTCAACTCCTCCATTTTACAGATGGGTAAACCAAGGCTCAGGGAGGTAAGGGTTTCAGAGCTAGAAGGACTTTAGAGCCACCGAGGAACCTGAGGCTTGATGGCCAAAGTCACATACTAAACTGGGGGGTCCTGACTCCCAGTTTCATTCTGACTGGTGCTGCTTGATCCACTATCCCTCATCCTCCCTGTCAGTCTGAGCCTTCCCCTATCTTCAGCTCTCCACGTCACCTCCTCCCAGGTGTCCCTGTTTGACGGTGCCCCTGCTCTGATTTCCTTCCCTCTAGATCCACCCCGGATCCTGCGGCTGACATCTCTGCTGGAGAGCCGGGTGGGACAGCCAGCCGTGCTGTTGTGCACCGTGGACAGCCAACCTCCAGCCACACTGGCTTTGAGCTGGGCTGGTCAGCTCCTGGCCTCGTCTTCCACTGGGCCAGCCAGGCTGGGGGCATCCTCTACCCCTAACACCCTTCGCCTTGAGCTCCAGGAGCAGAAGGCCCTCGGGAGTGGCCTCTACACCTGTTCTGCCAAGAACTCTCTGGGCCAAGCTAACACTTCCTTGGAGCTTCACCTAGAGGGTGAGCATAGAACAGGGGATGGCAAGGCTGCAAAGCATGATGGAAAGAGTGTCTCCATCAACCCACCCCCTCTCTCTTGGCCTTTGTCCTCTGTCCCCTGTTCCTGTCTCCCCTGATGAATCCTCCTCTGGATAGGGGGTTGGCTCCTCAAGGGCACCTGTTCACAGAGATGGAAGGGGTGGGCACAGGGCCTGTTCTCCCAAACATCTGGCTTCACCCTCCTGGCTCTCCAGAGGCCTATTCTCTATATGGATCAAAGGATTTAAATCTAGAGGCGACATTAGAGATCACTGAGAGGAACCTTCTCATTTTCAAATGAGGACACTGAGCCCGGAGGAAGTGGAGTGACCCAGGTAGTAAGTAGCAGGGTTAGATTTAGAACTCGGGTCCTTTACTTTAGATCAAGAGCTGTTTCCACTCTGTCATCAGCCCTCTGATTGGGGATGAAATGCCCCCCATTAGTGTCCCTCAAGTCATACCATGTGGGCAGATGCCTAGGCCGCTGTGTCTAGGGCTTCCCTGGAATATCTTCCGCAGGGACGGCCAGTGGGCCGACCCAGTAAACAAGCACTGGTGAGCTTCCTGCTTTAGTGTGCTAGGCACTGGCCATACAAAGGAAGAACGGAATAATTCCAGGGGAGAAACCATGTACAAATCGAAGTATATACAAAGTATATACAGAAGAATTACAAGGTGATTTTGGGTGGGGGGAGGAGGAGGAGGAAGGTATTAGTAAATGGGGATGGGGAGGTGGTAAGAAGAGGCTCCACACTGGACCCTGAGAATCTGGGCTCCAGGCATGAAGCCTGTCTCTTCCCTCCCCAGCTAGTCCCCCCCCCTCACTCTGTCTCCTTGCCCTACAGTCACCAGAGTGTCCATAGCCCCATCCAACAAGGTGCCTGAGGGCACACCTGTCATCCTGACCTGTGAGGACCCTGCTGCCAAGCCCCCCACCATCTATACCTGGTATCACAATGGCCGCTGGCTCCAGGAGGGGCCCACCCACGTCCTCCAGCTCCCTGGCACCAGCAGGGCCCGCGATGCCGGTGCCTACTCCTGCACGGCCCGAGATGCCCGGGGGGTCCGAAGTTCCCAGCCTGCCTCTCTGCAGCGCCTGTGTAAGGGGGAGGGAGGGAGCCCAGTTAGAGGCAGCACTTTGGCTGGGGCTCGTGGTTCTTCAGCTCAGAAATCTAAAGCAAGAAGAGACCTAGGAGGTCTCATTTTGAGGAAACTGAGGCTCTGAGAAAGAAAGTGTAGGACTGGAACCCAGATCCCCTTACTCCAAAGCTAGACTTCTTTCTGATGGTGATGCGGGCACCCACTGGGCTTCCTGTGGGCAGCGTCATTTTGGGAGGGTCCTATTCTACAGGCTCGGCGCTCTATCTACGAGCTGCCTTAATATATTACTGTTAGACTTTATGTTGTCTATACTGTTAGGGCCAGGCCTGGAGTCAGGAAGGTCTGAGTTCAAATCCGGTTTCACACTCTCACTAGCTGTGTGACCTTGGGCAAGCCCCTCCCTCCCAGGACTGTGTGAGGATTAAATGAAAGAATAGTAATACGGTGCTTAGCACAGTGCCCGGCACAGAGCGAAGGTTAATAAATGCCATCTGTTATTTCATTGATCCCATCAACATTCCTGTGAGAGAAGTGCTGCAGGTATGATGGCATCCACTTTATAGATGAGGAAGTGGGCTTAGAAAACCTTTATAGCTCGTTCAGGATCACGCAGCCAAAAATGACGTTGAGTGACCCCTGTATTCTGGGAGGTCGGGAGAGAGTCCTTGTCCCGGGAGTTCCACAATCTGCCATAATGCCTACATCAGGTTGGCTGACCCCAATAACTCGCTGCATTGGATCTCTAAATACCCTATGGAAAAGAGTAAAACATCATGGGAGTCCTTAGAGCTTTAAAGGAGAGGAGGCTTAGGGCTGAGGCAGGCTCAGCTGTCATCTGGCTTTGCACCCACAAGCTGGTTCCCTTGTGCCCAGATGCCCCGAGGGATGTGTTCCTGACCTCTTTCTTGGACACCCGGGCTGGCCGAGTGACTGTGTTGCAGTGCACTGTGGACAGTGAGCCTCCAGCACAGCTGGCCCTGTCCCGGGATGGTGAACTGGTGGCTTCTGGCCAGAGTCTCTTCGGATCACTGGTGGGGAGAAGCCGTGTCCACACTACCCATAATACCCTCCGACTGGAGCTGTGGGATGTCAGCATGCAGGATGAGGGAGACTACCTCTGCTCTGCCCAGAATGCTTTTGGCTCCATCACTACCACCGGACAGCTGTGGGGAGAAGGTAAGGGGAAGGGCTTGGGTGGAGGTCTAGGAAAAGGGGACAGAGGGCTTAGTCAGTCCTTCTTGGTTCTGGGCATCCCAAGTGGACTGGGTCAAGGCACAGGGACAGGTGGAGTTACAGCATTCCTGATATTCTCAGTCTGATGGGGTGACAAAGTCCCTGAAATATCTGTCTTGCAGAGTGTTCTAGGGGGTGGGAGACAGAGAGAGACACAGAGACAGAGACAGAAACAAAGAGAGGGAGAGAGGGAGAGACAGAAAGAGAGAGAGAGACAGAGAGAAACAAAGAGAGACAGAGAGAAACAAAGAGAGACAGAGACAGAGAGAGAGAAGGGAGGGAGAGAGAGAAGGAGAGAAAGAAGGGGAATAGAGAGGGAGAGAGAGAGACAGAGAGGCAGAGAGAAACAAAGAGAGACAGAGACAGAGAGAGAGAAGGGAGGGAGACAGAGAAGGAGAGAAATAAGGGGGATAGAGAGGGAGAGAGAGAGAGAGGGAGAGACAGAGAGAGACAGAGAGAGGAAGAGAGGGAGAGGGGGAGAGAGACAGAGACAGAGGGAGAGAAGGGAGGGAGAGAGAGAAGGAGAGAAAGAAGGGGGATAGAGAAGGAGAGAGAAAGAGAGAGGGAGAGAGAGAAGAGGAGAGGAGAGGAGGGGAGGAACCAAACCCCTGACTCGATGGAGGAAGCAGCCCATGGTCTGATGTGGGAGACACAGCCCCTCAGAGGCATCGGTCTCGTGTCATAGTCATAGTCTCTGCCCTCAGGGAGCCTCTGTTGAGGCCCCGACTTTCTTGAAGCTCTAGTCTGAGAGAAGAGATGCTTAGTTCCTATTCTCTGGGAGATCGTAGGGTGAAATAGTCACATAGAGGTGAACAGGGGATGGGCATAAGGAAATGTTAAACTACCCAAGAATGGACAGAATGTCTCCTGTCTCAGGAGGCAGGATGGGGGGTGTTTTGGGGGACGGAAGGGCAATGATCCCTTCCTTAGAGGAGACACGTAGTCGTCTTTTTCTGCTTCTTAAAGATCAAATCAAACTTCTCAGTACTTCAGTTTTCTCCTCCATAAAAAGGGAATAGCAAGGCCTGTTTTACTATCTGGGAGGGTATTTCCAACGTTTCAATGCAGACAAGCCCTGCAGATTTTAAAACATTGTAAAACTATGATCATTCTCATGTTGCTGTTAGTTCTGTACCCATCTATTACTTTTGAGCAAATTAAGGTAGGAACTTGTCCAGGGCAGGTCTTCACCCTAGAATTGCTGTTTTGTGTTCCATACCATTGGACAGATGGACCAAATGATTGCTTTTTGAATGAAAGCTTTGCAGTGTGAGCTCACCTTCTCTTGGCTCAGTAAACCGTGTCATTATTGTGGTCACCGTCGCTGTTACTTTTGCTCCCATCGGGCTGTTCCTCAGGTCTTCGCATCACGGTGGAGCCAGGCCTGGAGATTCATGAAGGAGCCTCCCTCAACATGACCTGCCTGTTGACCGGCCAGGCCCAAGAAAACGCCACCTACACGTGGTCCTGGAATTCTCGATGGTTGCAGGAGGGTCCAGAACCCATGCTTGTGTTTTCCCAGGTGACCAGTGGCCATGCAGGGGTGTACCAATGTCATGCTGAGGGGTCCTTGGGGAGTGCCTCCTCAGCCCCTGTCAGCCTCAAAGTGCTATGTAAGTGTCTGGACTCCTCTGGATGGCTCTGAGGGTAGACCCACTTCTGGGGGCCCCAACACCAACTTTTTCCCCTGCCAAGGCCCCGGGGCAGGGGTGAACATGAAATATGACACATCGCTGTTTCGTGCATGAATTCACTGAGCCTTTAAGGGTGGGCTTAGAATTCACCTACCTTTAGAATAACAGTTTATACATTCCTGGGTCTATCCTTTTCTGAAAGGTATGAGTGGGGGAGGAGAGGCAGCCCTTATGACTTCCTTCTGTCTTATGGTTTAGGGCTAACACTAGCAATTCTGACACCTGGGGCAAGTGCAGCCAGGTAAATTATCCTTGGGTAAGCAACAGGAAAGGTGTCTTTGAAGTGATTTTTAAAGACAAATTCGATGAGCCAGTGGAGGTAGAGGTGGGGGGGGGCACTGGAGGACAAAAGGCTTCATGGTGGGAAGAGATATTGGGGCATTGCACTATAAGGGAGAGACACAGACCCTGAGGCATGAGGAAAGTGCTGCAAGGAAGGGGGCAGGGTGGGGTCTAGCCTGGATGTCATTTACTTGGAGTAAAACTGCTGCCTGGTAGGTTCCTGCTTTAACTCATCATTCTTCTTACCCAGGTGCCAAACTTAGTTGTTGCTGCTGGCTGAAGAAATACAATTGCTTCCAGAATTCTCTAAATTTCAGCACCCTGGAACAAAGCCGTCATTAACTCACCTTAGTTATGGCTCTAGTCAGAGAAGGAATTCTTGACTTTTTTGTGTCTCATGAATTCCTTTGGCAGTCTGGTGAAGCCTATGGTTCCTTCTTAGAAGAGTGTTTTTTAAATACACAAAGTTTAAAACACACAGGGTTACAAAGGAAACAAACAATGTCGAATCCAGTTATTGCAGTATTTAAAAATAGCAACAACCTTGCTTTAACGGACCCCAGGTTAAGGACCACTGAGTTAGTCTCTGCTGCTGAGGAATTTTTTCTTTCTTTCTTCCTTCCTTCCTTCCTTTCTTTCTTTTTCTTCCTTCCTTCCTTTCTTTTTCTTTCTTCCTTCCTTCCTTCCTTCCTTCCTTCCTTCCTTCCTTCCTTCCTTCCTTCCTTTCTTTCTTTCTTTCTTTCTTTCTTTCTTTCTTTCTTTCTTTCTTTCTTTCTTTCTTTCTTTCTCTCTCTCTCTCTCTCTCTCTCTCTCTCTCTCTCTCTCTCTCTCTCTCTCTCTTTCTTTCTTTCATCTTTCTTTTTCTCCTCCCATCCCATCTCCCTCTTTTTCTGTCCATTTAGCTATGACACCTGTGGCTCTTGGTAGTCTCTCTAGTTCAGTGTCTCTGTCACAAATTCTGAGTTTTTGTTCTAGCTTCAGATCCTATCTTAGGTACAAATCCTCCCCCACCTTCACCTTCAAATACCATGTCTGGGCAGGGCTCTAGCTGTTAAATTGGCTCAAACTCCTGGAACTCTGGATTTCATTCACTATCCTTTTATCTCTGCCTTTTACTGTGGCTCAAGGTCTAGCTCTGTTTTTTTGGTTCATACCTGAAATTTTAGGTCAATCAATCAATCATTATTTTTTACTGAAGTACTAATTCTTAAGGTATTTCTCTGGTTCTGGATAAATCTCTTTCTCTAATTACCCCCTCCTGTTTTCCTGCTGTTGTCTCTTTCTGCTCCTCCTCCTCCTCCTCCCTCCTCCTCCTCCTTCTTCTTCTTGCTTCTCCTCCTCCTTCTTCCTGCTTCTCCTTCTCCTTCTCCTCCTCCTCCTTCCTTCATTCTTTTCCTCCTCCTCCTCTCTCCTGCTCCCTTATCTCTCCCCCTTTCTCTTTTTTTTCTTCTTTCTTCCTCTTTCCTTCTGTCTCTCCCCATGTCTCTCTCTGTACCTTTCTCTCCCTCTCCTTCCATCTCCCTCTCTCTTCCTCCCCCTCCGTCTCTCTTTCATCTCTTTCTCACTTTCTCTGTTTCTGTTTCTCTCCTTTTCTCTCTTTCTCTTCTTTCTTCCTCTCGCTCTTTCTGTCTCCCATGTGTCTGTATTTTTTCTCTCTCCCTCTTCCTCCTGCTTTCCCTCTTCTTTCTCTGCCTTTCAATGTCTCTCTTTCTCTCCCTCTCTCCCTGTTTCTCTCTGTATCTTTGTCTCCCTCTCCGCCTCCCCTTTCCCTCTCTTTCTCTCTATCTGATCATGGTTCTTTCTCTGGTTTAAGTCTATTTCTGATTCTTGTCTGACTCTAGATCTGAATCTGGCACTTTCTCTGATAAACTGACTCTACAATGGTTTTTTAGCTCTTGCACTAGCTCTCTTGGTCTCAGACTCTAGAATTCTCTCTAACTCTAGAGCTTCCCCAACTCTGATTCTAGTTCTTTCATTTGAAGTCTGCCTCTAAATGTTTGCTCTGACTAGTGATGTCTTGTATTCTAGATTTCTCTGTAGCTTTTTGGTTCTAGATATATCTCTAGATCTTTCACTCTAGCTCTTTGCATGACTGTGGAATGTTCTCTGAGGCTAGGTATATTTCTACTTTGTCTGACTGCCATTTTCTCCAACACCTTCTCTAACTAAGTGAACTCTTCCTGTTTTTAGGTCTGCCTTTAGCTCTTTTACTGGCTCCATCTTGGCATATAGCGCTTTCTCTGATCTAGGATTGGACTCTAGCATTTCCTCTGGCTCTTGGTCTAACTCTAATTCATTCTCTGATTTTAGGTCCGTTTTTTTTGCTTTTTCTCTGGCTAATTCTCTTATTATCAGTCTGTCTCTGCCTCTTTCACTGTCTTTGATTCTTTCTTTAGATCAGTGTATTTGGAGCTCTTCTTATACGTTCTTAATATTTTGTTTTTCACCAATTACATGTAAAAACAATTTTTAACATTCTTTTAAAAAAATGTGAGTTCCAAATTCCCTCCCTCTCCCTTCATTGAGAAGGTAAGCAATTTGATCTAGGCTATACATGTACAGTCATGGAAAACATATTTCTACATTAGTCATGTTGTGAAAGAAAACAGAGACAAAAACCCCAGGAAAAATAAGGAAAGTAAAAAAAACCCCATGCTTTGGTCTGCATTCGTACTTGGAATTCTTTTTAGGACTCTGGATCTGACTCTAGGCCAGCTTCTAGCCTTTTCTCTGTTTTGATCATTCTCTCATTCTAGGTCTGTTTCTAACTCGATCTTTGACTCTATGTGTGTTTCTAGGTCTTTCCATGACTTGAAGATCCGGCTCAAGCATCTTCTTTGATTTTAGTTTTATCTCTAGCTCTTTCTCTGATTCTAGTTTTTTTGTTTGTAGCCCCCCCCCTTTTTTTTATCAAAGCAGCTTATGGGAAGTAGAGATGTTACCAGCTGAAAAGAGGGACTGAAGGATCATGAGAGAGGAAACCTGGGAATTTAGGGGCTCTACAGAGAAGAGAAGGGCCCAGGGTGGACACACACCAGCAATGAGCTGATGGCAAGTGAAAGTTACTGCTACCCCAAAACCCCGAATGTACATGTCAGTATTGGAATCTTTGGCTCCATCACTCTCAGAGTGAGTGATGTGCTTACATATTGCTTACATTGACTGGAAGAATGTTCCCTGAGCTGTGGAACATGGTGAAATTAACCTCTCCTTATTCCTCACTTTTCCCTGTGCATAGAGTGCCAGGCCTGGAGCCAGGAAGATTCCTCTCCCTAAATTCAAATCTGGCCTGAGACACTCACTAGCTGTGTGACCCCGGGCAAGTCATTTAACCCTGTTTGCCTCACTTCCTCATCTGCGAAATGAGCTGGAGAAGGAAATGGCAAACCGCTCCAGTGTCTTTGCCTAGAAAAAACCCAAATGGGGTCATGAAGAGTCTCAAATGACTGGACATTTCTCTGTTTCATTGCTGCTTGCTCACTTTAGGGAGTTTCATGGTCCCTTCAAACCCTGTTTATTTGCTGTTTGTACTTTTATTATAGAATCCACAGAAATATAGGCTGATTTTTGTTAAATCCCCGCTTCCCCCCTTTAAAGACTGGGTCTCCATCTCACCTAGGCTGGAAGTACAGTGGCTAATTATGGGCCCAATTCTGCTAACGATTGGCACGGGAATTTTGACTTCTAGTTTGCCTTTCCTTAGGTAATCTGGTGGCCCCGAGTTGTGAGGGTACATCATACTAAAGGCGAATAACGTGGAAGTTTGATCAGTTCTGCTCTCCTAGGTATAAGCTACCTGCCAGCCTTCCGGGTAGCTAAGGTTACAGGCATGGGCCACCACGCCCATCTTTTTGTTGTGTTATGAGTGAGTGAGTATTCAGTGGACTATACAAAGAAGGGAAGGTAAAAAGGGAACCTAGGACTATTTGCCTTAGACTTAACCACAAGCCTGCTGATGACCCAAAGAATTTCTGAATCTAGATCAGGCTCCAGCCTTACTCTGGTTAGCTCTTTCTTTGATTTGAGGTCTGTTTTGAGCTTGCTCTTTGAGTCTTGCATATTCCCTGATTCTAGGCACCTCTCTAGCTCTTTCTCTGATTCTAGATCAGTCTTTGGCTTTATTTCTCATGGCTCTTTCTTTGATTTGAGGTCTGTTTCTAAGTCTGTCTCTGATTCTAAGTCTTTCTTAGGTTCTAGGTTCTAGACAGACCTAAGTTCTAGGTCTGTCTCTAGCTCTTTCTATGACTCTAGATTGAACTCCAGAACTTTGTGTAGAGTGACTTTAGGTCAATCTCTGGCACTCTCTCATTCTAAGTTCATTTCTAGCTCCTTTTCTGGCTTTCTCAGTCTAAGTTTTTCTCTGACTCCGGATCTGACTTTAGCTCTTTATTTGATATTAGATCTGTTTTGAACTCTTTCTCATACTGCAGCTTGTTTTAAAAATGTCTCCAACATTAAGACTCATTCCAGGATCTTCTTTGCAGATGCACCACGGATACCTGCTGTGACTTCCTTTCTAGAGCCAGAGACTGGTCTTTGGGGTATCCTGCACTGTCATGTGGATAGTGAGCCCCGGTCTGAGCTGATGCTTTATCACGGAAGCCATCTTATTGCTTCTACCCATCCTGGAAGCCATCGTGATCCCCGCATTCAAGTATCAGCCTCCTACAACACCCTGAGGGTGGATATCCAGGATATGAATCCCAAAGACCAGGGAGAGTATGTGTGCTTGGCATCCAATGCCCTGGGTACCTCTTCTTCTTCTGTGTACTTTGGAACACGAGGTGAGCAAAGAACTCCTAGGGAAATCAGGAAAGAGTTCATTTAGTGCCTTCCCCTGCTCTGAGGAGGGACCATACAACCTTGTCTGTTTGTCTCTGTGAGTCTCTGTGGAACAATCTCTGCAGGAGATGCCACAGCTTTCTCTGAATGACACATTCTAAAGCTCCCAACACTTAGAGAAAGTTCTCTCTAAGGTCTCCTGTGAATTTTTTTTCCAATTTGGATGGTTCTTTCTCATTCCATCAATTCTATCTGATTCAGCAAACACGAAGTACCTAGTATGTGCAAAACCTTGCTAGGTGCTGAGGATACAAAGTCAAAAAGAAAACAGTCCATGGCCTCAAGGAGCTTACAATCTCAGTTATGAAACAGAAGAACTCACCACCATTCAAATGGGAATACTATGCCCATCTATAGAGATGCGCCAGACCTCTAAGAGGTAGAGGAATATCCAGAACCAGGACAGAGTCTGGAACAAAGACAAAACAAAAGAAATAGCTAGACCCAACAGCTAGAGTCGTGGGCAAGGGCAGAAGGACTGGATTGTAAGCCCCACGTGGGCCAAGACTGTGTATCCCACAGTGGCCGACACAGTACTCTGCACATAAGAAGGACCGATTCCTCTCTCTTGGTTCTCCTCTGACCTATCTGGCCACTACTCCTCAGTCTCCTTTGCTGGATCATTATTCATATCCTGCTTCTGGTTGTGAGTGTGCCCCGAGACTTTGTCCTGAGCTGCCATTTCTTCTCCTTCTACACTCTCTCTCAGTAATCTACGCACAAAGATAGTCAGTGCAAACCATTCTATGAAGATAATGATCATGGTTCTCCCAAGCTCCACTCACATCTCTAACTACTGCTGGCCATCTCCACCTGGATATCTGAAGAAATATCAGACTCAATAAGTCCAAAGTGGAACTTATTATCCTTTGCCCTAAACTGCCCCTTCTTTCTAATTTTCTTATCTCTCTCAAAGGCGTCATGATTCTTGCTGTCACTCTGGTTCATTCTTGAACTAAGATTTCATCCTCAATTCTCCACTCCCCCTAGTTACACTCATCTATGTGATTGACAAGCCTTGCTAATTCCATCTCTGCAACATCTCTTTCATTGGACACCTGTATCCTCACTGAGTAACTACCCTTGTTTACCCCCCTCCTCCTCCTCCTCTCCCTTCTGCTCTTCCTCCTCCTCCTCATCACTTTATACTTGAATTATTGCAACAGCCTCCTTTCTAACTGGTCTGCCTGCCTTAGTCTCTCCCTTTTACAATCCACTCTCCACCCACATCCTCCACAAAAAATGACATTCCTACACACCCTTCAGACCATGTCAGCCCTCTACTCAAAGAGTTCCTTGATTTAGTGCCTATGGGTCAATCCACAGGGGCTCCTCTATTTGACATTTGAAGCCCTTTACAACCTAACATTCTAGCTTTATTACACATTGCTCTTCCTCACAGACTCAAGCCAGTCCTTATACTCACTCACTGGTCCTTGTACTCTACATTCCACTTTCCACCTATGTACCATTGGAAAGGCTATTCTCCATGCTGGCCATATGCTCCCTCCCCATCCACTTCTCACCTTCAGCCTCCTTCAGAGCTCAGCTCAGGTGCCATCTCCTATAAGAAGCCTATCTGATCCCCCTGATGCTGGTGCCCAGCCCTCACTTCCAGTGCTTTGTCTATAGTTTGCACTCACTTTTGTGTGTACCTGTGGTTCTTTCCCCTCATCCTTTGCTCCCTTGAAGCCCTTTGAAGGCAGAGGGTATGTTGCTTTTTGTCTTTGTATTTCCAGTACCTGGGCCTGACTTATAGTAGGCCCTTAATAAATGTTTGATTTAAATGACAAGAAGAGCTAAAAATGGCCTAGGCAGGCAGTGGAGACATATGCTCTGGGGTTGGAAAACCAGTGAGCCTTCTGAGTGGACCTTTTTCCTTGGGTCTTATAGTTCTTGATTACTTGAACCTGTACCAGCTGCTCTTCATCATCTTCATGGCCCTGTCTTGCTGCCTATTGCTGCTCTTGGGTCTGGGGACCATTCACATCTGGAACAGGTAAAACTGTCTGGAAGGGTTTCTTCTTGTTCTTGTTTTTGTTCTTCTTCTCCTCCTTCTCCCCTTTCTTCTCCTTCTTTTCCTCCTCCTTCTTCTTCCCCTTCTTTTCCTCTTTCTCCTCCCTCTTATTTTCCTCTTTCTTCTCCTCCTTCTCATCCTCTTTTTTCTCTGCCTTCTCTTCCTCCTCTTCAGTCCAAATCTTTTTAGTTTAAAAGTATTCTCTTTCTGTTATACAACACCACCTACATTTCTCCTGCTTCCCCAGTTCCTAGTGAAGATGGAGAAGGGGAAGTGGGCAAGAGGAAAGTTTGTTCCTGTTTTTCAACCCTTCCTTCCAGCTCTTTCCTACTGCTTTTCCTGAGGAAACAGCTTTGGGAGGAAACTTTATGGAATAGTATGATGCTATGTGACCTGTTGGAGCCTGAGCCAGAGACTTCTTCCTCACTGTATGGGGGTCAGTTGGGTTGGAGATGGGAATTCAGGTAGGCTAGGGAAGGTGGAGGAATGATGGAAGAAGAAAGATAGAAGGCAACCTCCTTGTCCACTTTTTCTCCACCAGGAAAAGCCTCCTCTATAAGTTGAATGCAGATGAGAACCTGGTAGAGATGGCTTTCCAGAATGAGAAAGCACAGGTATCCTCTTTGTTTTTTTCTCTAGTTTGGCAACACATTCTTTGCCCTAGTTTCCCTTTCCTGGGGGTAGTCTTAGACATATGTACTTATTAGTTGATTTGATATATAGAGTTAGGAAACAGGGGTAGGGCAAGAGGAGGAGGGGAAGGGAATAGAGAATAAGCATTTATATAACATCTACTATGTACCAGGAACTGTGCTAAGCACTTTTACATTATTTCATTTAATTCTCAGGTAGGTGCTATTATTATCAATTGAGGAAACTGAGGCAAACAGAGGTTAAGTGACTTGCCCAAGGTCTCACAGCTAGAAAGTGTCTGAGGCAATTTGAACTCAGGTCTTTCTGATTCCAAGCCCAGCACTCTATACACTGCACCACCAGTGGCCTTCATTTCTCCTGCAGGAGGACAACAGAGAAGATGGGAAGGATCTTGGCAAAACTGAGTAGCCACATTCTGAATGGAGGCCCTAAGACCACCCCCCCCCCAAAGAACCCGTGTCTGAGTTTTTAAAGATATGTTTTGCCCCCTTGGAGTCATTCTCAATTCTTCCTTCTTTCTCATGACCCATTCCCCATCTCCATCTTCAGTTGCCAAATCTCATCATGTCTCCCATCTCCTCTTTCACACCCCATTTACCATACTAGTTTAGCCCCTTGGTACGTCTTACCTGGCTTCCTAATTGGTCATCCTGTATCTTTTACCTCTTCCATGAAGGCTTTCCTGATCTGTTTTCTCAGCTTTTAATGGATTCAACTTTGACTGTTGTGTTCGCCCTTGTTTGAAAGACTTTGATCTCTTTGCCCATATCCTGTATTCCTCATTAGAAAAGAGCCCTGTGGATGGTAGGGTAGAGGGCACTATGTGTCATTTTTACTTTTTCTCCTCTGGTCTAGGACTCTATACTAATTGTTCTAGAGGACCTGGGACTTTGTGTCAGTACTCTGACCTCTATGGTAATGATAGCAATAAGACAAGAGCAAGAATTTAAATTCATAAACATTGATAAAGAAGAGAAAAAATTATCCTTCTTTGTAGTTTGCTCAGAAAACCCTAGAGAACTAGCAAAGAAAGGATTCATTTAATAGTTTTAAAAATAGATATTGACCAGTTTCAGTAAAGTAGCAGGATGCAAAATAAATCCATAAAAATAGATAGCATTTTTGTAGAGCAAAAACTGTCAAAGCCCATACTTTTTAAGCTCTGTTTCCTTAGTTTCTCTAATACAGTTAGATACTCCCTCCCTGTCTCAACATCACCCTTTAGGGAATCATTTTCTCAGTTGCTTAGGCCAGAAAAAATTATCACTTACTTTCTGCTCTTTTAGTAATTAGTTGTTCTACTCTCAGCTAGGCTGGCCAACAGTCCTACCCTGTCACTGGAGTGTTAAAGGCCTGCCAGAGCTTGGACTCCATTGGTTAGCTTTTAAGATCTCACAGGGGTATAACTAAGAATTATGGTGCCTGGGGGCAAATTCAGCTGAAGGAGGGCTTCAATTCTGATGGGGTGCTTTTGCACTGGGACAGTCCATTTTCCAGAGAGGCTGGTTGGGGCCTCTATAGCCCTATGACCCCTGCCCCCTCAATTTCTGGGAAGAGAAGCCATGGAATTATAGATTTAGAGCTGAGAGGGAATTTAGAGATCATTGGATTCAACCTCCCCATTTTACAGATGCAGAAACTGAGCAAGTAAATGACAGAGTCGGGATTTGATTAGGGACTAAGTCTGTGGTAGAGGAACCATTTCCTTTGTGAAGCTTCCTGGTCCAAACAAGGAAGTGAACCTTTTATCTTGGCTCAATGAGTACCAAGCTCTTTCCACTGACAGGAGCCATGCCGTTTTTTTCTTTTTATCTGACAGGTGGAAGAAACTGAAATCAGAGAACCTGAAGGCCTTGCCAAGGAGTCAGAGATGGATCCCACCAGGTCCATTGAAAACGTCCTGATAAATTCTGGCTTCTCCAGACCAGATCTGAACACATTCCTCTAAACTTCTAACTTCCTCCTGGGCAGTGGCTAGAGGAAATATGGGAGGAACGGAGCGTATTCTCCTCTTGCCCATCTCTTGTGGACAGTTGCCTCCAATGGGGATTTGGAAGAAGGATTAATAATATTCCCCCCATTTTATCCCTCCTTTCGTGCCCCCCAGTCCCACTTTCCCCTCCCATACTCCTCCCTCTTCTTTCTCCTCCATAATTGTCCATTTCCCCTCTTCTCCTGGAAACCCAGAGAGCTAGACATGCTTTTAACCTCCTGTCCTCACGTCTCTTGGTAGGTCACCATGGTAGGATGGAAAACTATCAGTTGTGTTTTGGGGTTTGTCCCCTGAGATAAACCATCACTGTCACTGTTGGGAAAGCAGCCTGGTGTGACGGAAAGAGAATTGGACTTGGAGTCAGCAAGCTTGCCTGTGAGATGGCCTATTGCCTGTGAGAGTCTTGACAAGTGACTTCAACTCTCTGGGCCTGCGTTCCTTCATCTGTAAAATGAGAGCTTTGCACTGGATGATCTCTGTGGTCATTCGGGTCAAAATGTGTGATCCTGTGACTGTCACCACCACGACATTCAGATTCTGTGGAGAGAAGCTGTGATATTTTCCCCTGGACAGATGGTCTGCCTGTAATCCCTGTTTCTATTTCTATCCCAGACTAGCAGGAAATCCTAGGGACCCCTTTCTTCTCTAGGGCTAGAGTGGAGGAGCAGACTTATCCTAACCTCCATTTCTCATTCGAGCTCCATCTCAGCCCAGCCCCTCTATTTTTACCAGAGCCCGTAGTATTTCCTAAATAGCTAAAAGTTCCCTTTGAAACCATTCCATCCCAGTGATTCTACTAATGCTCTAATCCCCTCGTTTCTATGAAAGGTCCTGTTCTGGGGTCTTATGATGCCTGTAATGGGGTAGAGAGAAATTTTGATGTGGGGAAAATCATCTTCAGCTCCCTCTCTGTCTCAGAATAAATATTGTCTCTAATTGGTTTATTGCTCCCCTTAGACTACCTCCAACGTATACAGTATATACTTATTTGTGTATAGTCATTTGCATGATGTCTTGCCCCTTAGACAGTCCTCCTTGAGGTCAGGGACTATGGTTTTTTTTAAACCCTTTTTTGTATCCCAATGCTCAATACAGTGCTTGGTACACAGCAAGTACTTAATAAATGCTAGTTAATTGATTTACATCAGGCTGGGTTTATCTCTTTCAGGCTTCTTGTATTCTCCTGAATTCTCTTTAAACCCTTATTCCATTGTGTATTCTTGATGCTTTCCAAGATCCCTACCTAAGCAGGTTTTGTCATTACTATCCCTATCACTATCATTGCCCAACCATGACTGCGAATGCCATCAGCTTCAGAAGCATCACCACTGCCATCTTTACTATCCATCACTGTCATCACCATCACCTTCACTATTCCCCTCATCACCATCACCATAAGAGACATGACCTCCCCAGCCACTGCTATCCCTATCACTAACACCACCCTCTCATGATCATGGCTATTGCTGCCAACATGATCGTAATCACCAATGTCATGATGATCTATACCACTGTCTATCACTGTCCTCACTATCACCTTCACCAATATCCCCATCATCATCATCATTATAGTCACTACCATTAATGCCATCTTCACCACCACCATTATCTTTGCCATTATTTGTGTCTTCTTCATCCTTACCATAACACCATTTTCACACTCAACCTATCTCCTTCACCATCACTACCATCCTCTCCCTCACCATCAGTACCAATCTCATCATCACCACCACTACTTTCATCCCCACCATGACTGTTACAGCTGCTTCAGCTTCACCCTCTTCTCAGGAGGGAATGAATTTTGTTTTTGCTGTCCAGTCACATCTGATTTGTCATGAACCCATTTGGCAAAGAAACTGGAGTTGCTTGCCATTTCCTACTCCAGCTCTTTTTACAGAGGAGAAAACTGAGACAAATAGGGTTAAGTGACTTGCCCAGGGTCACACAGCAGTAAGTGTCTGAGGCTGGATTTGAACTCAGTTCCTCCTGACTCCAGGCCTGAAACTCTCTCCATTGTGCCTCCTAACTCTGCTTCCCCATTTGACTTAGGTCTCCTGAGACCTCTGCCCTTACTGGAGGAAAGGGATGGCTCTCAAGTTCTTTGTAGCTGGGGCCCTCCAGCTTTCGCTTCACCACTGCTTTTGCATTTCATAGTTTCTGTTCAGCTCTGGTCTCTCTAGCTGGAATTCTTGAAAGTGCTCTATTCTGAACTCCTTGAGATCATGCATTGACAGAACATCTTTCTTGCTTGGTTTGACTCAGTCATTTGTGTCATCTTCCTCATTTAAATGTCAGCCCCTTGAGGGCAGGAACAGTCTTGTTCCTGTAGTTGCATCTGCACAGTGCATGGAACGATGCAAGCATGTAATAAGGGATTTTAACTTCTCCACCCATCCAGTTGTTCAGTCTTCACTATTACTTCCACATTCGGGATCACTGTTATCTCTCTGATCTTCACATAAACTTTATTCAGCTTTTCTCTCTCCCCTCCCCCTTGGTGCTGACCAGAGTGCTACACAGTGCTGGACACACACAGACCTCCAAGGCCTCCAGTCTGGGTCAGACATGGAAAGGGAACATGTAGACATGACACTAAAAACAATGTCTCTCAGATCCATCCCCTCCACTTATTTTGTCAGAGTTCATGGTAGATTAAAAATAATAATGATGATGACAATCAACAGATCTGTAGACCATGCTGCCCTAGGGTAGACAAATCCTCCTCCATGCCCACCTCCTGAAAGGGAGATGAGAGGACAGGGCATCTCAGCTCCATGTGGGAAGGAAAGTGGGATGTCTTCAGCTCCTCTGCCCTAGGCAGGCAGCAGCTGCTCTCAGGGGCAAGAGATTGGGGTGTTTGTTGCTCACTTTCATTTGCCATCTGTCCTCAAAGCTGGAACTGGCAGAGACCAGGTCCATGAAGTGGCAGAGGGCATAGAGCAAAAGCATCTCAAAGTTACTGTTTATCATGACTGTGTAGACAGATTGAGAGGTGACAGAATAATTCCATGAGTTTTCCTTCCAGACCCTCCACTGTCCATGGGGATTCGCCCCTACTTAGGGATGGTACTCAGTGATGCTTACATTCCTGGTGTGTTGGATGGATCTTTACGATTATTCCCTCAGGCACTACCATAGTCCAGGCTCTTGAATCCAGTGTTGTAATGGCCCGCTCCATGGTTTTCTTGCTTTAAGGCTCTCATCTTTTTATCCATCCTTCACATGGCTGCTAAAGGTATGTCCCCAAAGCACAGGTCAGACTCAGTTTCCCTTCCTCCCCCCCAAACAGCTCCAGTACCTTCCTATTACTTCTAGGATCGAATACAAACTCCTTCTCTTGGCATTGAAAACCCTTCACACCTGGCTGCAATTTACCTTTCCAGGCTGTTAATTTCATTTCTTTCTATATGCTCTGTCACCAATGTCAAGCTCCAATAGAAATGAGACCACTAAATTCTAGGGTGTATTGACTTAGAAAACCACATAGCAAATTATCTATGTTCTATTGTATTTTAATTTACTTGTTAAATATTTCCCATTACATTTGCACATTGCTCAGGCTGCACTGCTTGTGTTGGCCTGCAGGCAGTGTGTTGTCACCTCTGCTCTCTCTATTAGCCAGACTGGGCCACTGGCCTCTGCCCTAAACTTTTCCTTCCATCTCACGTTGGTAGATCTTGGCACAAGTTCTTCTGATGCCAGGAATGCAACTGCTTCCTTATCTTTCATTCTCAGAATCCTTATTATCTTCCAAGTTTAGCTCATGCACCACTTCCTCTGTGAAGTTTTCCTTGCTGACTTCACTGTTACTGCTCTCACCCTTCTTAAACCACCTTGAATTGATTTTTTCACATCCAGGTTTATTCCAAGCAGACTGTAAGCTCCTCGAGGGTAGAGACTGTCATTTTGGTTGTGGTATTCCTGGTGCTTAGCACTATGTAGTAGGTGCTTAGTGAAATTTTGTTAGTTTGGCTGTAATTGAATTTCTGGCACCACTTTTCTTCTTATCCTGAAAATCTTCCTGATGAGGCACCAAGAGGTTGGCCAAGCCTTTCATGATGATGGAGGAAGAGGTGGCTGAATGACAAGGGCAGAAGAAGAGGGAATAACTTGCCCATGTCTGTAAACCATTCCATCAGTTATTATTGAGAGCCCAGAGGGAGTGAGCCCTAAATTCGGATGGTATCAGGAGAATTGTGTTTGTCCCGGGGACCACACTTCAGGAGTACTGTTGACGAGCTGGAGAGTGTCCAGAAGAAGATGACCAGGACGGTGAAAGCCCACAGTGGGGGGAGTTTGAGGGAACTCCTTTAGGAGGAGTGAGACAAGCAGAAAGGTGGAAGGATAGGAGGTTGTGATCATAGGCGGAGATTTAGAAACTCAAGATCTTGGAGGTGGGGAGGTTGAAGGCATAAACACTCCGGTTATGATGAGGTAGAATGGCGTTGGGGATCCTGGGAGTCAGACAAACTGGAAGCTCAATCATAGAAATGTAGAGCTGAAAAATGGCTAAGAGATCATCTGGTCCAAACTTCTGTTTGTTTTGTTTTTTTAGACAGAGGAGCGACCTGAGGTTCAGAGACTTGGACTGACCTGCCCAAGGTCCAATAGTGAATCAGTGGTGGAATCAAAATTAGCCAAGTCTCTTGACCCGGTCTAAGGCTATTTCCACTATTCCATGGAGTACTCAGTGTTTAATTAATCCTGTGGTTGGTGATTAAATGTTTCAGAGGGCATTAATCACAGAAACTGAGTTCCAGAGTTCACATACAAGAGGTTTGTATTGTCTCTATACTTTAAGGCAGAAGTTGTGTTGTTCTAACCTAAAAGATAATCTAGGGGCATCTGAGTGGCTCAGTGGATAGGGAGCTGGGCCTGGAGTCAGGAAGACCTGAGTTCAAATCTGGCCTCAAGCATGTACCAGTTGTGTGACCCTGGGCAAATCACTTAACTCTATTTGCCTCAGTTTCCTCATCTGTCAGATGAACTGAAGAAGGAAATGGTAAACCGCTCCCAGCGTCTCTGCCAAGAAAACTCCAAATGAACAAAGAGTCAGACATGACCTAACGACAACAAAGACATGATCTGTTGATTCCGGGGAAAGTGATGCGTTCATGTTTTGTGTTGATGTTGCTGCTGGATCCAGGCAAAGCGCTCGGTACAATCTGGCGCCCGCAGCTGCTTCCTGGTAGACGGTAGATGCATAGAGCAGCATTGTAGCAAGATGGTAACCAGTGGGCAGCGGCCAGGAGGCACGAGCTCTTACTAGCAGCATCGAAGGGCTCATTTTGGAAGAGGAGTGCAGGGGCAGCGTGGTCGAACCTCATCAGCGTAAGCGGGGAGTGTCTGTGAATAATTAGACAGACTGCTGCTGTCTTTTAAAAAATCATCTTAAATTTATGAAGTAAGACAAGCATGTCCACAACCGTAGGATGACAAAAAGCTGATTGCGCATGAAACTGCAAATCTATTATGTACCACTTGCTGTTCCTTGTAGCTATAGAATAAACGTATCATGGAAATTGTTTTCTTTTTTTCTCCCCCCCCCCCCGCCCCCAGCCAACGGCTACCATCAGACACAAACATGTAAAATCATTCTATACAAACTCCTATTTATCAGTTCTTCCTCTGGATGCAGATAGTGTCTTCTTTCATATGTCCTTCGGAGTTGATTGGGTATTTATAATAGTCAAAATGACTTGGTCACTCAAAGCTGTTCTTAAATCAATATTGCTACTACCGTATACAGCATTCTCTTGGTTCTGCTCATTTTGCTCTCTGTTGTTTTGTGCTAAGTCTGCCCACGCTTTCCTAAGATCATTGCGCTCCATTGTGACCACATACCACCACTTGTTCAGCCATTCCCCAACTGGCCTCATCACCATATTCCAGAATTGCTTACCTATAGCATTGTCTGAGCTTTGCCCATCACCCACGCTGTTGATCTCTTGGGTCCTATTGTGCCATTCCCTAACATTGTTTGTGCTAGGTCGGGCTATCATTTGTTGTTTTGGGTTTCCTCAAACCAGGGCTCCGGGCCCTGGATGTGTTCAGGTCAAGACTCTAGGTCAGGACAACTCTACAGTCCTGTGTCTAAGGTTTTCTGAGACCCAGGATGATGGATTTTGCGGGTAGAGAATGGCACATGTTCCGAAATCAGAGGGAAGGAATCGCTTGATGAAGAGCGCTCGATTTAGAGCCACAGCTAGCTAAAGCATTGATTGTCTGCTATGTGCCAGGAACTGTGCTAAGCACTGGGGATATGTGAGCCAAAAAGACAGTCTATACTCTCAAGGAACTTACTTAGTAGAGGAAGATAGCACTTAAAGGGGGAGGAAAGGGGAGGAGGAAGGAGGAGGATCCCCACTTGCCAGCAAGGCTTCTCTTACCCTGATCCTTCTACTTGCTGCCTGTGTGACCTTAGGCCAATCACTTCTCTCCTCCCAGGGCCACTGTTTCCTCATCAGCAAAATGAGATGGCTTCTGTCTATGCTCCTACAGACCTTCACAGACGTGTATAGGAATGTTGCCATCACACACTCCTTCTCTGGACTCCCTGCCTCTTCCCTCATGCTTAGTATGCTCTCCTTTTCCCTTTTGCCCCCTGGCTTCTCTGGCTTTCTTCAAGACTCAGCTCACATATCACAGGAAACCTTTTCACTCCCTCCCCTCCTCCCCAGTGCCTTCCTTTTGAGATCACCTCTCACCCACTTTGTATGTCACTTAAATATACATACTTGTCTACATGTTCTTCCCTCTATTTGAGTGGGAGCTCCTTCAGGGCAAGGACTGTGTATTTTTGCCTGTTTTTTTTTTTTTAAATCCCCAGCACTTAGCACAATGGCTGGCATATAGTCAGGTTTTTTTTTCCAGTTGTGTCTGACTCTCCAAGATCCCATTTGGGGTTTTCTTGGCAGAGATACTGCAGCGGTTTGCCATTTCTTTCTCCAGCTCTATTTACCGATGAAACTGAGGCGAACAGGGTGAAGTGACTTGCCCGGGGTCACACAGCTAGTAAGTGTCTGAGGCCAGATATGAACTCAGGAAGATGAGTCTTTCTGACTCCAGGCCGGGTGCCCTGTAGTAAGTACTTAATATTGGAGTTCTTTACCAGGCGTTCATGAACTTAAAAAATATATACATATGTGTATGCTCTTATATGTGTTATATGTGTTTATATATATATTATAAATAAAGATTATATATAGAGAAAATTATATATATATATATACATACACACATAACTAGATCTCAGCATAATTGACTTCCTTTGTAACCCTACGCATTTTATTTTATGCATTTGAAAACATTATCCAGAGAAAGGGTTCATAGGCTTCACTTGATATCAGAGGGATTAAATTAAGAACCGCTGAACTCCTAAATGCTTCTTGACTGAATTGTCTCAGTTGTGACACCTAGTGGTTAAAGATTGGTACATCACGCGTGACTGGTGAAATAGCTCACAACTCCCAGTTAAATCTTCCTGGTGTATAACTCCCAAGCACCAGCTGCACAGTTGTTCAGGACCTCACCTCACATTTAGGAGGCTAGGTACAACCTTTTCTGTGCCTGCCTCTGCTGGCCCAACTGCTCGTGACTCCAGGACAGCCAGCAAACACAGACTGGCTTGCTGAGGCCAACCTACTGAGTGTGCTGAGGACACAGATTGGGGAGGTATGGTAGACGATGGGGAGGAGAAGGAGGGAAGGCAATATTGTCATCTGTTTCCTCCCTGACAAGATGTGGCAGTGTTGAGGCTGAAGGGTCTCCTGTCCTCACAGCAGACTTTTCTCTCAGCATCTGGTGACAGGGGCAGGTTCTGCCCATGTGGCTGGTGAGAACAGGAGGGTAATGTAAATTCCTTGAAGGAAGACATTGGATTATCTCATCTTTGTCTTTGTATCCCTGGTGCCTAGCATAGTGCTCGACACATAGTAGGAACTTTATAAGTACTTGTTTGTTATAAGCACTTTGTAAGTGGTTTCTGCATCGGTTAAATACAATTGGGTACTCTGGGGTGTTTCTTTTATAATATTAATGATAATAGTTTTTCCTATTATTAGACTTTTTTATCCCTAGTATAAATCCAACTTGGTCATAGTGAATAATTTTAACGATATTGCTATAGTCTTTTTCATCACATTTTATTTAAAAATTTTGCCTCATTATTTATTTGTGATACTGTTCAATAGCTCTCTGTCCCTGCTTTAACCTCATCTAGTTTAGGTATCAGGCTGCATCTCCTTTAATGAATTGCTGTTGACAAAAGAAACCAGCACCAACTGTCTGGTCATGTGGTTCTCTGTACTTAGCTCATCTCTACTCAGTTGGCAGATGCCCAGAACGATCCTTGAAGACATTCCCGACAAGTAGGATGTGTCAGAGCTTGGCCTCTTGGTGCAGCCTTGGGATCCAGGATCATTTATTTGCAGAGCCTGGTGAGACAGCGAAGGCAGACTCTGGTGGAAGAATGATTATGATATTGGTGGTGATAATGGTAATATAATAACAATATTTGTGTGTCATATGTAAATGTGGTCAGGCTGGCTTGATCAGGCAGCTCAGAGTATGGTGCTATGACATTATTCCTGTTGGGGCCAATTTGTTCTTTCAGTCTTAGTGCTGACCAAAAGCCAAGTGTGTCAAGCCCTGGGTCTCACTGACTCCTCTGGAGCAATCTCACTTGTTCTCAGGTGTGGGGCAAGTGGCTGCCCATCAGACCTGCTCTTGGGTCACCTATCTGGGAAGGTAAGCCTCTGTAGAGAACACAGAGAGCTTTCATAGAGCAATCAAGGACAGAGCTTGGAGAATATGAGACTTAACGGAAGAGTGTCTGGATCCTGACCAACAGAGAGCTGAAACCCAAGGTAAGTAAGAAGAAAGGGAGAGAGCTTAGCTGTAATGCATGGCTTCTGGTCACCAAATCTCCCCATTGTAACAATGGGAGGAGGGTATCATTGAATCATCTAATCACCTCACTCCACCTACAGTACTAATAAGATGCTCTATTCCTGACACTTTTATTAGGAGAGAATGGCTTTTTTGAGTCAATCAACCTGAAGCATCTAAAAAATCCTCAATAAATTTGGAAGGAGGAAAATGCTTCTAGCCATTGGATAAAATGAAACGATGCTACACAGAAAATGTATCGGGATTGGCTGAAGAGACACATCCGTACTTGGAATCTTGGATAAAATTAAAAGCCACTTCAGAATCTGGGATTTAAGGGACAGGCTAGCCTACTGGTGAAAATAACTCTGGCAAGAACTTTAGAAGGCATTGCTTGCTGGGGAGAGTGTGAAGGAGAGAGCCTCCTTACCCCCTTGACCAGAGCCTCCTTGACCCCCTTGTGAACTGTGAAAGGTTAGGAGATTTTTGGACATCCCCTGGATATCATAGCAGTGTCCCTAGAACAGCAGTGGTAGATGGCAGCACGATGGGATCAGAGAACAAAGTCAATGCACAGAGTAAATACAGCTTCAATTCTCTCTAAGAAGCACAGCAGAAAGCCACACCACACTTATGGGAAATTTCGTGATGACCCCAATTAGGGGAGAAAGGACTTCCAGAGACCAGGAACTATGAGGTACCCCTTCTCCAATGTGCTCTCCAAGCTTGGCTCTACTTCCCCTTAGACTCTGTCTTGTGGGAGAGCATGCACTCAGTTTTCTTGGGGGATATTTTGTCCCAGCTCTTCTTATTATAACACCTCATTAAATTCTCATTTCTAAAAGCTATTAGATCTGGCTGATTAATTGATGTCAACTGTAATCAGTAGGGGGAACATATTAGCAGGGGCTTATGAGCTATAGTGCTAGAAGACAATTAGGGTTACTCCCAGAGCCCTGAGAAGAAGGGGTAGTAGCCATCCTCTGGGGACCTTCCTTGCTGCTAAGAGCCTAGTGAGACCCTGTCAATGACCTTTGAAAAATCATGGAGAATGGGAGAATATTGTGGGGATGAGAAGAGATTGGAAGATGTGGTCTCAGTTTTCAAAAAGGGAAGATGAATTCTTCAATCAATAGACCAGAAACTTTGTCGTTGATTCTTGACAGAAATCTAGAGGATGTTTTTTGGGGGAAACAGTGATCACTAGGAAGCAGCATGGGTTCATCCAAAGCAGGTCATGATGACCCGGCTGGATCTCTTTTGTACACAGGGTAAAGAGGCTGGTAAAACAGGGAAATGCAATAGATAGAGTGTGCTGGGGTTTTAGCAAACGATTTGATAAAGCCTCTCACACTATTCTTGTGGGTAAGATGAAGAGACATGGGTTGGATGATAATAAGTCAGGTGGATTCAGACTTGGTCGAGAGCACTCAAAAACCAGGGAGTGATGGCTAGATGACAGTTTGTATGGAAAAACCCTAGGGCTTTGGGGGCAACAATCCCTATGTGAGTCAACACTGTGATCTACAGTTTTTTGTCTGTGAACTCAAACTTAGGTTGTATTGAGGGGTATAATGTCCCAAAGCAGGAAGCTGACAGTTCTATTGCACTTGTCAGTGAGTCAGGAAGCATTGATTAAGAGCTTGCTGTTTGCCATGGACCGTGCCAAGTGCTAGGGATACAAAGAAAGGCCTGTAGGAGATCAAATCCTAATGGAGAGAAAACATGTAAATAACTAGGTACATCTAGGATGGCTACAGAGCAGATGTCATGTAATCTCAGAGGAGATGGACCCTGGTAGCTGGAGGCAGTGACATCAGAGGAAAGGCCACCAGTAGGAGGTGGGTTGGAGCTGAGTCTTAAGGGAAGCTAAGAGCTGTGGGGGTACAGGGAAAGCATTCAAACTATGGAGGATGGCCAGTGCAAGGAGGCAGAGAGGGAAGACAGAGTGTTGTGTGAGAGTGATAGCCAGTAGGCTAGTGTAGCCAGATCATCAAGAGTGTAGAGGAGAAAAAAGTGTGAGAAGACTGGAAATGGAGAAAGGGTCCAGGTTGTGAAGAACTTTCAATGTCAAATAGGATTTTATATTTGGATTTGGAGATAATAGAGTTTATTGAATACGAGGAGGGCGTTCATGGTTATGGGGCAGCTGGATGGTACAGTGGATAGAATGGTGGGCCTGGAGTCAGGAAGACTTCTAGTGCTCAGTTCAAATTTGGCCTCAGACACTTACTAGGTGTGTGACCCTGGGCAAGTCACTTCACTCTGTTTGCCTCAATTTCCTCATATGTAAAATGAGCTGGAGAAGGAAATGGCAAATCACTCTAGTACCTTTATCAAGAAAGCCCAAAGGGGTCACAAAGACACAGACACAACTGAAATGACTGAACAACAGTGTTAATAGAGAGAGAAGGGGACATATACATACACGCAAATACATACACACACACATACACATATACCAAGGTGACATGAAGGTAGGAAAGATAGAATTTAGCAATGAGTTGGATATGGGGTGTGTGACACCATGGTTGTGAGTTTGCATTCCTGGGAGGAAGTTTGGCAGTGAGATCAAGTTCTGAGGAGTGAAAGGTTTATTGTTGGGGCAAGACAGTAAGCTCAGTTTTGGCCATGTTGAGTTTGGGATATACAAAAGACAGTTGGTGATGTGGGACTTTCACTCTGGAGAGAGACAGCGTTGTATACATAGTCCTGGAATTGTCTGTGTAGAGATAATAATTAAACCCATGGAGCTGAGGAGATCCCACAGTGAAGCAGCATCCGTCCAAAAGAGAAGAGGGCCTGGGACTGAGCCTTGGAGGACACCCACCATTAGCAGGTATCGAATGAATAATAATAATGGTGATGAGGACAATGTGCCAGGCACTGTGTTAAGTGCTGTACTAGTATTATGGCATTTGATCTTCACAACAACCCTGGGAGGTTTATCCTCATTTTCCAGATGAGGAAACTGAGGCAAAGAGGGGTTCAGTTGCTTGTCCAGGGTCACCTAGCTAGTAAGTATCTATGGGTGGATTTGAATTCAAGTCTTCCTGAATAGAGAACCAGGCAGGCCAGGCCACCAGTGCAGAACTATGGTTAGTTCTCAGTGTCCAGGGCGGCGGGGTTGGGAGGGTAGATGGACAGATTTTACTAGGTGATCTCTGAAGTTATTTCCAGCTCTGAGATTCAGTTTGTAAAGAGCTTTCCTCATGACTACCTTGCATCTTGGCAGGAGCCTCATCATCACTGCTACTGTTATCATCATCACGTCATCCCTGTCATCACTGACAGCATCATCATCACCATCAGCCTTGTCACCATCACTGTCACCACCATCGCCATCATTGTTACTGTCGCCATCTTGTTCATGGCCATCATAATTCTCACTATGACGACTGTCATCGCCACCATCACCATCAGCCTTGTCACCATCACTGTCACCACCATCGCCATCATTGTTACTGTCACCATCTTGTTCACGGCCATCATAATTCTTACTATGATGACTGTCATCACCACCATCACCATCAGCCTTGTCACCATCACTGTCACCAGCATTGCCATCATTGTGACTGTTGCTATCTTGTTCATGGCCCTCATAATTCTCACTATGATGACTGTTACTGCCACCATCACCATCAGTCTTGTCACCATCACTGTCACCAGCATTGCCATCATTGTTACTGTCGCCATCTTGTTCATGGCCCTCATAATTCTCACTATGATGACTGTTACCACCACCATCACCATCCCATACATTTACACAGCGCTTTAGGGTTTGTAAAGCATTTCCCATCTATGATGGCCCCACATATTTACCTGTCTTCCTCTTCTTCCATGTGATGAAAGCAACAACACAGCTCAGCAACATGGTGATGACTGTCAGGATGCTCAGGGCCACGTGCCAAGGCCTTACCTTGGTGGGCTTTACAGGCACTGGGAGAAATGAAGGGCATCAGACAAAGGGGGATGGAAATCTTTACTGAAAGCAGTGGTCAGTATTATTAGAGGGAATAGTCATAGATTTAGAGCAAGAATCCTGCCCTGGGGGCCCTCCCTGGGTAGGGGTTGGAGAGGCTAACTCCAAGGTATGGTCTCCGGGGACGGGCCAGACCAGTTTGGGTGGGGCACTCACCAGGGTATATAGCTGGAGTCTCTAGCTCTCTGTGCTCCACTACGCAGCTGTATCCTGTCTCCATGTTCCTCGACTGGAGCTTCAGGGTGATTTGGAGGTAGAAGGTGGCATCACTGTTGGGCAAGATGCCGCTGGAGCTCTCTTGCCCCCACACCACCACTTGCTCATCCTTCTCCCAGCGCAGCAGGATAGAGCGGGGGTAGAAGCCTGTGGCTGTGCAGATGAGGGTGACGTTGCCATCTGGGGCATCATGCTGGGACACAGTCACCTCTGGGGGTACTGTGGGCAGAGGTCAGTACAGAATGCGTCCTGTCCAACTGTATCTGGACTTTTACTCTTTCCTTCATTTCCATCTTCTTTTCCCACCCTGGCCTCCTTAGCGTCCTAATGCCTCCCACATTAACTGAGACCCAGTAAAGCCAGGAGTCCCAAACTTTTCATCTCTTTGTATCTTGCTTACTGATCTGCCAGGTGCTCTGCATAAAAAAAGGCCCTAAGAAAAGACAGTGGTTAATGTTCCCCTCAGAAGAATGCAATATCCCCTAGGGAGGGTCTGTTTTTAATTAACTTTCATATCTCATATTCATATTGTTCAATGCCTCGTCCCTAGTAGGTGCTTAATTACTGCCTGTTGGATTATATTGGTGATAATGTGCCAGCAGAAGATATCGAAATCAACTACAAGTGGCCATTAGGGCCCCGTTTGTTGGAATAAGTTAAGGTAAGTTGTAACAAAGACTATTTAAAGTTATAATACCTGAGAAGACCCAGGGCTTTATCACTGTGGGTACTTCCTACACCCATGAGCATCATAACCCCTACAAAGCTAAGTAGGTGGGATATCTCGAGGTTCATTTAAAACAAACAAACAAGCAAACAAACAAAATCAGCCAGTGGCTCTCTTTCTAGTGATGGCATCTCTGCCTTCAGCTAGGCTGCTTGACAGAGACAATTCATCTTTGGAGGCAGCTGGTGGTGCAGTGGATAGATTTCTGTGCCTGGAGTCAAGAAGACCCAGTTCAAATCTGACCTCAGACACTCACTAGTTGTGTAACCCTAGGCAAGTCACTTAACCTCTGTTTACCTCAACTTCCCCATCTGTAAAATGAGGATAATAATGGCGGCCACCTTCTGGGTTGTTGTGATGATCAAAGGAAACAATTTTTGTAAAAAAGAAATCACAGCATCACAGTCTGTCGCACACAGTAGGTGCTCTAGAAACGCTCACTTCCTTCCTTTCCCCCTTCCTTGGGCTGATGCTGGATGCTTTCCCAGTTCATGCCACAGTTGGTGCTAAACTGCCCCTTTTCACCCCGATTAGGCATCTGAGTAGAATTCACAGCACATGATTCCCCCTCCTCCAAAGAAATAATCATCTACCCGTTTCTATGCTGCTGACTTTTGCACTGCGAATTGGAGGTTCCCTGCCATTCTGCCCTAGAGCTCTAGGCTCCTGCTTTAAGGCTTCAGCCATTGGTCCGGATCTCCTGGGAGGAGAGGGGCCTCACCATTATCCCGGACATTGGAATACTGTAGGATGTTTTTCATTGGCTGGACACAATAGTCTTCCAGGTAGCGTTTCACCTTCTTGGAGCAGTAGATCACTTCTGCGAGGAGTATGGCGGGTTTAGCCTCAGGCTTCTTGGCCACCCAGTGGTTTATCTGCTCATCCATCTGGCAGAAGTCCTCGCCATCCACAGCACACCAGATGCGGCTGCTCACATGGATGCCTCGGTCCAGGTGACAGTTATGCCAGATCTGGACTGTGTGGTTCTCTGGGAGAGCAAAGGGCTCCTTTGAGCACAAAGCTGGTGGGAATGTAGAATGAAAGCGCCCAGTGGGTGGGGATTGTTTGTCTTCCCACCTCCAGCACCACATACAGGTGCTTAATACATGTGGATTGGATTGGATTGGGAGGAAGGGAACCTGCAGGAGGGTCCCCGCCTTATGGGCCTCGTAGAGAAAGAGCTCGCCTTTGTCAAGGTTGGAAGTGACCTGCGTTAGGTTGCATGTTTCTGATTTTTGGGGTGACGGGAACATTGCCATCCTGTCTTCTCTGGCATCTTCCCCTCTATCATTCCTATTCTCTCCCTAATCTTTAGTCTCTCCTTATCTTCTTCTCTGCTGCTTACACTTTCTGCCTTCTTATCCTTAAAACAAACATTTTCTTGATCTACCCAATCACTGCTAACAATTGTCTTATCTCTGCTCCCCTTCATCCACAAACTTGACGAAACCACGCACAGTAGGTGCTTGTATTTCCTCTCTTCTCACTCTTTTCTAAATCTCTGCTCTCTGGCTTTTATCATTCAACTGAAGGCTCTCTCCAATTTTAATGGCCAAATCTAATGGCCTTTCTCATGCTGTCAGATCACTCTCTTCTCCTGCCTACTGCTTCCTCTCTAGGTGCTGGTGACACTGCTTCCTCTTGTTTTACTCCTACTTATCTGAGTCTCCTTTGCTTTATCTTCCTCCAAGTCTCATCCACTACCTATGGCCCTCTTCTCTTCTCCCTCCATCCATTTAACGTGGTGATTTCACCAACTCCCATAGATTCAATTATTATCTCTAGGTAGATGAGTCCCAGAGCTATAGATCCAGCCCTAATCTGTCTCCTGACCTCCAGTCTCACATCTCTAACTGCCTGTTGCACATCTTGAACTGGATGTCCCATAGACATTTCACACTCAACATATCCTGGACAGAACTCATGATTTTTCACTCCAAACTCTTCTTAGTTCCTAGCTTCCCTATTCTTGTCCAAGGCCCCACCAGCCTCCCATTTGCCCAGGCTCACCACTAGGGATCATCCTCAATTCCTTACTTGTACCCATCCTACACATCTAATCTGCTGTCAATCCTATTTCTGCCACCACAAAGTCTATCATACGTGTTCTCTTCTCTCTGTTCACACAGCTGCCCAATACAGACCCTCATCCCCTCCCGCCTAGACTACAGCAATAGTTCTCTGGTTCATCTCCCTGCCTTAAGTCTCTTCCCACTCCAGGCCTTACTTCATTCAGCTGCCAAAGTGATATTCCTAAACTTTACATCTGACCTTACTCAATAAATTCCAATGGCTCCCTATTACCTCCAGGATCAAATATAAAATCCTTTATAACTTTAGGACCTTTATAACCTCACTCCTTCCTACTTCCCTAGGTTTCTCATACATTATTATTCTCATCCATGTACTTTGTGATCTGTAACACTGGCCTGCTTGCAAGCTGCCTCTCATGCCTGGAATGCTTTCCCTCCTCACCTCTGTCTCCCAGCCTTCCTGGCTTCCTTTGAGACTTAACTCAAATCTCAGCCTTTCCTAGTACCTCCCCATTTCTACCCTCCCCCCACCTTTCCTCTCAGATGGCCTACTGTTTTCTCTCTGTACATCTTGTAGGTACCTAGTTGTTTGTATATTGTCCCCCCCCATCAGAATGCAATACTCTTGAGGACAAGAAATTTTGGTTTTTGCCTCTTTGTGTCCCCAGCACTTAGCCTGCCACAGAGTAAACACTTATTAAATGTTTATTGACTGACTGCCCACCTAAACTATATATATGTATTCCCATGTGTTCCTTGTTTGGAGAGGAGCGATCTCACTCGTTAAGTGGTTACGTGGACAAACCTCTTCAAATTAGCCATTACATAGGTATAGAAAGCAAATGCCCTTCTGGGGCCCATGAGGTTGCTACATCATTCAGTAGAAGGAAAACCATAAATCATATAGTCTGGTGGGATAGCTAAGGAGTTAGGGGGCATTCAGTCAGAGGCTGATTATTTTTCGATGTGAAAAATGCACTCACGACGTGGAATATATAGCCACGTGGGATGAAAAGGAAAATCGGGCATACAGATTCAGCAGCCGTATCAGGAGAAGGGGGAGTGCTATTTGGGGATAGAAGGCAGTGGGTTTCTGAGCTTAGGGATGGCAAGATATTGATGATTTGAGCTGGGGTTCGAGGATTTGAATCTGAAAAGTAGTAGAAGCCTGGGTGCCAAAGGCATTTGTTCTAAGAGACAGAATGGGCACCCCGGGAAACTGATGTTGTTTAGTGAGGATTAAGGCTTAGGACAGAAGTCTTCACAGTCCTTTCCCTGGGTCAGGACGTAGCAGGCATTGACCCCCTGGCCACTTACCTTGGTGGTGTGGCTTCATGGGTTTGGGTCCTTAAAGCCTCAGGGGGAATGGAGGAGTTTGGAGGGAAGGAAAAAAAGGATGAGAGGTGTTTGGGGCAGACTTACCTTTGCCCAAGGTATCATTCTGTACCCAATTCTGGAGGGCCCAAAGGTAGTCAATCTCATTGTTCATCAGCCTGTACTGCTGATCTTCTACAAAGTCAGCCCCCAGGGCACGGGAGACCCAGGCCTCCTTGATCACAAGCTGCTGGTGTTTTTTGTCATAGAAGGCAATCTCTACATCATCCAAGAAGCTGACCATGGTGAAGCCCAAAAGTGTCTTTGATGTACCCACTGCAGTAAAAAGGATCTCGTGGGTGTGATGGGCTAAATGGCAGAAAGAAAAGGAGAGAGAATGGCAGTTAGATGTCATGGTACCTGCCATGCCTCCCCCTGTTAGGAGGCTAACTAGGGTTGGACAGGCTGGGAGCTTTCCCAGGGGCCAATCCAGAAGGGGGCATGGTACCTATCATTCCTTCCAATTCATGCCTCCCACATAACTGTCTGGGCCAGGGCTGGGTATAGCCAGGGCTCAGACACTGGCTGTAAGTGTCAGTAAGGAGGTGCAGCTGGTTTGTTTAGTCAGGGAAGACGACAGAGCCATGGGCGTTGTAGAATGGATCGGCCCCTTATAGTTCCACAGACACAGAAGGTTATATCATTCAAGTACAGAAAAGGATGGAGTCACCGTGTGCAAGAAGGCAGCCTGGTTGGGGTGGGGTGCCTAGGATGGCATTTTTCCTGCTGGGATTATTTTCCTCAGGAAATGAGATCTTGGGGACCAAGGGAACTCTATTGTGTGGAGTATACACAACTGCACTAGCTGGCTTCCCTGCCTCAATTTTCTCCCTGCTCCATTTTATCTTCCCCCCTAGCTGACAAAGCGATTGACCTAAAGCACAGGTATAAGCATGTCATTTCTCTACTCAATAAATTATGGTGGCTGCCTAGTACTACCAGGATCGACAGTGGGCCAGAAGGTGGAGCTAAATGATGAATTCTGGAAGCAGATTAGAGTTAGTGTGATGAGAGACTTTTCTGTCTCTGTCTCTATTTGTCTTTCTCTGTTTTTGTCTCTCTGTCTCTGTCTCTCTGTTTCTGTTTGTCTCTGTCTCTCCCTACTTCTTTGCTAAAACCAGAGCTGTTGAAATGTATTAGATGGGTATTTTGGATAATTTCATCTTTCTGTAGGAGGAGGAACAGGTGGTGTGTGCTTCTATTCTGAATGTGAGTCTGAGCAGTAAACAGGAACTGACTGCTTAGGTAGAAATGACAGGAACCTGGAAAGGAGGCAGTGGTATGCTTGAGCTTCCAGTAGATGAGAAGGGGAAATACGGGCTTGATTTGACATGTACCCGAGCCTTGGGAGAACAGTCACAAAAATTCATCCAAAGGATAGACAGATAAAATCCCACGGTTCAATAGTCCACAGGGGAAGCTTTTTCAAGAGGGACGGGACACCCTCAAGAATGAAATCATGACAAAAATATCCAGATTATTTTAATGAGGAAGGACAGGGGAACTTTTCTGGGGTTTCATGATGTGACATTGAGATTTAGGGAAAGAGGCCAGCAGGGGGCACCCTGGGAGCTGAGACAGTCAAGCCACCCAACAATTAAACAGCAATGCACTGCAGACAAGAAACTGACAACTTCCAGGGCCCAGGACTCCTTCACACTCTTAAATTTATTATAGACCCTTCAAAGAGGTTTTGTTTATGTGGGCTATATCTATTGATATTTACCATATTAGACATTAAAATATTTGCCATATTAGAATTGACTGTATAAGAAAGTAGAAATGAAAGCATCTTAATGTTATTCTTAATATAGTTTTGACCTCAAGAAGCCCCTGAAAGTAGCTCTGGGACTCCCAGGGGTCCCCAGGCCATATTCTGAGAATTGTTACACTAACTCATTGGCTTCTCTGCCTTTATCCTTTCAGCTTTAGTAAAAGCCCAATAGTGTTGTTGGGTCAAATGGAATAACATCCTCAAATCACTTTGTAAGGCTTAAAACACTACATCACCATCACCACCACCACCATCACCATCACCATCACCATCACCCCCCCACCTCCCCCCCAACCTCCCACCCCCACCCCCACCACCATCACCACCACCACCACCATCATTATCCTTAATTTTCTTCACGGCTCAGCTAGTGCCACCTTCTACATGAAGTCTTTCTTAGGTCCCCCAGTAGCTAGGGCACCTCCCTCTCCCCGAACTTTCTGGTATCTATTTTGTGAATATTTATCTGTGATATATTATCTCTCCCAGTTAGGTCATAAGCTTCTTGAGGTTAGGCAGGGTTAGTAGGTTCTTCATTAATACTTTTTGATTATTTGATTGAGATCCTTTCCAGTTCAGGCTTTTTGATTCTGTAATTCTTTTTTTTTTTTTGCTTTTTTTTGGGCGGGGCAATTGGGGTTAAGTGACTTGCCCAAGGTCACACAGCTAGTACAAGTGTCAAGTGTCTGAGGCTGGATTTGAACTCAGATCCTCCTGACTCCAGGGCCGGTGCTCTACTCACTGCGCCACCTAGCTGCCCCATGATTCTGTAATTCTATGACCAAAGAGGCAATGCTATCAGTCACATTAAAATGGGCTTGGTGAGTTGATCAGGGCACCCCCATGCAGTGTGTGGGGGCAGGAGGAAGGCTCCACCTTTAAGCCCCAGGGTCCATCAGTAGAGCTGCTGCTGACAGAGAGGGGCAGAAATAGTAAGGAGAGAGTCAAGGGTAGCTGTGTAGGGCGACCCCCTTCTTCCTTGGGGTTTTTGCTCCCAGAGACACTGACATCCCTGGTCCCCAGGTCTGAGCAAGCCCTAGTCAGCATTGCCTTAAGCCTCAGTGTGTTTGATGCTGGCTAGGCTCTGTACCCCACACAGAAGAGCCTAGGTACAGGTGCTGACCTTGCAAATAAGGCAAGTGAGGAGCTGCTGCTGTTTCCCAAGACAGATTTATTCCTTTCTTCTTGTGCCAAGGTTGGAGATGCCCCCTTATCAGCCATCTTCATACCCCCAGAAACTAATGGATGAATATTCCTTTCTCTCACTTCCCCAATAGCCTCAGATCTAGCCTTATAATCAGATCCTCAACTCACCTGCCTCAGCTTCCCTCATAGCAAATACTCCCATAACATACATCCAACATGACAGTGACTTTTTCCTTGACTTCTGATTCTTCATCCTGCAATTGCTTGGCTTCCTCATCAGCATCTCATTTGGATAGAAGCTCTGGTCCCCAAGTCCTATACTTTCTGTGGTACCCAAAGGAGAAATGCCTCCCTGTGCCTCATCCCCACCCCTGTTGGGGTTGGCTCTGCCAAATCCTTTTCCAGGCAAAACCTGACCCTGTCTAGCAGGCATGAGAACAGAAGTGAAATTTAATCTGTGGCAAAGTTGGGAAACCCCTTAGCATGGTCATCATCAGGCTTTGGCAGGAAGACCCACAATGCCGTGGACATAGTTGGCATTCTTCAAATTGTTTGAATTAAGCTGGATTCAGACAGTGAGTAATGACTGATGAGGCAGACAGAGTTCTAGCTTTGGAGAGCTCCTGGTCTAATGGAAGAAATACAGCTTTTCCTCTTAGGCGACCCATAGTCTGACCAGAGAGACAATCTAGCCTGGGGAAGTACTTTTCTGATGGGAGATACGGTCTTACTGTAAGAAGCCCAGAGTCTGAAATCATGATTTTGTACTGGTTCCCCACATAATCTTCCTCGATTCACAAAGACTTCAACGGTCGCTAGGGGACCTCAAAATGCATTTTGATGCTCTCTTTCAAGCAGCTGGGTAGTACAGGGGATAGAGTGCCAGGCCTAAAGTCAGGAAGAGTCACCTTCATTAGTTCAAATGTGGCCTCAGACATTTACTAGCTGTGTGACCCTGGGTAAGTCACTTAACCCTGTTTGTCTCAGTTTCCTCATCTGTAAAATGAGCTGGAGAAGAAAATGTCAAAGCGCTCTACTATATTTGCCAAGGAAACCCCAAATGGGGTCACAAAGAGTCAGAAATCACTGAAAATTACTGAACAACCACAAAGTCCTTAAACTCCCATTTCCCTAGTCTCCTTAAATCACATGACCTTTATTCTACCTCAGCCATACACAGGGATAGTCACACCTTGTATGTCACTTTTGTCCACAATCATTCAATGTCCTGAAAATATGTGGACATTCCACTCTCTGACAATACCTCCCATCATTCCATTTCTGCCTGTGCCTTAACTCTCCCAAACCCATTTTCCACCCTCATCACTCCTGACAACCCGTTTGTCCATCAGTGCTTTCTCGCGCCTTTACCTCTGCTCTAGCTTCCTTCCCAATTTTAACTCTCCATGTTGCCATTCAACTCCCCAGTCTCTGATGCTTGTGACTCCATTGCCCGCTTGACCCCATAGATGGTTATCCTTTACTAAACCCATGCCATGCATTACACCTCCCACCTGGCTCCTTTGCTCGTACTCTTGTGCTGCTGAGCCGGGCTGGGAGAAGTCCCACGACCATGCTAAGTTTCTGGTACTGAATTGCCTTTCAGCCCCAAAGCAATCTTTATTCCTCCCTAGTTGATTCTGTACCTCAGTCACTAAAGAAACTGTTCCAAATCTTCTCTCCTCACTGTGCCCCTCCGCCTAACTTTCCTTCCTCTTCACCTCTCCATTGAGGAGTGAAATTGAGATGATTTCCCAATCTCTCCTTTCCTCCAGTCTGCTGATGAATGGGCCTTCTCTTCACCAGGAGCCCTAGATCCAATCCTACCCCATCCCCCACCTTCTAAAGCAGATTGACTCCACCATCATTCTCCCATCCCCATCTTTTTGGCTTCAACCATTCCATATCTCCTGCTTCCTTCCCTACATCCTTCAAACAAAACCGAGTCTCCCCCATCCTTAAAAAGCCTTCACTAGACCCTACTGTCACCTGAAGATATTGTCTAATTATTCTCTTTCTGTTTTTAGTTAAAGTCCTAGAAAAGCAATCTCTACTCCTTGTCTCCATTTTCTCTCCTCTTACTTAATCTTCAGCCTTTTGCTATCTAGCTTCCCACAATAATGGCTTTGGGTACTGGGCTGGAATAACTACCACTTCCAAGGCTTTGGAGTTTAAGGTCTTGGGCTGTTTCCCCCAGGTTCTGAAGGGAGATGGTGGCCAAGGTGGTTTGATTTGCTTGGCACATGTATCTTCCTATCTCTCCTACTGCTGCTTCAGTTAGGCTGCCCTGCCTGCCCTGTGTGCGGCAGGCAGTGGGGGGTGGGGATGTCTGGCCCCTTCTCCATTAGAGCTGCCTCCCCAGATGATGGCTATGAGCAATTGACTGGAAGCAGGGACCTGTGGTCTGGGGGGAGGGGGCACTTCCACTCCCAGGACTCTTGTGCCTATTTTCTGGTTGGTGGCAGTTGGTTAGTTGTTGTTACCAGATAAGGAAGGCAAGTTTCTCTTCCACAATGATTTCTCACTTCAGTGACGGCTGTGGGATATAAACTGGAAGCAGGTCTGATGGCCTGGAGTGGGTTGACTTTGCTAGTCCTGAGCTTCTTTGGCTCAAGGCCCTGGGCTTTCTCCACCAGGTATGAGAGGAAATGGTGGCCAAGATGGTGGTGATGGTGGTAGTATGCCCTGCCTGGCATGTCCTGCCTCCTGCCCTCCTCTTAGAGAGATTTGCTGCTTGAGTGAGACTGGCATGCTTGCCCTTTGCACGGTAGTCAGTTGGCAGTTGGTGGGGGTGGCTTGTCCCCTTTCCACAGTTTGTCTTGGATTCAAACAGATACCATTTTGTCGTTTTTGAGACTAGAGCTGGAGAAGGAAATGGCATGGCACGCCAGGATCTTTGCCAAGAAAATCCCTAAAGGAGTCACAAAGAGTGGGATGTGACTGAAAAGGACTGAACAACAACAAAACCCCACTACTGCTTTTCTCACCCTTCTATTGCCTATGAAGGCTACTCAATTTGTCCTAAGGGATTCTTGCCCACATTAGTACGTGTAATGACCACTTGAATTAATTCACCCATTCTTATCTAGTTCAGTTCACTGACACCCGAGATGTTGATGTTTAGTCTTTCCACCTCCTGTTTGAGCACATCAGCTTACCTTAGTTCATCGATCTTGCATTCCAGGTTCCTATGCAACATAGATCTTTATAGCACTAGACTTTCCTTTTGTTACTAGACACATCCACAGCTGAACTTCCTTTTGGTTTTGGTCTGGCTGCTTCATCAGTAATGGAACTACATGTACAGTCCTCTGCTCTTCCCCAGTAGCATGCTGGACATAGTGATAAATGGACTTTTGTCAAGTGGCCGCCTGAAGAGTTTGTGAGTTTGGGAATTCCTAGATTCCTCAGTTGAAGCTTACTGGGAGCTGAAGAAATTTGTAGCTGCATCTTCTTTGAGAAGACAGCCACCCTTGGGAAGATGAGGCCAAGCCATGCTCCATCTTGTCAGAAGACACACAGATAGACCTTGAGGGAGCAGTTCTGAGTCCCAATAGTACGTTCACAAGTAAGGAATAAGAAGGCTAGGATGGAACCTGGCAGTCCCTTTAAAGTCTATTGAGCTGGCAGAGAAATAAAATACAAGAAAACAAGATGTCCCTTCTTGATTCAGTGGTTAATCCTCTTCGAGAACAGCCTTCTTCCCTGGCTTCTGTCAAATCCTTTATCATGGAGCCAAGAAACATGTGGCCTCCTGAGAGTGCCCAGTGTCTTTCAAATCTCTCCCTCCCTCCCCATCTCAGTTTATTAACCCTGTTACATTGTATTTGCTCATCTGCAAGCATGTTTTATTTACCGCTGCTTAGCATGGAAGGAATAGCTAGCTAGCTAAAGCATTTAAGTCTTGATATGTGGATAGTAACTATGCTACATGCTAGGAATATAAATACAGGAAAACAAGATGGTCTCTACCTGTAGGGAGCTTATATTCTAACAGGAGAAGACAAAACCATAAAGGCTGAGTTGGAAACTGGGGTGGGGAGAGGGATGTAGGAGGTGATAGTTATTCCCACAGAGGCAAAGCTACTGCTGAGGAGGCGCTGCCATCCAGAGAGGGAATTGTACTGGGAGTGAACAGACCATGAATAGAGCTTCATGGGATGGTGATCCTGGCCGGGGGCCCATCAATCAGAGGGCTGTTCCAAGATGGGCAAGACTTCTGTGGAGGAGGTGGAGTGGTCTGGAGAGAGAACTGAGCTGGGAATGAAGTGAGCATGACTGGAGCCCTTAAAGAAATGGCAGTCCAGGTCCAGGACTTTCCAATCAGGCACAATATTTTTAAATTTGTATTCCTATTGGACAGTGGTTTAGCAATTGCTCGTTAATTCATTGATTGATCGAGGGATCTGGGCTTATAGATGGCTCCTCATTCAACCACCTTGCTGGAAATCTGAATTGCATTACACTGTCACAATTCCCCATGCCAGTTTGGCAATGATTCTCCCTAGTCTGGCACCTTTTGGGACCCAGAAAGAAACAATATCTTCTGTCCTTATTAAAATGCTGGAGGTGCGTTCGTGTGTGCGTGCGTGCGTGTGTGCATGTGTGTGTGTGTGTGCATGTGTGTATGAGTGTACATGTGCATATGTGGATATGCATGTGAATGTATGTGAGTATGCATGTATGAGTACGCATGTACATGTGTGAATATGTGTGTTTGTGTATACCCCACTCTTCTTCACTCAACTAACTGTATCTCCTCTTCCATAATTCAAGGAAAATTGGAAAACATTACTGGCACAGATTGATCCTGTTGCTTAAAAAATTAGAGACTTTTCACCCCACATAAAGTTCACCTTCAAAGTTCATTAAAAAACCCCTTCCTTTAGAGACAGGGCAAGGAAAAGAAAATGGTGGAGGCAGGAGAGTTTCAGTGGCACTTTGCCCAATGCCAATGATACCCATACCTCCACATCACCTTAAAGCTTCTGCCAGTGAACACTGGGAAGATTTAGACCTGTGTCTAAAGCACAGTGAGCTGAAGACGTCAGCTGTGAATCCTGGTGAGTATCTCACCCAGGCTGTCTGGGTCCGTCTCCAGGAGGCTGTGTCAGAGAGCAATGTTGACCCTCTTCAACTTCCTCTCCCCAGAAATGAGCCCCAGGGCAGGATACTCAGTGCACATCCCCTAATTGATATCTGAGTAAATTGCCTTCTCCAATTTACTTGCTGCTAATCTCCTATGGATCCTGAGAAGCCCTCTAAGAAGACTTCTTGGATCATGGCTCCAGGCATCATGTTGGTTATTGTGCTGGTGCTGAGCTGTTCTGTGGCCTTCATCACATGGAAGAAGAGAAAGACAGGTATGTTAGTGAGGAGAGAAGAAGCAAAAAAAAAAATGGAGATCACAACGGGAAAGGAAATTCTGAGATTCCAGCAGCCTCCTAGGAAGTTTGTAATTTGGTATAGAGAATCTAATGGTTAGAAACAACTTCAATGGTCTCATGATAAATCCTGTGCTCTCAATATCCTGAATGGATGAGTTTGCATGTGTATGAACTTCTAGAACTTTCTTTGGTCCCTTGGTTGCATTTCATATCTATACTTAATATTTTACTTATTTTTTTGGGGGGGGCATACTACTTCCCTCAATAGAATGTAAGCTTCTTAAGGGTAAGAATTGTTTTGTTTTTGTCTCTCTCTCTGGTATGAAGCACAGCGCTCTGTATATAGTAGAGGATTAGTAAATACTTATGAATGAATGACCGATTCTTGAAAAATCGTGGGAAATGAGAGAGGAGATGAAAGACAAGCAAAGGTCTTGTTTAGGGGAGGCAATGTGTCCTAGTCAACTGAGGGCTGGACTGGATCCACATACTGCCTTCGACAGTGGCTAGCTGCATAACCAAGTCACCTAACCACTCTAAACCTCAATTTCCTAGACTGTAAAATGGGAACAAAGATACCTGTAGTGCTTACCATACAATGTTGCTGCGAGGCTGAAATGAGATAATGTCTCTAAAGTGTTTTGCAAACCTCAAAGTGGAATATAAATGCCGGGCATTATTTTCAAAGAGAGGAAGAAGATTTTTCCAACTCCTGGATAGAGGTAGTTTGATTCATCATGCATTAAGAGCCTCCTGTGTGCTGGGCACTGTGCCAGCTACTGAGTATAACAAAAGACAAAAATGAAATAATCCCGTTTTGCGAGAGAGCCCAGCTTTGATTCCTGACAAAATTCTGCAAAGGATTCTTCAAGGGATGGTTTGTTACCATTTAGAAACAGAAGCAGGAATCACTATAAGCAGACATAAATTCATCAAGAAGAGACACATGTCATTTTGTAACATAGTTTCTCACCTGGCACAACAAAGGGTACAACACACATCGTAACAATAGCTAAAGGTTACACAGTAAAGATATATAAACACACATTTATAGCACAGCTCGGTATTTCTATATTTTTGCAGTCTTTTCTTCATAATATCCTTTTAGACAAAATGGTAGGCTGGTAGATTCGGAGCTGAAGGCCATTGATTTTACAAATGTGGATACTGAACCTCAGAGAAGATAAGTGACCCGCCTAGTGCGACACTAGATGGTTCATTGTCAGCGGATGGCTTTGAATCCAGGCCTTCCTGACTCTGCCTCCTGCATTCTATCGATGAATAGCGGCCAGTGTTTATATAGCATTTACTACGTGTGAGGGGCCGTGCTAACCACTTTACAAATATCTCATTTGATTTTCACAACAACCCTGGGAGATAAGTGTTATTGTTATCCTTATTTTCATATGGGAAAACTGAGGCGAATGGAGGTAGTGACTCGCCCAGGGTCACAGAGCTAGTCAGTGTCTGAAGCTGGATTTGAACTCTGGTCTTCCTGACTCCGGGTCTCGCACTCCATCCACTGTGCCACCTAGGTGCCTAGAATGCTCTTCAGCCTCTCTATGGAGAGATAAGGCTAGATAACAATGCAGTTCTTGTGGACTAGGAATGCTTTGAATTTAAACAGAAATGACAAATGTACAGATGAGCATCTGAGGAAATCTCTAGTGGAGAATCCCATGGATCCTTCCGTGGACCTCTGCTATTTAACATTTTTATCTGAGAAACATATTAAAAAAATCTAAAACCAAATTCTCATCAAATATGAATACAGAATATGTAGTTTTAAGCTATTAAAACTTAAAACTTCACTGAGACTTTTGGGTGACCTTGTTTAAATACAGTCTAAAGAAGTGAGATGAGAAAGAATGTTGTGCAAAAAATATCTGGGAGCTTTATTGGACTGGAAATTTGGTGTCAGAAGGATAATATAGCACCTCCCCCAATCCCTCTTTCCCCCCAAAACCCCCCGAATTCTAGCTTTAGATACATTGTCTAGGTAGAAGGCAAAATTTCCAATGTCTCTTTTCCTTGTCAGACTATAGCCATGGCATTTTTTCTAGTTCTGGTTACCAAAGAATCAGTAGGCATTTATTAAGTACCTACTATGTGTACCTATCATGTGAATCAGTATTTAAATACCTACTATGTGCCTGACACTGTGCTAGGTGTTAGGGATAAAAGCCACAACAACAATGAAAATGTCTCTGCTTTCAGTACCTAACATCCTATTAGAGAAAAGAATGGGTACGTGTATAAGAAGAGACAAAATATATGTGGCAGTCACAGTGGCTTAGTAATCAGTGCATCAAGTTCCCCCTCCGCCACCCCAGTTCTTCAAGGATATATCCAGGCCTGTGGGCTCCTAAGTATTTGTCTGCCACCATCAATTCCACATTGACCATTTTTGTTCTGTTCTCATTCTGAATATAATTCTCCTTGGCTGCAAAAAAGGAATTTTTTTTTGTGTGTATGTGTATGTGAATACATTCAAAATCTATACAATAAAAATGGCGCTATAATTAATGCACCAGTTTTTCCAGTGCCTTAGGATGCATATCCAGGTCTGATGATCTGAATTCATTAAGAGACACTAATTGCTAGCTTGTTACTACTTCATTCACTGTGGGTTTCAATTACATGGTAACCATATTTGTTCTGTCCTGATCATACTACATTTAGTTTGGAATGGTAGAGAAAGTAGGATCAAAATGATTCACAGAGTTCTCCCTTCTCTTTGTTATCCATTTTTATAATCCACACACTTTGAATGGTAGCTCTGTCTCTTGTTAAACTTAATTTTGTCCCTAAATACAGCTTTTTTTGGGGGGGCCCTTCTTGTCTTAGTGTTGATTGCTACCATAAATTCATTCTCTGTTTTTCTTCTCCTCGTACTATTCTTACAAGACTATGATGCTCTTGTATGCATCTACATTTACATGTCCTTGCTTGCCTCTTCTGTACATGTTCTTTAAAAATCTTTTCGTTAGTGAGCACCCAGACTATACCAGCCTCTTTAAATAGTTTCTGTTGTCCATTTTAATAAATGCATCCCACCCTTCTTTGGTCTTCCATCCCTACTGAATTTTAGGTCATAAAACCTCACCTGTCCATTCTCTGAACTCTGAAATCTGTGCTCACTAAACTGTGTCCCATAATCCAGGCTATGCCCATCCTTTTAGCTCTTTCTCTCATAAATCCTAAAATTTTCTGTGAGGCAAGGATAGCATTTTGCAGAGATTACTTTCAGAAGAGAGAAATCCAACCTGAGTCTGGATAGTTTGTGTTTCTCATATACAATTACACAAATACATATTATGCTAGCAAGGCTTAGGATGTGTTTCCCAAACTTACCATTCATTTCTTATTTTTATAGCTTACCCTCTCTGTAAGGCAATCTCTCAAAACTTTCAAGATTATGTGTTTTCCAAAACAGATTTCCTTTCTGTATACTTGTTCTGATCCAACCAGTGTTCCTTACCTTTCCCTAAGTGTCATGTCTTCTTATTTGGATAGAATGTCTGATACTGTTCAAATATAGTGGTTCCTCCATCACTGGTGAGGAAAATGGATTGTTATAGAAATGTTTGTTTCATTGTACCTTGTGTAACACTAGGGTCTGTACAGTTAAGGTTCGGATTCGCCGGAACAAAACACTCCACACTCCAAGAAGCCTGAAAGGTTTTTTTTTCTTTTATTATTAAAATACAGGCAAGAAAGACAGAAATCGAAAGTAGCAGAGAGGAAGGCTTAAGAATAATAATAGCAAGGCAATTACTAGATTAGAGGAATGGCTCAAGAGACAGGGCTCCAACCACCTTGTCACCATCCCACAGGCAAGTACTAAAATCAACATATTTACAGTCATCACCGATGCGGGGGAGCTCCAACACCCGACCACACAAGCTGGGGAATCCCAGGGTACAGACGTCAGAGTCCCGCTCATGGAAGTCCCAGGCCAGACGTCTCTGCCATGGGTGTGATTCCAATTTGGGGTCCAAATCTTATGGCATAAATAGTGCTGGGAACAAAGAAGGCATCAGGCCAGGTGTTTTTGGCAAATGCTGCATCTTATGCAAGACCCTGAAAGGAGGCCAATTCCTTCAAGGTCTCCAAGCGCAGTGCGTCCTTGGAGTGGCTAGTTCCCAGGACACTGGTCCATCTCAGGGTCTTGGCCAGGACCCAGGAAGGGACCTCCTTCTTGTGTTCCCAGGGCTTTCTACTTTAGGAGATAAGACTTGTGCCAGATTTGCAACTGAGTCAAGTTAAGAGGGGCTAACTTTGCAATTGAATCAAGGCCTCTGTTTGTATAATCTTATGTACCTGAGAGGGGTTAAATCTTACCCCTTCAGGGTCACTGTACCACAAAGTTTGGGAGAGAGAATGGGAAGTGAAAGTAAAATTGAGTTCTTCCCAATCCTGCCCCTTCTCTCCTTCCCAAATCTGATGGGCTTGCCATCATGCCCTCATTTAGTGTTTTAGGAAGTGAGTAGTTCTGATCTGATAAATGACTCATGATATATGCCCTCAGTTAGAAAGAAAATCTCTAACAAATGACTAAAAATTGGGGTTTTCAGCCTAAAATGACAAAGAAAAAACTCCCCAGTCAGTGTCTTTCTGGGTGGCTAAAACTACCAGAGCCACCCACCACACATTTAGACTGTGAACAAAGGGACATCAGGAAATATACATTTGGGTGAACCACAGATATTTATAAGAAGTATAACTGTTGGTAAAAAAACACACGACTTATCCCATAGCAAATGAATGAGTTTAGAAAGGGGTGATAGTTCACACCCAGCCCCAGTAAAAAAAAGGAAGTAGAGTAAAAAGTATTAGTTCTTTCACATTTTTTTAAACCATCGCTCTAGCCACATGGATAAATAAGCGTGACAAAACAGCAAAAAACTGTTTCTGCCTTTTAAAATTTGTTGGCAATATTTCTGTGCCCTAATACATGGTTCATTTTTGTAAAAGTTCCATACAGTGCTGAGAAATAGCTAAATTCTTTTGCAATTCCATTTGGAAGATGCCACAAATCTCTTGTTTTTCCAGCAATTTGTTTGGTTCTGCATTTCCCCTTTTATCTTTTTGTTAGATTCATCCAAAACAGAGGGGCATTGACCTCTCCTGTCTCCCTCATGTGTTACTATCTATGTATTCTTGTGGATCAACTAAAATTTCCTTTATAAATTTATATGGTGAGGCAATTGGAGTATATAAGTTGTATTTATTTTGTTTGATGGCGTGATTGAAACTCTCACTTTTTTTGAATTTATTTGATGCATAGCAATTTTTTATCCTCTCATTTTATTCTGTGTATGCCTTTGCTTTCTTATAAGCAAGTAATTACGATGGGGAGTCCCGGGTCTGAGATCAAGTATGATACTGTCCTAAGGCAGGAGGCTTAATGAGAGGCATTTTGAGACTGTCTTCATTGGTTTGGAAGAATGCAAAACTAGGGCATGGATTCTAGACTTAAGGACATGGCGTGGGACAGTTCAGGAGGAATTCACTTTGGAAATGGACCAGGAGAGCACGTATGTGTGTGAAATTCCAAAACATTGGTCTCATTTCTCGTCACAGGCCGCTAGGTGGTGCTGTGGACACGGTGTTGGACTTGGAGTCAGAAATACTTGAGCTGGAATCCTGCCTCAAAGATGCACTCGTCATGTGACCCAGGACAAGATGCTTAACTTCACTCAACCTCAGTTTCCTTATCTGTAAAAATGGACATAGTAACAGCACTTTCTTCATAGAGCTGTCAAATCCAATGAGATGACATATAAAGTGATTTCCAAACCTTAAAGCAACTTATGAGCTTAGGTGACACGGCAGCTGGAGTCAAGAGGACCCTAGCTGTGTGACCCTGGGCAAGTCACTCCACCTGTTTGCCTCAGTTTCCCAATCTGTAAAATGAGCTGGAGAAGGCAACGGCAGACCGCTCCAGTGTCTCTGCCAAGAAGACCCCAAATGGGGTCACGGAGAGTCAGACACAACTGAAATGACGGAACAAGAACAACAACGGTGAGTATAAACGCCAGCTTTTATCAGGGCATCCGTACCTCTCACAGGGATCAGAATGAGAAGCTGGGGAGAGAAAGATAAGGGTTGACTAACCCAGAGGTCTTTTTCCCACAAGAATGACCTCACAAGGTTGACTAGAAGGACCCTTTTCTACTTATCTTCCTCCTCTCCCTTTGAAATGGAAAATTTAAGGAACCAAATGTCTAGCCTCCACATGACTCCCTGTGCTTTTGGGGGAAGAGTCACTGCCGGCAACTACATCCCAAACCCTAATGTAAAATCCAACTCTGTCCTCCAGCTGATCCTCTTCTCTTTGAACTAAGGCTGGGATCACGAAGGGATACTCTTCCCCAAAAGTAGGAATCAAAGGTAGGAGAAACAGCTGTGACCCAGGATTCCCTTTGTACTCCCGCTTAATATGGCAGTGAGGAAATGAAAGCCCACTCTAGAAGGATTTAAGCCTCTGAAATGGGATCCACACACTTGCAGACATCATGCCTCTCATTTTTTCTCTACTGTGCATAGCAGCTAATATGCATGCTTGCTAATACAAAAGGCAAAATAAGGTTACTGATCATGGGAATGCCGGAAGTTAAAAGCTGAACACATGAATGTTGAGGGTTGAATGCATATTTGTAACGCCAGTGCTGCTAGCAGCTGCTGTGGAGGCATAAAGCCAATAACACCAGCACACAGGAGGGCTGCTAGCACAGGTTCTTTGATCTGCTTTTCTAAGGAAAGCAACTTTAAGGGGTTTACAATCTCACTTTAATTAAACACACATATATCATTCACTTAGTTCAGGGGAAAAAGTCAGCGCCCTCAACTTCAGAGAAAACACAAACAGAAATTACAAGCAGAAGTTATATAAACAGAGCAAGTATCATAAATCAGCAGACAGGCTTCTGTCTGACCATAGCAATACATATGTTGTTATCGGAGAGAGAAGCAACAACATCTGGGCTTTCAAAGCCGGGAGGCTCCTTAATAGCTACCTATGGTCTCGTCAGGCCAAGTCATGTGAACGCTATTCCAGTGAGTGAGCCCCCCAAAGCAAAATGCTAACCTCAGAGTATATGTACATTTCTTCAGGGTCAGCCCACAGAGGGCATCACAACCACATGACTCAAACTCATGTGCCTTAGGCTTTCTTGTGCCTTAAGCAGGTCATCAAAGAAAGACTCTTGATTCAAACAAAGGCAAGTCTCAATCAAAGACACTTGATTATCTCAGTGCTGAGAAGAACTAGAACTCCAAAAGAAAAAAGAGCAAAACAAAAAGTCCCACTTTGCTTGCCATTGCAACATTCTGATATTTTCCCACAAACTATTAACATTGAAATATAATAATAGCAGTAACAGCTGACATTTAGGTGGCATTTCCTATGAGCCAGGCAATGTGTTAAGCACTTTATGATTATCTCATTTGATCCTCACAATAACCTGAGGAAATAAGTGCTATGATTATCATCTCTATTTTACTGATGAGGAAACTGAGGCAAGCCATAAGCTAAATGCCCTCCCCAGGTTCACCCAGCAAGGAAGTGTCTTAGGTTGGAATTGAATTCAGATCTTCCCACCTTCAGGCTTGGTACTTTACCCATTCCCCCAACTTCTCTGCCCCTTCCCCAGCTGCTACTTAAGCACATAATCTCATCTCTATCATTGATCAATTAATCTCGACCGGCCACTTCAGTTGATTAAATAAACTAGAGGGACCTATTTTTCCATAAGCGTGTAGTTATCTCTTTTTTTTTTGCTGTAATTTACCTTTAATGAGAATTTGATACACAAATATTAACAAATTAAAACCTAATAATGTAAATTATTTCATTGTACCATTTTATTTTTTCTGCAGCACATAAATGCAAGCATATTTTGACTTATGAAAAATATTAAAGTATAACCTTTATTAATTGGAATGCTTAGGGTATGGGTCTGTATAACTAATGGCTAATGTTTAATTCTTCTAGGTAAAAACCTTTAAAAAATATAATAGTTCACTTTTTTTGTCTTAATTTTACTGCCTTTACTAAGCTGACCACATTGTGATGGCTAAGAATCTTGTTGTGCCCTAGTCATAATTAAGATCAATCAAATCCAGCTTTCTAGTGCCACATATAACTTTACAATACCAAAAAACATTCTTCAGAAAATACACATGGCTAGCTAAGTTACATTTTTTGTAAGAATCTTTTGCTTTTTCAATGAGCATTAGGCCAGAAACTGGAGTATCATGGGATGATATCCCTGAAAACAAATCATAGAAAACTTGGTTTAGGGGTGCTAATTTATGCATTTGCCAAACACAGCTGTGTACGCCAGCTGCGTTCTACCACAAAGTAACAAATAACTTAAGCTGCTTTTTTTTCTGAACCTTGATTTCATACGATGTACATGGGCCAACATACATAACACACATCATACATGTGTTAATGCTTTCCTATTACAACCCATTTCTTTCTTTTAAGGGTTTATCTCTTCTTTTCCTTATAGGTTTCTGGAAAGCCATGTTTTATCCTCTATAGTAGTTAAAAGAATATATACTTGGCTCTCTTCTGCTGCTTGTTTACATAATCTAGTATTAACTTTTTTCTTCTCCACTCTGTTGCTGCTTTTTCATTTCGACCCTTTTGGCACCCATTCTCATTCCTTCTGGATTTTGTGGGTCACTGTGATGTTACTTCTTATCTCTTATATGGCTTGCTCCTTTCTTTCCTATCACTTCGGTTTTACCTTGACTTTTCTATGGTCAGTGATCATGGTGCTTAAACTGTCTCCTTTTCCCCTGCCAGCCTCCTTGAACTTTGGCTTCAGTACACTAAAGGGTAGATGACAGCACTTCCTTGAGCTTTGTGCGATTTCAGGTCTTCTCAATGATATTCATTCCCTTTTAGGTTTCAATGCAGAGTTATCCACATCAAAGATGATTATATGAGAGTTCTCAGAATATACTTATGGAGGGATATAACTCAGCCACAGATGTATTTAAATTCCCACTACTATATCCAATTCTACAGGAACACAGGTAGACTAGCTAATGTGAGATGTGATTTTCCATAATTAGAATAAGTTCATATTGTTCAGTTGATGGTACTTCTGAGTTACCTGGAAATCCAAATGAAATACTGGAGTCAACTGAAACCTAGAAAACCCAAATGATAATAAACACAAATATTTATGTGTTAGTCAAGTCATGTTTTTATCTTAAATTGTATGTAAAATGCACATTTATTCACCTCTTTCTATGTTCTCTGGCCATTCTTATTTGCAATTCAGGAAATAATTTACTCTATAGTTGACATATGATTTTAAACAAGAAATTTTCATTTTCTTATTTTACTGGTAATATCATCTTTCTATTTTAAAATGAAATCGAAACTCCTTTCATAAACATAATGAGGTAGCAGAGGAGAGGTTGGCTTCTTTCTTAAGGCAGCTGTTTTATTCATGGGATGTATTCCTTCTTTAATGTAAACGGTCAATGTCCTTATAGGAGTAGGTACATAAAATTGTAGATAGTCCGAATGCAATGTTACAAAATAAATATCAATGTTTATTAGGAAAGATAATGGTAAATTTCCATTCAGCAGAAATTAACAACTCCCCACACGATCTCTAGGAATTATTCGTAGTTCTGAGTCATGCTTTAGGAAAACATTCCCAGCAGTCTGTGCAGGATTTATTCCTATTCCATCATTTGTGATTATAGCACTTGTTGCTGCAGGAACTTTAAATTCTTCTGCAGCAAACTTTAAGACTGCTGTGAAAGGAGTATTTTCGGGAACACTGAGTACTTTGTACGGCAGCCGCGGGTCCGAGGTTAGCGTGATCTTAAAGGAAACTTTCGACATAGTGAGGCCGTGGCTGGACTTTAGGGAGCCTCACGGCAGTGCTCAGTTCCCTTCTGCCGCTCAATTGTTCGCAGTCCGTAGTTATCTCTTTTAAAATAATAATAGCAATACTTAATATTTTAGGCTGAAATAAACAATAATGTTGCCACCTGTACGTTTTGTTAAGGTTTCCAGACACGCAATTATAACGTATCAGCCGTTAGAAAGATCACAGCCAAACTCCCTCCTAAGCTGCATCGCTACTGTTGTCTTCTCAGCTCTAGAAACACAGCGCCCTCACTGCACTCTCTTGTGGTTGACTTGTTTCAGTTGTGTCCAACTATCCACGACCTGGCTGCAGGTTTTCTTGGTAAAGATAATGGAGTGGTTTGCCGTTTCCTTTTCAAGCTCATTTTACAGGTGACGAAACTCAGGCAGACAGGGCTAAGTGACATGCCTAGGGTCACACAGCTAGTAAGTGTCTGAGGCTGAATTTGAACTTGGGTCTTCCTGACTCCAGGCCCAGCCCTCTATTCACTGTGCAAGCTATCTGCTTTTAGGACGTCCATTAAAAACTCTTCTGAAGAATAACACTCAAAACGCTTCTTTACAAGATGAGTTAAAACCATGTTCTCAGGAAAGATATTCTTGTCTCCAGAATGAGAGTTAAACTGTCAGTGTCTCAAGATTCTATTCCTTCTTAAAGATACATTAACAATGTCTATAGTCTCTATGGGAGAAGCTATTGCATTCAGTTGAATTCTAGCCCTGTTAGAAGTTGGATTATAATAAACGTATTTTTTCGGAGTGTGCTATTATAGAGTACTTTCTCATAATGTGCCATAAAATGATCAATTGTTTGAGGCTTGCTCTCAGTCATGAAGTCACAGAATTGTTGACTGGTCCACTACAAATTCAGGTTGTGTAATCTCCGCTGAGATCTTATTGCTACATGACATTCCATTCACGTCTCCTTGAACAGTTTCCCGTCACACTCTACAATGCAGCTGTTCCAGATCTTCTCTTCTTAAGTCACCAAGCCCAAGATTGTATTTTGGAATGATCTCAATGGAAAAAAATTTAAAAAAGCCAATTTGGCCACAGACAAAAACAGCAACAAACCTTCTAGTGACATGCGTCTCTCTGTGATTAGCTAGGTTGGCAACCAGGGATTAGGCTTGGCCAGTTCCTGGAGCCATACTCAAAGCCTCTCCAGGACAGTTGAGCCTGATAGAGTTGGCATTCCAGTGGTATAGCTTTCAACAACCCAGTGTCACCCACATGCCATGATTGGGCATCTGTCAAAATAGGACTTTACAAAGTGGGGTTAGAGGCCATCAAAAAGGGTGCCAATATGAGGTTTATTAAAAAAAAATAAAAGTACTGTTATGCTTTGGAAAAAATACTAGAGTAAAGGCCAAGAATGTAGACTTTAGTCTTTTCTTTGCAACCAACAGGCTATGACTTTGGCCCAATTATTTAGCTTGTCTGACCCTCAGTTTCACCATATAAAGAAGAGAGGGCTGAATGAGATTATCATAGGATCATATATGTAGAGGAGAAAGGCTCCCCAGTGTTATCTAGTCCAACTCCTTCCTGTAGAAGATAAGGAAACTGAGGCATAGAGAAGTTAAGTGATTTGTTCAAGGTCCCCCTGTTAGTAAGTGGAGTTGGCTGTGAATTGAAGCCAGGTCCTTTGATTCTCAGTCTGGTCTTTTCAATCTCTGCCCTTCAATCTATAAAGTTCTAGGAATGTGTAACCTTTTTATACTTGGGTTATGGGTGACACCCACCCCAGGAGTCTTACTAAGTACAGAGCTGTGTCTATACTTTGTAGGCCTTTAGAGAAGAAACACATAACCTCTTTCCTTGGAAAGAATCCATCACTTTATTGGGGGGCTATTTTTCCTCTTCCTCTCATGTCAGAGAGAGGTCTAAGATCAGACTATCCACCCCCTCACATCATGAGATCACCCCTCTCAACTCTCATAGCTCCATGTGCCAGGTGATAGGAGCTCAAGCCATTATATTTTAACTTCTAAAGTCCCAGGGCATCTCTTGCCAAGGGCTGAGCTTCATACTTATTATAGGCCCAACTAAATGTTTTAATATCTATAGACCTCTCTCTCTACTCAAGGATTTTATTGCTGTGGATCTATGGTGCCCAAGATGTACAGGTAAGAATATCTCACCCAGGGAAAATGTTTTTGCTTAAGAAGGCCTAGTCCCCTGAAATCAATCTCTTTTCCCAGCCTTAGGTCCAGGCCACAGAAATTCATTGGGGAAAAACAGTTAGGGTTAGGGATGAGGTTAATGTTTAGTTTAGGGTTTGGTGTGCAATGAACGACTCCATCTTCCATTATATGGGGGATTCCCTGAAAGGGTGAGTGGCTCAGACTGGGGCCTTCAGGGTTCCCACTTTTCTATTGCAGAAGAGGAGGAAGCGATAAAGGACCTTCCAGATGGCCTTGGGAAGTTGTTCCTGTGGACAAAATTCTCTAGGTTAGTCTCTTCTCATTTCCCATCTCCAACTCTCCCCACCATCCATGCTAATGAGACATAGAAAGTAATGAGGGCGATGAGGAGGTACTTGTACAATTGCTCACATACATGTGTGCATACACCCCACCACATGCACACGTGCACGTGCGCACACACACACACACACACACTCTGCAGCCTCCCTGTTACCTTTCCAAAGAACTCTTGCCCACTCAGTGACTTCCCTTCTTTACCATCCCCCCCTGTGATGGCCTTTGGGGGGGGCTCCTTTACTTTCCTCTGTAATATATACCGTGGTATTATAGAGCCATCTTCATCACCAACACCATAACCATCTTGCAGTCCTCCCCCTCACCAGGGTCAACCTAGGCTGTAGGAAGTGAGGTGGGATGTAATGATGGCTCTGATGGACTGTGCCAGCGGTCAGCCCACCACTGGAAAAGCACTAGGCCATTCTGAATGGGCAGAGAAGGAACAGAATGGACAGAGTGCTGATTTTTCTAGGTGACTTTGGAGTTGTTTTGAGCTCTGAGATTTAAATATTCCGTTTGGAGAGGGATTTCCTCATAGCAGTATTGCAGGTTGATTGGAATGTCTTCACCATCTTTAGTGTCAGCATCACCTTTAGCTGCAGGACCATCATTAACATTATTATATTTATCCCCTTTTCTAACTCCATTCCCTTCACTTGCATCTACACAGTCCTTTGTAAAGTCCTTTCTGTCCATTACTTGTGTACTTTCTTATCTCCTTGGGATCTCCCCACACACACACACCTGTCTTCCTTTTCTTCCACGTGTTGAAGGTCACAGCAGAGCTCAGTACCAGGATGACAATTGCCAGTACGCTTAGCACCATGGCCCGAGATCTCTTCATAGTTGGCTTCTCAGGAACTCCAGGAATAAAAGACAACAAATAAACAGGGGTGGGAATTTCCCCATGAGGCAATGGGACTGTGGTGAATGGGGCCCTTTCTCAGGGGACAGGGGGAAGAAACTCCAAGAATTGGCCTCCTTGGGATGAATTCAATCAGTGTGGATGATGTACTCACCTGGGAACATGACTGGAGTCTCTAGCTCACTGTGCTCTACCACACAGGCGTAACCTGTCCCAAGGTCATTGGGCAGGAGTTCTAGGGTGATTTGGAGGTAGAAGGTGGCATCGGCATTGGGCAGGGTGCCACTGGAGCTCTCCTGTCCCCACACACCCAGTTCTCCATCCCTTTCCCAGCGAAGCATGATGGAGCGTGGGTAGAAGCCAGTGGCCCTGCAGAAGAGGGTGACTCTGCCATCAGGAGCATCATGTCGGGACACGGTCACATCAGGGGGAACTGATGGCACAGAGCAGGAGAGAAAGCATCATGTCCAAAGTTCAGTGAGAATCTGCTCTTCACCTCATTTCTACTCACTTCAGAACACCCATGACTATCTCTGGGTCCACACTTCCTTCACCAATATGGGTCATGACCTCCCCACAACTTAGTAGACAGTTTGCTTTTGGCAAAGATGAAAAAAACCCCAAACAAAAACACAACCATTGGCTAGTGACCAGACTTCTAGTGATGATTACCTTGGCTCTTAGCTAGGCTGGGTGACGGTGATCATACCTGAGTTAGTGATTGATATTTCCCCATACGGTAAGGTCTGCTAAAACGCATCCCTAGTTTTAATGGTTTGTAGACCTCTGTATCACATCTACATCATGAAGAGCTTTCAGAGTGGGACTTTTATCATATCATAAACCTCCCAAAAGAAGGGATGATGTTTACCACTTCTATGCTATGGATTTTCCCACTAAGACTGGAATAGCTCCTGGGACTATAGATATTTGGTCTTCTGGTCACAGTGATGTAGACTTCCCATGAGGATACAGGGGAGTGAAGCAGGGACTCACCATTTCCCCTTACGTTTGAGTACTGCAGGACTTTCCTCAATGGCTCGACACAATCTTCCTGCATGTAGCGTTCTATCTTCTTATAGGGGAAAATAACTTCCCAGAAGGGTTTGAAGCACTCAGCCTCAGGCTTCATTGCCACCCAGTGCCTCAGCTGCTCATCTACTCCACAGAAAGCCTCTCCATCCACAGCATACCAGAAATGGCTGCTCACATGGATGTCTCCATCTAGGTGACAGTCATGCCAGAACTGCACCGTGTGATTATCTGAGTGGGCAGGGAAAGAAAAGGGTTAATTTGACTACAAAACAGGTGTTTATCATTTAATGTAATCCATTTGAGGGCAGAGATAGTATCATGTTAATTTTTATATTTTAAGTTCCTCGCAGAGTGCCTCGAACATTGCTTAGGAAACAGTTGCTTAGAAAGTATTTATTGAGTTGGACTGGGAAGAGGTGACCTGTTTTATATGCCTCAGAAGGGAAGGGATTATTTTTTGTGAACTTTGGGGTTTAGTTGTGCCTTAGGTTGAACTTCTGATTTTTGAGGTGATAGGAAAATTGCCTGTACCATGTATACTGTAATGGTTCTTGATTGGGGGAGAAGGTGATGTCTTGTTAGATAAGTGGTTGCACAGGTAAAACTCCAAAACCCAGGCATTTCAATAAGCAAAGGAGAGAAGATTCTTTTCTGGAATCCATGAATGATCCCAGATGAAAGACTGTGAAGTTGATAGCTAGGAAATGCTGATCCCTGGAACTGTTTAGTGACTGTAGGACAAATGTATATTGCCTAATTATGGCTAAGCTGGCAGAAATGTTGGCTTTGATTTGTATTCAATTTTCACTCCAGACACTACGTGTGTTGGTGAGAAATTGTGTCCCTTATTTATGAGTGCAATGGTATTATTTTATTTTTATTTTGCCTTCTGTTTAGTAAATGTTTCTGACTAATAGTGGACTTCATCTTAGTTGATTTGTGAAATGAGAGGTTAGGTGGGGAGCCTACAGCACCTAGTGGCAGGAGAGTATTTCTCCCACCAGCATTACCCTTAGAACTTTGAGAGTATTAGTTATAGTGGTGGTCAGATCCTTTGGCAACCCCCAACCTGCTAGAGTTTGGTTGCAAATTAGGTAAATGAGTTGAGAAAAAGAAAGAAAGAAAGAAGAAAGAGAGAGACAGAGAAACAGAGACAGACATACTGACTGACGAATGGACAAAGAGACAGAGAGATAGAGACAAAGAGACAAAGAGACACAGAGACACAGGGACAGAGAGGCAGATACTAGAGGGGGGAAGGTGTATGCTTATAATACATAAACCTATGTAAATAAACTTATGATTTGGAATGTGTAACAATACAGAATAGATGTGGAAAGCAGGCATTGAGATATAATGGCTATTGCAGGAGAAAGGGGACAAATGTTTAAGGAAACATGGCAGCAGGTTTCTGGCCACAGGGATTTAGGAAAGTCCTGACTCTTCATGGTTTAAGTTGGGGTTCAGTGATTAAGGATGTTTGAGGAGTAACAAAATCCCAAGGGCTGATGACAAGTCCTGTAGATTTATTTCAAGACTCAGAGCTGGTGCCTTGAGAAGCTCATGTGGTAGAGCGTGTACTGAAGGGCAGAACCCTTCACAGCCCAGAGTTGGGGCAGACTGACCTTCACCCTTGGTATCACTCTGTATCCAATTCTGGAGGGCCCAGAGAAAGTTGATCTCACTGGACACCAACTTCTGCCGCTTCTCTTCAATGTAATGGGCCCCCAGCACCTGGGACACCCAGGCCTCCTTGATCACAAGCTGTTGGTCTTTTTTGTCATAGAAGCTCCCCTGCACGCCATCCATAGAGCTGACCATGGTGAAGTCCAAGAGAGACTTTGTTGTACCTACTGCTGTGAAACACATCTCGAGGCTGTGGTAAGCTAATTTTGAGAAAGGGAAGGAGGAATAATAGCAATCAGATTTTATGGCCCCAAGGTTTCTTCCCATGCTTCCTATTGTTAGGATTGTAAGTAGGGTCAGGCAGGCTGGGTCTTTTTCCCAGAGGACGGTCCAGAGTGGGCATGGCATGCAACATTCTTTCCTAACAGTGCCTACCACATAACTTAGTACACAGCTGTGCTCAATAGGGCTTTATTGACCGACTGAGTCAGAGGCTGGGGATGTAAGCACTTTGCCAACCATGACCTTGCCTTTTGGTATTTAAGAAAACATAATGATGTATAAATATGACTGAAGATTTGAGGCATTAATGTAGCCAAGCTGTGGGATAAAAAATGAGCAGGTGCAGGAGGATATTGTCCCAGAAAGTGTAACATTTTTTTTGTCTGCATCAGGGCTGTGGTGATACTAATTTTTTAAAGCAGAGATGGCAGGGCAGCCATTTCTGTGGTTCAGGAGATCGGTCTCATAATTCTGTAGGCAGAGAATGCTAGAGTGTGGGGAGAGGAAGTAAAGGAGTGCCAGAGATCTCTTGGTGCAATGAGACAATGTCGTCCTAATTGTTCTCCTTGCCTCAAGTCTCTCCCCATTCCAATCCATCCTCCTTATACTTTAATGCTGTATAGGTAATTAAAGTGGGCCCTTAGCACTTATTCAACCAAGTGCCCTTGAAGAGTTTGGTCCTTGATGACCTCCTTGGCTCAAGGGAAAGCCTATTTTATATAGGTTTGAGTGACATGTTTGTGACATCAGAGGCTTTTAGACCGTGTGGGTTTAAGTCGCATTTTTGTGAGTTGCATGTGTGACTCACCTATGACCCTGAACAAGAGATATAAACCCAGAGGTTGGCGTTCTCCCTTGGGGCTCTGAGCCACAGGAGGAGTGGCGCAGCCATTGTTATAAGCTCCCCAGCTCCTGAACTCAGATGTTGATGGTTTCTTGGTAACTATGAATTGTATTTGGTCTGTTCATAATGTATGTTTGTAACTTGTTTGTATTTGCTCTGAAGTTCAGGTGGCTGGCTTTTCCTCCTGAAATAAGTGATTTTATACGTATATGTTGGATTAAACTAAACTTGTTAACTGCTTTATGTTGCTTTCCTTAGTAAAGCAGATCAAAGAACCTGTGCTGGCAGCTCTTGCTGTTGGACTTATGTTGGTCTTTCACCCCCACAGCAGATGCTAGCTGAATTGTTGCAACAAATGCCTTCAGGTTCAGTTGTGGGAAAAGATCTTATTACATAACAATCAAAGCAATTTTCCAAAATCATAGATCTGTCCATGCTAACCCCCTACTCAATACATTCCAGTGGTTTCCTGTTATTTCTAGGACCAAATAAAAATCCCACAATTTAGTATTGAAAGCACTTCACAATCTTGCCACATCTTCTCTTTCTAACATTACTACACATTATTCCCCCTTCATGCTCTTTTCAGCTCAACCATACCGTTCTTACTGTTACCCCTATGTGTCACTCTCTGCCTCTCCCTGGCTCTTTGGTGGCTGTCCTCCTTGCCTGGATTGTTTTGTAAATCTTAAAGCACTATCTGGATGCTATTAATATTATTTATAACAATTTGTAATTAGTCATTAATATAATAATTATAATAATAATATTTAGCCTTGCTTGGGTGGGATTCCTTTGGAACTAACCAAAGCACTCACAGCTCTAGCTTTGTTGAGGTATTTCTAGCTCTTAGTAGCAGGGGAGATTGGTAGGATCTCTTGATTTTTCTGGACTTGGGTATCTCCCATAGAGCGTATACATGCATTCTGGTCTATTTACATGAAACATGTACTATGGCTCCCTTGCTAAAGGACATGCTTTAGACTGATACAGTCTGGCTACATGCCCTTTTCCTTCTCTCCTCTGTGCCTTATGGCAGTATTCTCCACTCCACCTCCCCAATGGAGACTGATATGTGTCAGTCCACAAACATTTATCAAGTGCCTTCTATGTGCCAGGCATTGTGCTAAGGGCTAGAAACACAAAAAAGGCAAGAAAGAATGCTCTCAAGGAGCTCACAGGGTGATTGGAGAAATAATTATGTACAAACAACACAGACATGGGCTAAATTGGGGAGATTTGCAGAGGAATGGCACTAAGGGTGAGGAGGGCTGGGAAAGACTTCTTGGAGAAGGTGAGACCTCGGCTGAGAATTATGGCTGGCACCTGTTTTTGCCATGGCATGGGAAGCTTCCAGAAGACAGAGGACTGCCTGTCTCATGTGACTGGAGGATCTGGGGGAGGGAGGAAGGGTGTATCTCCTTCTGGACTAGGAATTGCCTGAGGGCCTGTCACCCTCATCAAACTCAGTTATATTCAGCTAAGTTTCAATGAGTATGTAGGGTGATTCCCATGAAGTGGTCCTCTCCTTTAAATTTGCAGTGAATATTTCCAATGGGCTGGAACTAATTTTACACACTTGTAATTTTGAATAGTGTGAACTTGAATTCATGCAACCACATTATTCCAACTAGTAAAGATCTCAACTTCCCACCTCTGTATGCCCACCCCACCCTCTGACTCACCTGCCTCAGTATCCCTTAGAACAATCACACCCACAATTAGCAGCCAGGATGAGAATGATTCTCTCCTTGTCTTCTGACTCTCCATCTTGATCTATAGGTAGGGGCTTGGTTTCTTCAATAGCATCCCTTTGGGGGTGAAGCTTCTCTTCTCCAGACAAGTATACTCTGCTGCACCCAAATGGGAAATGAGCCTCCCTAAACTGTATCCCCACCCTGCTGAGGACTGCTCTGCAGGCGCCCTGCCCTCCTCTCGTTGCCAGCTGGGACATCTGTCTTCTAGGCAGTACCTGATACTGCCTGGGAGCCATTAGAACAGAAGCAATGGAGTTTGTGGTGAGGGCAGGAAACCCCAGAGGTGACAGCCATCAGGTGTTGCTGGGGGGTCCACAGATGGGATTGGGATAGTGCCAGTAGTTGTCATTCTTTAAAAAATACTTTAAAAAATTATGCAGCATTTTCTTCCCCCTTTAAGTATGCTTCAGTCTATATTCAAACAATACCAGTTCCTTCTCTGGAGGTGGATAGTTTACTTCCTCATTAATCCTTTGGGCTTATCTTGGATCACTGTATTGCTGAGAATAGCTAAGTCATTCACAGTTCTTCATCGAACAATATCACTGTTACTGTGTTGTTCTCCTGGTTCTGCTCACTTCACTATTGCCAACCTCAGAGTTTGGTCTAAGAAACACAAACAAAATTAGGTTGTTTGTGCACTCATTTCTCTCAGAGCAGACAGAGCACGCATGCTGAGCTGCAGTCAACCTTTGGGGGTTGGAGTACATAGTTTTTATATCCTTCCAACAGGGGCTGACATTACTCCATCATCATTTCACCTCTGGACAGAGGAAATTCCTCTTCTATTAGACCCACCCCTCCCATCTGGGCTATCTAGACAAAAGAGTCTGTCTCCACCCAAGTTTCAGTAGAGTAATGGGCTTCCCTACTTTATTTATTGAATATTTAATTTATTTTCCATTTTGCTTCCTTACTTTGGTTAAATTCCTTTCAGCTTGGGTGGGGGCTCATCGGGATAAGGAGAGTCATGTGTCCAATAGCGTTATCAGTAATGTTCTTTTGGGGGGATGTCTGGGTTCAGCAAACAAACACTTCGAGGATCTCAGGCATGAGCTTGAGCGATGCTCAGTTTGCCTCCTGACTAGCTGATTCTGATTCCGAGGTTAGTTCGGCCTCCTCTGGCTAGTGAGGAAGCTCAAGCATATCAACGTGGTTGGTAAGGTCGTTAACCATTCTATTTTCACAATTTTCATTTTTTTTTACACTGTGCTTCAGTTCATGTAAATCTTTCCAGATTTTTCTGAAATTATGCTGCTTATGGCACAATAGTATTCCATTATATTCCTGTACCACAACTTGTTTGGCCATTCCCCAATTGGTGGGCATCCCCTCAATTTCCAGTTCTTAGCCACTATTAAAAGAGCATCTATAAATATTGTCAAATAATGAGTTTTTGAGGGGCTAGCTTTCTAGAACTCTTGCTCAGGAGCCCCCACCAATGTGCTTATTGTTGATGGCTAGTCACACTTAATTAGATTTTATCAAAGGTATTTTATAAAATGGTATAATCACAAAAGTAGTCACAAAGCATTGTCCCAAACTGGGAAAACTCTTGTCATGCGTACACAAAGTGCCTAAATGGAGTTGATTTAGACTTAAAGTAGAAAGGTAGTGAGATACATGTGTAGAGAACCCAGGTGGTGAAGGGATAACTCCTGGTTACTAGAAGACCTCGTCTTCAAGTTCCCCTTAGGTATCGTAGCTCTTAGTTGGGATTTGAGGGTCATTGCCTTTGTGAAATCCATAGATGAAACTTCTCTCATAACCTGATGTTGCACCCTCCTTGGAACTGCTCCCTCTCTTGGGTGTTTATTTTTCTGTGTCTGATGTTGGTCCTTGGTATGTCTCTCTCTGCTACCAGCTGGATGTACCATCTTCAATTACATAGTCAATAGGGGTAGGGAGGAAAGAAACTTTTGTTTCACTAAACTCAGTTCCCTTTCAGGGACTTGGCTTGAGCTGAAATCTTCTCCTGGATTTATCTCCCCTAGATTGGGGAACTGCTGAAATTCTCCTGCTAATAAAAACTAGAAGAATGGTTACCTTGTTTGACTAGCCAGTCAGACTTTTCCCCTTCTTGATCTAACCAAAGAAGTTCCCCCTTGCTTACATATGTTGATTGATTGATTCTACAACTCAAAGTGACATTTTTATCTAATAAAACTCTCAAGGAATAGAACATATTACTAATTAAGGTGTGTATGTGTGTGTGTGTGTGTGTGTGTGTGTGTGTGTGTGTATTCTCACACCTTACAATGAAATCCATCATTTCTTACAGTATGATAATATTCCATTACATTCATATGTGAGAATTTGTTTGGCCATTTGCCAATTAATAAGCTTTACTTTGTTTCCAGTTGTTATATTTTCCTGTATATGGGACTTCTTCTTCTTCTTCTTCCTCTTCTTCTTCTTCTTCTTCTTCTTCTTCTTCTTCTTCTTCTTCTTCTTCTTCTTCTTCTTCTTCTTCTTCTTCTTCTTCTTCTTCTTCTTCTTCTTCTTCTTCTCCTCCTCCTCCTTCTCTTCATCTTCTTTCTTCTCCTCCTCTTCTTTGTTCTCCTCCTCTTTCTTCTCCTACTCCTCCTTTTCTTCCTCCTCCTGATCCTTCTTCTTTTCCTCCTCCTCTTCCTCCTCCTTCTCTTTCTTCTTTTTCTTCCTCTTCAGAACAAAAATTACAGACATTTTGATATTTTTTGAATGATCCAGATTGCTTTTCAAAATGGGTGGACCAATTTACAATTCCAACAGACCATTAAATTATCTTTCCACAACCTCATCCAACAAAATTTTTTTTGCACTTTTGTTAGCTTTGTCAAATAGTTAGGTGTGAGGAGATACCACAGACCTATAAATGTTTTGTTTTGCATTTCTCTTATTAGGAGCGATTTCCAGTTATCCTTTCATATGGTTATTAATAGTTTCCAATTTTTTGAAGATTATTTGCTCATATTCTTTGATCACTTTTCTATTGGAGAATGAATGGTTTTTGGTCTTATATATTTGATTAATTGCCTATATATCTTGACTATCAGAACCTCATCAGAAATATTAGATACAAAGGTTTTTTCACCCAGTCAACCATTTCATTTCTTATTCTAGTTGCACTAATTTTGTTCATGCCAGAGGTTTTGGAGGTTTTCCTTCTAGTTTATGACCCAAAGACTGTGAACACTCAAGAGTGTTCTGGCTACTTATTTACCCCTGTTGATATTACTGTGGCAGGTGAAAGATGAAATGACTTAGGAAACAAAGGTTTAATCCTCTGAGCATATCAACTTATTAAGCACGCATGCCAATTGCTAAACAAACTGGAACCAAATCTCCTCAGGTTAGTCCTGGACCCCCAATGCAGGGGGAGACAGATTTTTATACATAAAAACAATTAATGAGGTGAATTAATTAAAAGGAAACAACACAGCTTTAGTGAATCTGATTTCTAATTGGGTGAAAGATTAAGGACTTTTCAAGTTGGGAGGGGGAGAGTGACCAGATGCAATTCCCTGAAATTAGAAAGGAGGCGTTCCACTTCCTCAAGTGTCTGTAAACAACCAAAGGAACATAGAAACAATTACTGACCAATACAGAGTCAGTTTTGAGAGGAGACATATGGGTTGCTTGAGATGCATAATTGTGAGAAAACTCTTTGCATCAATTTTTGGGTCTGACTGGGTTTCTGATCAGCATAACCTCAGTCCCTAGTTAAGGGTCTCTAAGTAGCAGGTAGAGGTGGTCTAGCTTCCCAGCCATGTAGGGCTAGGTTCAAATAATACAGTAAGGTTTTTTCACAATTCCCACAATTGAATCTACTTCTCTTACAAGATAGACATTGGACTGGACCATAAACGAATAGAAAAGGAACTGAGTTAGCTCCTGAATTGAGTCACAAAATAGAGTCAGTGTGGTTCACTCAGTTCCCATAAGTAACCACTTGCTGTTCTAATCCTCTCAGTATTCTTATTTCTTTTCTGCACCTTCTCCTCCTCCACCGCTATTGACTGATCTCCTTGGCTAGAAACCATTTACGTTACAGTCGCAAGTCTTCCTGTATATCTTTCTGTATATCCAGATTTCTTGATGAGAGTGGACTAGAAGTCATCCCTTTCATATTCACCAGCCACAACACATAAGATACTGTGACTTCCTTATCCCAATGCATCTATTTTCAGTTCTCATCCAGGTTTTCTATACCTGTTCTTGGTTCTAGGCTACCTTCCAACACCATCAGAGAGGGCAACATCATTTCTGTCAGTGTTAGGGTTGTGCGCAGTCAGTGTATTTAGGCAAAGAAGGCAATTCAACCATAGCTAGGAGAGAAATGATTATTTCTTTCTCAAACTAATAATGAATTATTGAACTAGGACCAGGATTTTTTCAGAAACCTGGAGGTTGTTTGGTCTCTGGAGGCCATTGCTGATGGATGAGATTGTCCAAATCCCTGAAGTACAACATGCCTTTTGGAGTACGTGTCTTTTGATCCTGAGTGGGAGACCTCATTCAACTAGAGAATCTTACAAAGAATTTAATCTAAGGTGAATTCTGGACCATTGTGTTCCATTTAGGCAGGCTAGATGGCCCAAGGCTGGGGGTGATCTGGCTTGAGACAGTCTCTCTTTGTCCAGTGAGTCACAATCCCCAGCCCTTCATTAGAGTAGGTCCACATCTCATTATAATATTCATCCTCTCATTAGAGTGGTCTGGGTTGATTGCTACCCTCAGGAACACCCACCCTTCCAGGGCATATGAGCATTGAGTAGATTCCATAAATGGTCTTTGGCATTTGTGAGTGCCACTGACCCCTTTTATTATCTGCTAACATGACTGATAAAATGATTACCCAGAAACTATGTCTCTTTAACTTTTCATATATCATAACTAGTATTTAAGACCCTGGCCCCTTAAAATTCTTCAGACACAGAATGCTATAGAGGAATGAGGAGGGAAAGGGAAAGAATCACATCACACTCTTGTGTGGCATTTAAAAAGGTTTGAGAAACACAATTTAATAATTTTACTAGTAATGCTAGCATTTAATATTGCTAGCATCCTTTTAGAATGGTCATTTGACTTCTCTCTCTTAGACCAAAGACAATCATGATGGCAGGCTCTTGGTTTATGTGTCTTTGTAAGACAGTTAACACTAGCACGCAGGATGGCTGGTAGCACAGGTTCACAGACAGCTTCAAAGGGGTTAATAATATTACTTTATTCTAGTCTAGTTTTTTCACAGGAATTGCTCATGAGCACAAACTCCTACAGCATTCCCTTCTTGTAGGGGTCAGCGAGAAATGGGGAGCAACTACCCCTACATCTTGATGGGGTCCATCGAGACAGGCATAACTTGTGCATTCTTCTAAATCCCCTCAAGCCTCAATGGGGGCCAGTTGAAGCAAACACAGAATCCCCCCATGCCTTGATGGGGGCTGATTGAAGCACACACAGCACCCAAGCTTGTACATTCAACCCTAGAGGGTTACCCGACTCCTTGACCAGTGCCACCTGCTTTATAGGGCATCAGACAAAGAAGGCATATTGCCAGCAATAGCCTCACAAGTTTACGTCACTTCATTCCTGCATCTCTGTGTGTAATTGCAATGGATGTTTACAATTTCAGCACACATGTTCATATTATTTATCATTATATAATGCTACGCAAGTGTGGTAGAGATGTTTTGAACTATAAGCCTCGGTGTTGCAACAATTTGGCTAGCAGCTGCTGTGGGGGTGAAAGACCAACACAAGCCCAACAACAAGAATGTTGTGAGCACAAGTTCTTTTGATCTGCTTTACTAAGGAAAGTAACATTAGGGGGTTAACAATCTTATTTCAATCCAACATAGAAATATCATTCACTTAGTTTAGGGAAAAAATCCAGCACCCTGAACTTCAGAACAAATACAACCAAATTACAAGCATACATTATAAACAGACCAAATACAATTCACAGTTACCAAGAAAACATCTGGGTTGATGAGCTGGGAGGCTCTTACAGTGGCTGACCAGAGTCCCATGCCAACACTCCTCCAAGAGTGAGAGGCTCAAGCAAATAGCTCTGTTTTCTCTTTTTATACCCTTTTTAGCCCATCATCAAATGCCATCTGAGTGATTAGAACTTAGGTGCATACTATTGGCTCCAGTCTTAGCAACTCCCCTTAGGCCTCTGAAGGCTTCATGCCCACATAGGTTTAGCACCTAGTAATTAGGGGTTTGGGCCTAGGGCTTTGCACCTAGTAAGGCTCAATCAAAGAGACTTAATTAATTCATCATTCTAAAACAGTAAGAAAGTCCCACCTTAGTTACCAATGCATTGGGAATTGAAATTGTTATGGCCATGGATCCTGGGAAATTGAACTCTAAGAAAGAATAACAAAAATCTACCTTACACTAAAATCCACCTTACTTACAGTCCTTTTGGAAGAGGAGTGTTCAAAGGGATGGCAATCAACTCTGACTGGTTAACAATGAATGAGAGAATGAATATTACAATGAGGGGCTGAACTGGAATTTTGATTATGTCACCCACTTCTAAGTTCCTCCAACTGGGCAATCTATTAAAGAATATACCCATTAAAGACTATGAAAGAATATCACAGATGCAGAAAACTCACACAGTATGAAGGGGAGGAAGATTGTCAAGGAGAAACTTGCTCAAAGTTGGGGTTACTTGTTACTTAGACATACCCTAAGAATGGACTGGGTTGAGAACAGGTAATTGGAGCCAGCTGGAGGAGATAGTATTTCTATCAGATCTAATCTAATCTAATTAGAGAAGTTCCCAGGGTCCCTTGTTGGTACCAGGCTTGGGTAGGAGGAGCTTCTTTATTGAAGACCAAGACTAAGTTAGCTATCTAAGGTGGCAGCAGCAGCAGCAGCAGCAGCAGCATAACTCAGGACCCCCGTACCAGGTCAAGAGTTTAATCCAATCAAAAGCTATGAGAATTATTTACCTGATTCTGAGGTAACAGATCAAGACAGTGGAAAAGTATGAATATGTCTTTCTCTTTTTGTATGTATTTGGCTTTTATTAAATGCATCTTTCTAAATCTCTTTGCTTTTATGGGCATTCAGACCACTTAGCCCAAGTGATTCTATATTGGGGTCCTGTCATAATTATAACATCAAACTATAACTATAACATTAAACGATATAAACTTTTTTTTTAGTTTATTTATTTATTTTTATTTTATTTATTTTATTTATTTTTTTTTAAACGATATAAACTTTACAATAGTGACGTTGATTTATGGAGCTCAGATGGAAGAAGCTGTCCATATATGGCAACTAGGCAGTCCTATATTCAAAAGGAACATATTCAACAAACAAGGTTGTGGAATAGGTTTACATACAAGGAAGATACATTAGTTAATACATAGAAATCCACAAACCTTAGCATGTATTTAAATGATAGCTACAATTATCATAAATATCATAATGTCATAATACTATTATCATTATCATTTGTGTTAATTTAGCTGCAAGCTGCGCATCACACTGTAACGAATGACTCCACAATTCCCTCTAGCTTTAAATTTATTATCTTGTGAATATTCTCCTGTATAAATACACACATGTATGCATATACATATATATGTCTCTATCTATCTATCTATCTATCATTGTATTATGGCAGCTAAGTGGCACAATGGATAGAGCAGCAAATCTGAAGTCAGGAAGAACTGAGTTCAAATCCTACCTCACACACTTACTAGCTGTGTGACCCTGGCAAGTTACTTAACCTCTGTCTACCTTAGTTTCCTCATCTGTAGGAGTATAGGAGCACTACCTCACTGAGTGTTGTGAGGATAAGATGAGGTATTATTTGAAAGTGTTTTGCAAACCTTAAAGTGCCGTCTTAATGTTAATGTTTAATATTATTATTATTAAAATAGAAGGCAACCACAAGATTGATAAACGATGTGAAACTTGATTCCACCCCAAAGCATTCATGCACTGTTGTGACACAACAAAACCAAAAGGAATGAGTTCTGTATGAGCTGTCATGCAGCTCTTAAATATGGAGAAGAAGAAGTCTCTTAGTGTAGTCTATGATGTTAGTGGGAAACAGAATGACCCAGTGGCAAGAATGCTGGAAGTAGAGTCAGGAAAGTCCTGCCTCCAATATCCATGAGCTGTGTGGCCACCGAGGAACCATCTCACCTCTCCAGCACTCTGGCCATCCATTTGCAAAATGGGGACAATCATTGGCACAGTCTTTGTCCAGGGTGCTTAAATCCAAGAGTTAAGGTGGGGGGGGGGGAAGATGTTTTCTCTCCACACTTCCTATTGTATTCATGCTTCACTTCACATACTTCTGCTTCCGTGTTGTGTAACCATCCTCTGACCCTCACCCCAAGGGTCTTCCTTCTTCTCCAAGTTCAGCTTCCCTCCCCACTCACTCAGGAGTTCAGGTAACGGAGATGGAATGCCTCATCTTCTGATATGGCTGTGCCTTTGGTCAGTCTATATTCTGGAACAACGTGTTCTGACCATGGGGCCAAATTTTAGGAAGGGAGCTAGAGAGTATTTAGAAGAGGGCAGTTAGAATGAGGAAGGGAAAGGGACTTGGGTTTATGCCTTGTAGGTATCAGCAGAAGGATCTGGGTTTGTTTAGCTTGGCAAAGAAAGACTGAGGGGTATATCACATTTATCTTCAATTATTTGAAGGACTATCAGAAGAAAGAGGGATCTTGGAGATCCTTTGACCTCCTGATAGATCTCTAAATTCATCCCAGCTCCTGATCTTTTCTCTTTTTTTTCTCATTCACTTACTGTTATTACCTTTTACCCTCATCATCCCACACTCCCAAGAGAGGCTTAAAAGAGCATTGTATGAAAAGATCTTGAATTAATTTCTGATGGGGTGGGAATGTGAACCTCTCTGTTCCTCAGTTTCCTCATTGGTAAAATGAAGGGATTACATTCAATTATATCTAAAGGGTTCTTCAAGATCTAAATCTTTGATACTATTATCCTAATTTACCTAGGGGGAAACTGAGGTTCAAGTGACTTGCCCAGGGAGGAAGTGTCAAAGCCAGGATTAGGCCAAATGATTTTCAAGGGCCCTTCTAGCTTCAACATCCTAGGAATCAAACATGGGAGCCACCCACAATGTCCTAGGAATCGAACATGGGTCTCAGTTGGGGGTTACCTAGAGCCACTGTATATCCCGTATTAAATGAAGATGTTTAGACTCAGGCATTGGGCTTGGTGGCAGGAGGACCTAGGTCTGAACCCTATCTCAAATACTAACTGTGGAACCCTAAGCAATCTACTTAACCTCCCTGAGATAGTGTCTTCAGCTGAAAACAGGAATGCTAATGACAGAACCAACTCCCAGGTTGTGAGGATCAAATGGGATATTTGTAAAGAGTTTTGCAAACCTTAGAGCAATATATAGACTACATATAGAAATGTGAATGCATCATCATCATCAATGTTATTGCTGTTGTGATTATGTTATTGTTAGCAGGTGGATGTCGGACAGCTTCAACACTAGACGGAGGCAAGAGACCATCCACAGCTGGAAGACTCTATTGATGGTTAGCAGCATGGCGGAGGGGAGAGTTAGCCATGAAGAGAATGCAGAAAGCCTGCTGCTCTCCCACATTCTTCTGTTGCAGAGCAGCTGCAGGAGAGGAAGGCAAAAGTTCCTTCCAGCTAACTGTCCATTCCTGTGGGGAGGGGGAAAAGATTATTGGGTTAAACTCCCATCATCTGTCCATGGCCCCTCTTGGCGCCCTTATGCTAAGGGAGAAATGGGGAGAGGAGTAGCACCTAGGTCCTAGAATCTCTCTCAAACAGATGCGTTCATGCCCTTGGTCCCTCCCCAAAGATTCTCTTTTGTGATTCTCCTTCTTACCTGCACCGCCTTTGCCACTTTGGATGGTACTTTTGTTGCCTTTTCTTAAAACTTGTTCCCTGTTTATATATGTATGTACTCATGCATGTATGCATGCATGCATGTACGTATATGTACACGTATGTATATGTGTATGTATGTGTACATATATGTACATGTACATATATGTATGTGTGTATGCATGCATATATACATCCACACATACATATATGTGCATATATATACACACACACACATACACACATATTTTCGTAACAAATAAAAAGCATCGTAATTGACTCTCAGTCTTTGTGGGATCTTAAGAGGTCATCTCACTCTACTTTTTGGACAGTTCCTGCCTTTGGGCTAGAGCATTTCTGATCTTAATTCCAAGGTGCCTAATTAGACCATCTGCTGATTTGAGGGAGCCTGTTTTGTTCTGCTCTCTGTAGTCTCCTAGCCTATCCTGAAAACCTCAAGACATTTCCATAAAAGAACCTCCACCCTCCAGATCTATCTATGTGATACTATGAATACTTCTTCTTCTTGGTCCAACCTGTGATTTTATCAGAGTAGGGAACTCCCTGTGGGGAATCTCTCTTTACTAATTCAGTTTGACAGTTCTTTTGCAATCGACAGCATTAGCAAGTTGCCTGTGGCATGAAGAGGTGAAATGATTTGCCCAAGGTTACCCTGCCAATATGCATTGGAGACCTAGGCCGTCCTGACTAAAAGGTGGTTCTCCAGCTACTCTATCTCATTGCCTCATGCTTACTACTTGAATCTCTCATAGAAGGGAAGTTGGAGCTAGAGATGTTTGCCCTAGAGAAGACTCTCAGGGGAACATGACAACTGTCTTCAAATATTTGAAAGTTTATCATATGGAAGAGAGGTTAAGATTTTTTTTCCTGTTTGGTATCAGATGGGAGAATTGGAAACAATGGATGGAAGTTGCAAAGAAGCAAAATTAGGCTTCATGTCTGGAAAAAAACACCTGCCAATGATGAGAGCAGTCCAAAAGCGGACCGGGCTGCCTCAAGACAGTGGGTTTCCCTTCTTTGGAGTTCTTTAAGCTAAATATGGATGACCATTTGTTGTGTAAATTGTAGTGAGGATTCTTTTTGTATATGACTGGTCTTGATGGCTCTTAAATTACGTGATTCTGTGACTTTGGTGCTAACAAGCACTTAAAAAATCAATAGTTTTGTCACTGTGTGCCCTCCCCTTCACCAAACACAATGAAACCCATATCATAGTAGATAACCCTCAAAAGTGGCTATGATTGGAGAAATGCATCAAGTGGTGATGAGCTCTTCTCAATGCATCACAGCTATAATTTGTGTCTGCAAGCCAATCCCTGGGATTTAATCTGATGGCTCTTCAGCTTGGTAGGGGCTGTGAGAGTTTCATTACTACTGACATAACCTTTGAGAAGCTATGGGGACCATTATACTACACTGAGGAACTGGAGAAGGAATTGTGTAGTAGTAGTAGTAGCAGAAGTGGTAGTAGTAAGAACTACTCAATTCAACTTAATTCCATTCAATGAGCAGTGATGAAGCACTCACAAAACATCAGACACTGGGGTTTGGGATCTCATTGATCTAGGAGTTCCCTCCTATGATGTTGATTACAACCTATCCGTGCCAGTCCAGTCATGTGATTGTCCACATCCTCCCATAACTTCACCAACAGTGGGTCTACCCAACATGTTGGAGGCCTTCCTTGATTTTCCTGATATTGGGAAAAGAGCAGTGGAGCATTTGGGCTGTCCACCTGCTATCCCTCACCCTTGGCATGTGATGCATCTTTTTCTGTCATGTGTTTCTCTGATAATAGCATTTCCTCTTCCTCCTTGAAGATCCTCAAAGGAAATCTGCCTATTGTTCTCTCTGTGATATTGATTTTCTGTTCTCTGGAGCTAGTTTTGTTCCGTGTTTCACAGCTGCACAAGAGTAGCAAAATATTGATACGAAAGGTGGAATTTTGTTTCTGAGAGACATCTGAGGTCATTAAAGGAGATCTGAAATTCTTTGAGGCCACCCTAGCTGACTCTTCTGTTTAATTCTTGGGCCAACTTGTTCATTTGCCCTGACTGTCCCAGATAGACATATTTGCTGGACAACCTCTGTGAATGCTCTTCCAATGAAATATCATAATCTGACTACAGGCATTCTTTATCCGCTTGATCTTTTTTTTTGTGTGGATGGGCAAACTAACTTTCTCTGAATGGTTATGGATCTCTTCCATCGTGTCCTGGGCAACCAGGACAACCAGACAACCAGGCAACCGGACCCAATGTTATCCATAAAAAGAAGCATTCAGAGTACCTCACCAATTACAGGGGATCTCTCTTCAACTTGGATGCTGTTCTGAATCTCTTCTACTACAATGGCAAGCTTTAATAAGCACACAGGTCCTTGGTTTATACCTTGAATGAATGAATGAGTAATGCAAAAATCACCTGTTACCCACTTGCTGTGTCCCAAGCTCTGTACAAAGTGCTAGGGAGACAAAGATGAGCAAGCAAGACATTCTCTGTCACTCTAACAGGGAAAGATAACACTGCAAGGAGCTAGAGTTCAAATGTGGGGGAGGTGGATTGGAATGGGCAGGAAAGTGGTATGGTGACCTAGATCTGAGCAAGAGAAGGTGAAAACTCACTGATCAGAGTCCAGGGTCCTAGAGGCAGGGTCCTCTAGTGGGAGGAGATGGAGGACTAGAGCACAGCTTTAGAAATATCCAAATGTTTATAATCAGAGGGTCATTGATTAAGATTATATTGCCTGTTAAGTCTTTCAATGAATCTCGAATAGTTGTAATGTATAGATGGGAGACACCTTGTTTGAAAAGAGTACTCTCTTACTCTACCTAATGAAAAATCTATTCATAGTCAACAAACTATAAACAGAGAGGGATCTCTTCATCTTTTTATCAGTTGTGTGAAGGAAAAGATGTGGTCCACTATGGCCTATGGCTTGAGAATGCCTGATTGTTCCCTAATAGTACCGTCATTGAGAGTGCTCTTGTATAGATAAGATGATCTTCTCAAAAATTCTGTGTAAGTGTAGACATATAGGTTGGTAGTTGCTCATGTCCTTTTATAGTTGCCTTTTAAAAGTATTTCTAAGGTTCCCTATTTTTGTTATTTTCCCCTCCTTCAAATACCCTGTGAAGCCATCTACCAACACCTGGAGAATTGTATCCCAGAACATGTGTCCTACATATTCTTTTGGTTCAGTTCAGCTGCATTTAGGATTAGAATTTGTCTTCTTTGGGCTCACTTTTAACTTTCATTATAAATCAGTTCAGGACTGAAACCTTAGAGTTAGAAAGTGAGGGCTCTAACTATGAAAGTTGATTATAAAAATACTTGCATTTCTTCCTATTTTTCTTCTGTTTCTTGTCCTTCCATTTTCATCCTTAAATACCTTCAATTCATCAATAAATCAACCTGGTTAAGTACCTACTATGTGTCAGGTACTAACTCTGATTAGTTGTATCTCCCCAACTCTTTCTACCTGGTTTTCATCTCTCCTGCTTCTCTATTTTCTGATGGTCTCATCCATGAGAAGATTTGACAGTTGGATTTATTTTCTCACCCAATGCTGCCTTTAGCTGTCATCTTCTTCTACTTGGCAAGGAAATAAAGTATTTTTGTTTTTTGGGTGAGGAAATTGGGATTAAGTGAATTGCCTAGGGTCACACAGGTAGTAAGTGTTGAGTGTCTGAGGCCAGATTTGAACTTGGGTCCTTCTGACTCCAGGGCCAGTGGTCTATCCACTGCACCACCCAGCTACCCCTGAAATAAAGTATTTTTGACTGAGATGCTTTGTAGTATCTTTTACTCTCCTTGGTATGTCAGCTGATTTATATTAGTTAAATTTCTGCATAAAATGATTGTACTTGCATGAATTATTAAGTTGGTGCTAAGATAATGACATTTTCCATTTTTTCCTTATCAATCGCTAGTTTACACAGGCCAGGGTTGAGTCGTTCAATCATTTACCCCTTTTCCTATTATTATTCTTTCTTCTAGCTCTTGATTCATTTTCATCTCTGTTCAAACAAAGGAGGCAACATGGTGCCATGGAAAGAATACTGGCTCTGAACTCAGAGGACCTGAATTCAAATTCTCCCTCCTATGTTTACTAACTACGAATCCTTAGCCAAGTCACTTACATCTGGATCTCAGTTTCCTCATCTGTAGAATAAGAGGGTTGGATGGTTTGGTCCCTGGGCTTCTTTCCACTTCTAGAGCTGTGGTCTGAGTGTACACCGACAGCTAATCAGAGGTGTGCTGGTAAATGTTTAACAACCGGCTCTCCCCAAACCCCTTCACACTTTTAATTTTAATGTGCATTATTAACATTTTCTTCTTCACTTTCTTAGTTTAAGATAACCAACCAATCAATAAATCAGATCCTAATTTGTAACATTTGCTGTTTTCCAAAGCGTAGATGTGCACGCTGGGAATTTAACAATCGACTCTTGGGAGCCGGTAGCAGGGTGGGGTAATCCCAACATCAGTGAGTCCTTTTCTTTCTGTTGCAGTAATAATTATTCCAGTTCCATTTCTGTAATAGTGTTAAGGGCGCTAAGGCCCTTCCCACATAACAACCCTTTGAGGTTGCTAGGATACCAAGGCCTCCCACCTCCTCACGATCTCTCCTCCCTGTTCCTTTCCCTCCTTCTACACACACACACCTGTCTTCCTTTTCTTCCATGTGATGAAGGCCCCCACGCAGCTCAGCGCCAGGATGATGACTGCCATGATGCTCAGGACAGTGACCCAAGGCCTCTCCATAGATGGCTTCCCAGGGACTTCAGACATAAAAGACAGCAGATAAACAGGGGGGAGAATTTCCCCACGAGGCAATGGAGACTGTGGTAAATGGGGCTGTTTCCCAAGGGACAGAGGGAAGAGACTCCAAAGATTGGCTTCCTTGAGATGAATCAACCATTATGGAGAAAGGACTCACCTGGGAATGTGGCTGGAGTCTGTAGCTCACTGTGCTCCACCACGCAGACGTAACCTGTCCCAGGGTCACTGGGCGGGAGTTCTAGGATGATTTGGAGGTAGAAGGTGGCATTGCCATTGGGCAGGGTGCCACTGGAGCTCTCCTGTCCCCACACACCCGGTGCTCCATCCCTTTCCCAGTGAAGCATGATGGAGCGTGGGTAGAAGCCAGAGGCCCTGCAGAAAAGGGTGACTCTGCCATCAGGAGCATCATGTCGGGACACCGTCACATCAGGGGGAACTGATAGCACAGAGCAGGAGAGAAGGTGTCAAGCGCAAAGCTCAGTGGGAGTCTACTCTTCACTTCATCTCTTCTCACATGCATCTTACTGCCAACTATTTCCTTATTCTGTACCCTTCTGTGCTCATATAAGCATCTAGGCTGATAGGGAAGGGCCTCCGGTAATTTAGCACCAGAATCTGGGCTATTTCTACACAGCATTATCACAAACTCGCCCTGTTGGAACAATGATAATAATGGCACAGGATTACATGTGGCTTTAAAGTTTGCAAAGTGTGTTATAGACACTGTCTCATTTGAGTCTCATGGCAGCCCCATAAAGAAGGAATTACAGGTTTTTTTCCTGGTCCATCAGTATGGGGAAGTAAATAGAGAGCCAAATGCAGGACCCAAAACCCTTGAGTACAAGACACAGCCTGGCTGAGTGACCTGGTCAAGTTCTTTAACTTCTGAGATCTCTAGGCAACCCTCTGAGACTGTAAGGTGTAGAGAAGGTGCTGACCTACATTGGAAGAGAAATCTTCCTCCTTTAGGAATTGCTCATATCAATGAAATAGGTCTGGACTCTAACACTATCCAGTCTAGGCAATGCTCAATATGCAACCTCCCTCTGTTGAGGAAGACAGTTGCCTGAAGATACTGGTGGCCCAGATAATGACTGTTCTTCTGAAGACAGAATGCGATCCATCATTGGACCTGTAGGTGGGACCAGAACCCAAGCCTCCTGACTCTTGTGCTTTTTGTGTCTTCAACTGTGATTCAACGAGAAGGAAAAGCTGGCCCCAAACCCTCTCATTGGAGATGGCTTCTCCTCCTTCTCACCTGTTCTTAGTGCCCAAACAGAGAAGCTATGAACACTCACCATTTTCCCTCATGCTTGAATACTGTAGGATTTTCTTCATGATGTCGATACAATCTTCTTGTATATAGTGTTTCACCAGCCTGTTCCAGAGGGCACTGTCCCAGAGGGGCTTGAAGCGCTTGGCCTCAGGCTTCATGGCCACCCAACGCCCTAGTTGCTCATCCATCTGGCAGAAGTCTTCCCCATCCAAAGCAAACTGGAACTGGCTGCTCACCTGAATGTCCTTGTCTAGTTCACAGTCTACAAAGACCTGCAGCGTGTGGTTCTCTGTTGGGGGCAGAATGCGGGTTGGGGGCTTCTAGATGTGAGGAGTGCAAAGAGGCAGAGGAGGAAGATTCTGGGAGGGAGACCAGGACTCAGAGGTCCACCTATCAAAAGGATGGAATTTTGTTGACTTTGGAGGTGGTTTATAAGGTTGGAATATTTGGATTGATGAGGTGAGGGAAATGTTACTTACTTAATTCCTTGTTTTCCATCATTTAGGGGATAAGGCGATATCTAATTTGTGAAACACATGATTTCATCAGCCATCTTATTAGCTGGAATTGTAGAATGAGGGAATGAGCTTGATCCTATAGGCCCAGGTAAGCAAGACAAGCTACTGCCTTAGAACTTGGAAAATGACAGTGCCTTATGGGCCTCAAATCAGTAGCGATAGATGAAGAGGAGAGATACTTAGGAATTACTCATGGACAAAGGAATGTCTGGAAGCTTGATTTGGAGCTCAGTAATCAAGGGATGTTTGAAAATTGGGAACAAAAACTGGTCCCAGGAAGAGAAATTAGTGCCCCTTAAACCTGGGCTCTAAGGTAATGCATGCAGCATAGTAGAGAAGGTGCTGGATTTGGTGTCAGAGCTGCGTTCCTTCCCATAGTCGTTCGGCTGCATAATTGCTGTATGCACTTGGGTAGGACACTTACTTTCTCTGTCAAGGTTTCTTCCTCTGTAAAATGAGGGAATTGGGCAAGAGGGCTTCTGGGGTGCCTTTCAGCCCTGGGCCTATGATACTATGGTCTGGGTAAGTTACTTAAACTCCTCGATCTTAATTTTCTCTGCTATAAAATGAGGGATTTGGGCCAGATGGTCTCCGTGGTCCAAGCCTCAGAACTATCCTGCATAGGTGGTCTGGTATACCTGGTCTAGTCTGTCTCTAGATTCCTAACTCAGTGGTATGGTTTCATGGAGAGGGGCCGAGTGGTTTCAGAGGAGGCCAGTCAAGAGGGGAGGAGGATGTACATTGGGGTTGAGCGGGACTGACTTACTCTCACCGTTGGTCTCATTCTTTATCAAATTCTTGAAGGCCCAGTGGAAGCTTTTCTCAAGGCTTATCAACTTCTTATGTTTTTGTTCAATCTCATTGGCTCCCAGGGCCTGGTACATCCAGGCTGCCTTCATCACTACTTGTTGGTTCTGTTTGTTGTAGTAGCATAGCTGAACATCATCCACAGAGCTGATCACGATGAGGTTCAAGAGAGACCTTGCTGTGCCAATTGCAGTGAAATGGAAGTCATGGCTGTGGTGGGCTGAGAGGAAGGAGTGAAAGTAGGAAGAATGGGCATTCTGGGGCAGGGCCTCAGAACCCCAGTGCCTCCTCCCACCCAGCTTTCACTGCTATTTTCACCATCAGTACAGTAAATTGGACTGGTATGGGATGGTACCTGCTCCCTGGGGTGGTCTGGAAGGGGAAGAGTAACACATATTCATTTTAGTGAATGCTAAAGCTAGGCATCTGGCATAGCTTGATAAGGACTTCTTGTTGACTCGGGCATTCATTGAGAGGCTACACTTTGCACTTTGTCGTTCAAAACTCTTGTGTCAGAGTGGAGGGAAGCTTTGTGAGGAGTAGAGAGGGCTAGGGACTTCTCATCTCTGGGCCTTTGCACTAGAACTAGATATTCCGCATGCCTGGAATGTTCTCCCTTCTTATCTTCACCTCTTAGAATCCCAGGCTTCCTTCAAGATTCAGCTCAAATGTCATCTCCTTCATTCAAAGGGAGCCTTTCCCTGCAGCTACATACCCTCTATGATAATGTTTTTTCCTCTGAGGTTACTTTTCTTCTACTCTATGTGTACCACATATGGATCTGGTGATATACATGTTTGCGCACCCATTAGATAGTGGTTTCTGTGAGAGGAGGGATGTTTTCTGCCCTTTGTATCCCTAGCATTTAGCATGATGGAAGGCAGCTTGGTCTGGTGGAAAGATCACTGAAATCAGAATCAATCACTTGAGTTGGAATCCCAAATCTTCTCCTTACTAGCTGTGTTGCTATGCGCAAGTTACTTGACTTTTCTGGGGTTCAGTTTTCTCATCTATAAAACAAAGGCGTTGGTGACAAAACCAAAGCCCAGGACAAGAAGGGAAGCTGTGAACTGGGAAAAATATCTTTGAGAAGGGTTTTACATCCAATGTATAAGCAGAACTAAGATGAAAATGCAAGACTAACAGCCATTCTCTAATAGATGAGTGGTCAAGGGATGTGAACAAGCAATTCTTGAAAGAAGAATTGCAGACTTTTAACGACCCAATAAAAGACAGTTCCAAATGACCAATAATAAGAGAAATGCAAATCAGAACAGCGCTGTAGTTTCAGCTCATGCTCAGCAAATTGTGAAAGACGAGAAAAGATGGCAATCATCGATGTTGGAGGGGCTGTGGAAAGACAGGCACACTGGGGGTGGAGTTGTGAACTGATTCATCTATTCTGGAAAGCAATTCTAAATGATACATTTCATGTGCTAGTTATATCCAGAGGCACTACGGCTGGGCATGTATTCCAAGGAGATAAAAAGAAATCAGAAGGAAAGGTCCAATGATATTATGATGTTAAGCTGCTATTTACTATCATTATTTGATGCTTTCACCCAAGTAGGGAGCCCAAGTAGGGCTTCTCAATGTTGGTTCTAGAAGATGTGGCAAGGCCAGAGTTTCTCGAGTTTCCTAAGAAGCTTCTTCCAATTTTCGCTTCTTGGGGTAGGGTTACTCTTGCTAGCTGCCATATCTGCCTCCCAGGGAACCAATGGGAACACATTTAACTCGTTATGCCTCAGTTCCCTGCCCTCTAGCTACGAATGAAGGACTTTATGCACATTCTCCAACATGAGAAACTTCTCCAAATAGCTACCATTGCCTGGGGTCACCACCATAGGTGTACATTGCATTTAATTAAAGTGTTCCTAGGGAATTTTATGTTTCTTTTTGGAGGCAAAGATTTATTGACTACTCAAACATAAGGATAGGTATTGGGATTAGAGCTGTGATTTCATTGGTATAGGAACCCCTCTACTCCCTTTACTAATGCAGTTTATAGTTGCAGAGAGTTGCCTAGGACACAGAGAGGTAAAAAGACTTGCCATCAGTTAGTCAGTCAATAAACATTTATTAAGCATCCCCTATGTGCCCAGGGCTATGCAGCCAGCATATAGCAGATGTGAGGCTTGAAGCCCGGTCTTCTTTCCTCTAAGGCCAGCTCTGCATCCACTACGCCCACAGGTTCTCAAACATAAAGGACAATGTTTTTATTCATCAAACTAAAGAAATTAGACCTTTACAAAGCAATTTTTCAGAAGCACCAAGAATCATACAGAATTTGGGAGTTGGTAGGGACGTTGGTGGCCATCTCATCCACCCCATAAATCAGAGGAACGGCCACAATCACCAAGTGGTGACCCAGAGTCTACTTGAAGACCTCCAGGGAGGGCACCCATCATCTGTCAAAGCAGCTCCTCCCCCTTTGGTATAATTGCCCCTCCTGTGAGGAAGCTTTCCCTGACACTAAGCCTCTTTGTATCTCCTACCCATCGCTATTATTTCTGCCATCTGGGCCCACATAGAGCAATCCTTCTTTCATATGACAGTTCTTCAGACACATAGTTATCATGCCCCTCTGAATGTTTTCTTCTTAACACTGAACACCTGATTTCCTTCATCTCATCCTTATGTGATAAACTCGTGGTTATAGCTCTGTCCTTAAACTCTCTGGTTGTCTCCCTGTTCATTTACCTTTGTGTCTGCCTCTTATTGACCAGGTAGAAAAGAGTGCTTGAGGCAGATGGAGCAAGCAGGATGTGAGATAGGAGGTAAGACGAGGAGGTGATCAGCCAGAAAAGTGATCAAAGAAGACAATGACCTCTGCCCCCTTTCCCAAGGATTTCTCTTGACTAGTGGGTGAGTGGGGAAGTGACATGGATACCAACAATGCCTTAAGGGTTAAAATAATATTAAGGGTTGAGTTGCTTTTTCAGTACTTTGTGGAGTCCCTAGTTTATTCTGTAACCTGAAGGCACCCCAAAGCTTTTTCCTCCTTGTCTTGAACCTGTACCAAAAGAATTACTTTTGTCTCCCTTATCCTGTGTTCCCTGGGCCCTTTAATTTTAAAACTGTATCCTTCTGCCCTGTTCTTAAATCTTTAAACTATGAAGAATTCCCTTTGTCTGCCTCATCCCGTGTCATCATGGCCTGTCTTTAATCTTTAACCTTCATAAAAACCTCTAAAATTACATCGCCATTCTGAAACCTCTATTTAAGCACAACCCCCCCAAATATCGAGGTCTCACTTAACTTTCTTGCCAAGGAGGTCCGTGATGCTTTTCCACGTAGAATAAAAAGCTCTCATTGGCTAAAAAAGAAGGTCTAAGTGAATTATTTCACACCTGAACCAGCTCTCCCAACTCTAAACCTCAACATTATCTCAGAGTTTCATGGTTGGAAGGAACCTCCAAATGCTGATCCAATCTGTCCAACGCGGACCTGACAGAGAATGCCCTTGCAGCACACCTAACAAGTGGTCGAGTTGATGTCATTTGAAGACCTCCAAAGAGGAAGGAAGCAAGCCTTTATATAAAGCATGTGCCGGGCGCCATGCTAAGGAATTTGCGATTATCATCTCAGTGGATCCTCACAGCAACCCTAGCAGGTGGGTCTTATTATTCCCTCCATTTTAGAGCTGAGCAAACTGAGTCAGTCAGTGGTTAAGTAACTTACCCAGAGTCACCTGGGTCAGTAGTTATTGAAGGCTGGATTTAAACTCCGGTTTTCCTGACTCCAGTCCCAGCACTGTTTCCATCATGCTGTCTAGCTCCCTGTCAGCTTTGGAGGCAGAAGAGCTATGTGGGAACCTTCCTAACTGCTTGTTCATAACTGCCTGGATCTTCTCCCCCAGAGTGAAAAGAGGAAGTAGGAGGGATCAGGGACTTGACTTGAGATGGGGAAATGAGAAAGTGGTGTTTCTATGGAAGCCTGTTTAAAAGCGTAGCGTTTTTTGTAGAATAGGACTATTCTTTGCTCTTTATTTTCGTTAAATGAATAAAATAGAATTAAATGAATTAAATTTATTAAATGAATAGAACAGAATTCATTCAATAAATAGAATAGAATTGAATCTTTTGAATACAAATCCATCTGGAAGAAAGACTTTGGCAGGTGCTCAGAACTGAGTTTTTGATGCTAAGTATGATGTAGATCTAGGTTCAGGAACTATAATTTTCATTTCTTTAGGTGACACTCGAATGCCCAAATCTTGTAACTCTACCAGCCCTGGGGACCCTTGAGAACAGGCACTGTATCTCTTTCATGGAATAAGAGCTTCCTGAAGACAGACTGTGTCTCCTTCCCCAGTCCTAGTCATCTATGGCCTTAGGAAAATCTCTTAGCCTACCTAGATCTCAGTTTTGTAATGTGTAAAACAAGAGGGTTGGACTAGATGGCCTCTGAGGTCCCTTCCTGTTCTACAATTAGGAACCTTTCTGCTATTTCACCAGACTCACCTGCCTGGGTGTTCCTCACAGCCAAGCATCCTAGAACGAGCATCCAAGTGAAGAGTGACTTCTTCCTCTTCTGACTTGCCATCTTGTTCTTCAGACACTCTGTGACATCCTCAACAGACCATCCAGGATAGGCAGGCTCTCAGCCCCAAGTTTTTACTTTTGCTGAGCCCAAATGGGAAAAGATGCCTCTATATACACACCGTGGCCCACTATGCCTCATTCCCACTTCCCCTAGGATTGGATCTCTCAAGTTCATTTTATCCTATCATTGTCAACTGGGGCATCTGTTGCCAGGTAGAACTTGTCTCAGAATGAAGGGTATTAGAACGGAAGTGATATGAAGTCTGCGGGGAGGACAGGAAATCTTTGAGCATAATCACCATCAGATGTTGTCAGAGCAGGAACTGGCCTAGTGCCAAGCTTATGGATGGCATTAGTGAGTGCTAGCTTAATGTTGGTGTCAGAACAGAGTGTGGAGTCCGATGAAGAAGACATCAAATCCATGACCTAATTTTTTAGGGTCCTTGCCCTCAGGGAGCCCCTAGTCTTATGGAGAAGAAACATCATCTGCTTTGAGAATGGCCCCAGTTTGATAGTGGGGACCATCATTAGTCTCTTGAACCTAAAGCAGAAGACCATCTTAATGGGAGAAGGAGAGTTGGGTGCCCATGCCTCAAAGGCTCAGTTCCACTCTTAATTCTCACACTAGAATGTCACCCCACTTATGTGGAGACAGTATATGAAATGATGGAAAGAGTGCTAGACCTGGAATCAGAAAACCTGGCTTTGAGTTGTCCATCATACATTTACAAACTTCTGGAACTCTAGACAAGTCCTTCAATCTCTCAGAGAACTTGGTTTTCTCAACTGTAATATTGGCATGATAATCCATGCATTATCCAAGTATTGAGGTCAGATTCGGGAGAGCGGTCTGGGTGTGAAAGAATTCACTCAGACATGCTCTTCAGCCACCAGGAGCTTTTATTAACATGAAAAGCACATGGACCATTTAGCAAAAAGCTAATTGAGGCCCTGATATTTGGGGGAGTGAAGCTTATATAGACTTGTTCAGGATGATGATGTAGGTTTAGAGTTTTAGGATGGGTAAAGATAAGGACAGGATAAGGAAGATGCTGAGGGACCCAGGATGAGGGAGACAAGAGGCATTCTTTTGGTAATTTTAGGGTATAAGATAAGGGGAAGTTTTATGGTATTTCAAGATAAGGAAAAAGGACTTTAGGATGCTCTCAAGTTACAGGATGAGCTACAGAATGGATGCTCCCCCTGCCCTTAGGAGGGGCCTCACACAGTCCTGGAAAAGCTACCCTTAATATTCTCCTTAACCCCTAGGGTACCATATGTTGCATCCACATCACAAGCACCCAAACCTTAAAGTTCTACAAACTCTTAGCAATGGAAAGAATCTTCAAAGTAATTTCATCCAACCCTGATCCAAACCATGAATCCAGTTGGAGGCATTTCTGACTGGGGCCACACAGAATTATCTTGAAGAATTCCTGTGATAGACAATTGCAGGTAATTTGAAAGTCGCCCTCACTTGGTCAGTCTATTTTTGATACTTACCACCCTATAGTTCTCTTTCCTTTCATGGCTAAATTCCTTGAGAAGACCATCTACAATTGGTGCCTCCACTTCTTTTCTTCTTTTCTCTCTTCTTAATGTTCTATAGTCTGTCTTCTGAACTCATAATTCAACTGAAATTGCTTCTTCAACATTACTCATAATCTCTTAATTGCTATATCTAATGGAGTTTTCAATCCTCATCCTTGTCCTTTCTCTGGCCCTTGACACTGTCAATAACCCTATTCTCCATGATTCTTCCTTCTAGATTTTTGTGACACAGCTCTCTTATGGTTTTTCTTCTACATGAATGACTCATCCTTCTCAGTTTCATTTGCTGAACTCTCTCCAGGTTACTAACTATTGGTGTCTCCTAAGCCTCTGTCCAGGGCCTTCCTTTGTTCTTTCTCTCTGCTATTTTCCTTGGTGATTTCATCAGTTTCCATGGATTCAGTTATCATCTTTATGCAAAATATTATCAGATTTAATTATCCATCTGCCATCTGTCTCCTGACCCCCAATGTTGCGTATTCAACAACCCGTTAAACGTCTCAAACAGATGTCCTGTAGACATGTCAAACTACCACATATCTTTGCTATAATGTCAACATATTATCTTTTCCCCCAAACTCTACTCTCTTAATAACTTCCCTCTTGCTGTTGAGGGCACCATCTTTCTAGTCACCCAGATTAGCAACTGAAGTTTCACCCTTGAATCTTCACCCAGTCACCCTGCCCTGTCCCCCTATCCATTCTGTTGCCAAGTTCAATTTGATTCAATGAACATTATTAAGTTCTTACTATGTGTCACACACTGTGCTAAGTTCTGGAGATTCAAAAAGAGGCAAAAAACTGTCCCTGCCAACAAGGAACTAATGGGGGAGACAACACCCCAATAAATATATACAAAGCAAACTATATGCAGTATAATTAGGAAATAATTAAAAGAGGGAACATACTGGAATTAAGAGGGGTTGGAGAAAGATTCTTATAGAAAGTGGGATCTTAGTTGGGACTTACAGGAAACCAGGATGGTCAGTAGTTAGAGCGGAAGAAGGGAAGCATTCCAGGCAGGGAGTACAATAGCAATTTAGATTTGAAGATCTTTCCCACCCATTAATAGGCCATTTGACCTGCTTACATCAGAGGATGCCTAAGTCACATGTGGTGGGAGGAGCTTCCTGACAAGAAAAGGAAGTTATGTCACAGGAAATGCAGAGAGAGAGAGAGAGAGAGAGAGAGAGAGAGAGAGAGAGAGAGTGTGTGTGAGAGAGAGTGTGAGCAGTTATCGTTGCTAATGGCTGCTAATGGCCACCATTGTGATAGTTAGAACTGAACAGGCTGACTTAGCTGTACTGTGAGTTTGTCTTTGGGAAGGCCCCAGCAGGGGGCTGGAGAGGTTTTGGGATGGAGAGGTTCCATGTTGTGATATTGTGTTTTAAGTTCCTTGCTGTTATAATAAAGTGGGCTACTTGGCTGTGGGATATGGTTATGGGATATGGTTTTCTGGTGTCTGAATACATGTTATTCTTCTTCTACCTTCTATATGGAGAGTATCTCATACTTTGTGATACAGAACTACATAGACACATTCATGATTATCTTTGATGTGTTTATTGCCAGTCAGAAAAAATGCTCAGAGCCAAGATATGCTGGGCCTTGTTCCTGGAACAGCCAGGAGGCTGGTGTCACTAGATCAAAGTCCTATTGGTTCTATTTGAGAAACATCTCTTGGTTTTGTTCCTCCTCTTCTCTGACACTGCCACCATCCTGGTGGAGATGCTCATCACTTCACGCCTGTACTATTGCAATAGGTGCTGATTGGGCTGCCTATCTCAAGTCTCTCCCTAAACTGATTTGCCTAAAATGTAAGTCAGACCCCTATTGGATAAACTAAAATTGTTCCCTATTGCCTCCAGTTTCAAGTACTAAGTCATCTAGCTTTTAAAGCTTGACCTCTTCCTACCTTTCCAATCTTCTTACACCTCACCCCTCACCCCACGCTCTGGTATCGAGGGACACTGGCCTCTTTGTTGTTCCCTCAGGAGGACACTCCAATTGCTCTTGGTTTTGGTTCTGTCATCTGGGACTGTAATGACAAGCAAAGTGGGACTTTTTGCTATTTTTTCTTATGGAGCGCTTCTCAGCACTAAGGCAATCAGGTGCCTTTGATTGAGCCTTGCCTTTGTTTGAATCACGAGTCTTTGATTGAATCAAGAGTCCTTGATTGGAAACAGTATATATACTCTGAGGTTAGCATTTTGCTTTGGGGATCACTCTTTGGAAGTGTTCATGTGACTTGACCAGACGAGACTCTGGGTAGCCATTAAGGAGCACCCTGGCTTTGAAAACCCAGGTGTTGGTGCTTCTCTCTCTCTCTGGTAACTGTATGTATTGCTGTAGTCAGACAGTTAGAAGCCTGTCTATTGATTTGTGTTATTTTTTCTGTCTATAATTTCTGTTTGTATTTGCTCTGAAGTTCAGGGTGCTGACTTTTCCCCCTGAACTAAGTGAATGATATATGTATGTTTAATTAAAGTAAGATTGTTGACCCCTGAAACAGCTATTTTTCCTTAACAAAGCAGATCTAAGAACCTGCACTAGCAGCCATCCTGGGTGTGCCAGTGTGGTTGCCCCTATAGAGGCCAAACCGATCCAATCAACTCTATTATCACTGGTTTCAGAGAAGATTGGCCACATGCAGTTAGGGTCAGAGGCTGGGTATCAATGGGTCAGATTTTGTCCAGTATTCTTCAGACAGAAGTTCCATTATCTCAAGCCACAAAGATGGGTTTATTTTGGGAAGAATGCTTGAATACAGGACCGGAGATCCAGAGCTGAATGGGACCTCATAGGCAATCAAGTTCAAACCTTTCATCTTATAGATGAGGGAACTAAGGCAGAGGGAAGTTAAATGACTTTCTCAAGGTCACATAGACCAGAAGTGCTAGAAGCAAGATGAGAACCCAGCTCTTCTCTGTCCAGAGCTAGGGCTCTTTTCACTATCCCATGTCTTTCCCACCCCTTATCCTTCCCATGATGCATAGTGTTGGATGGAGTAGTATTGCAACAATCTGCTAGCAGCTGCTGTAGGGGTGTAAGACCCACCAATAGCCAGCACACAGAAAGCTGCCAACATGGGTTCTTTGATCTGCTTTACTAAGGAAAGTAACGTTAAGGGGTTAACAATCTCAGTTTAATCGAACATACAAATATCATTCACTTAGTTCAGGGGGAAAAGCCAGCACCCTGAACTTCAGAGCAAATACAAACAAATTACAAACATCAACAGACAGACCTTGTCTGATTCAAATCTCAATGCATAGTTACCAGGGTTTAACAAAGTCCCAACATCCAGGTTTACAAGCTGGAGGGCTCTCAACTACAGCTGCCCAGTCTCCACAGCAACACACCTCCAAGAGTGAGAGCCCCCGCAAATAGCTCTGTCCTCTCTTTTTATTTAGCCATCATCAAACGTCATCTGAACTACCAGAACTCAGGCTCCTACTATAGGCTCTGGTCTTAGCAATTCCCTTTAGCACCCTGAGGGCTTCACGCCCACATAGACTTAGCACCTAGTAGACAGGGGTTTGGGCCTGGGGCTTTGCACCTAGTAAGGCTCAATGAGAGACAATTAATTAATCATTTTAAAACAGGAAAAAAGTCCCAACTTAATTGCCAACACAAGTAGGAAACAGATAGGAGGTACATAGTAGGAAGAAGGCTTCTGTTTTCTTCTACCCCAACACACACACACACACACACACACACACACACACACACACAGAGTAATATGGTCTATCCCTCTTCCCCCTGGCCCCCCAGCTCTTCACTAGCCCTCATTGCACCAGACACTCAGTAGGAATTTGAACACTTTCAAACTCTTGTTCCTTGTGGCCCCTGGAATGGTCTTTACCTCTCCCATCAGAGAGAAGCTTGTAAGCTGGGAAGTTCTCCCAAAAATCAGCATGTTTCTGGGGAACTGATCAAGAACCACATTCAGGAAAATGAACAGGATTGTAAGAAAAGGAGGTGGCTAGAGTGAAACATGGCACGCTCACTCTGGGTTGTCTTGGGAGGGACAATCCCAAAGAAAGAACTGTTTGCTCAGGAAACCCATGCAAATAATTTGTTATGGAATAATTATTACCCTTCCTTACTCCAAAGGCCTTTCTGTAATCTTGCTTAGCCAAGTCTCAGGCACCAGCCTGTAGGGTTAGTTTTGTCACCAACTTCCTCTGCTGTTTGGATCCATTGGCACAAACAACTAGCTGCCATCTTATCTTAACGGGCCCCCTAACAACACCTGGTGTTTTTAGCCTTCACCACAAATGGTATCGCTGACATGCTTACGCCTCCTAGGTACCCTGAACCACAACAGATGCCACAGTTGGCAGTGGCAGATGAGCAGGGCCTTGGTGGGGCCAATCCCAGTTGGTATAGCAAAGATGAGTAGGGAGCTGTTGTGGGACCAGGACACTCATTTTCCCCTTGAGCTCTGCAAAGGTATAGGGTTTGGAGAGTGGACCCTTATCCAATGGGCATGTTATTGAGGTGGCCAGGCAGTCTTTGGCTGAGAAATGTGAAGTTTCAGAGGAGGAGGGAGGGAAGATTCTTATCCTGTCTGCTAACTCTGGTGATGTTTACTCTAAGGGAGATGCAGGCAGGTGAGTAGGGTGAAGAGGGGAAGGGACCATAGCATCATAGATATGGAGCTGGAAGGGACTTCAGAACCCATCTGATCCAACTCCCTGATTTTATAGAGGGAGAGATTGAAGCCCAGAACACAGAAAATGACTTGCCCAAGGAGTCGCAGGCTCTAGAAGAGGCAGGATTTGAATCTGGGTCCTCTGACTTCAGAGCTGGTGTGATTTCCTTTACCGTGTCACCTTCTGGTTTGATGTTAGATGCAGTCATGGTTCAGGAAGCTCCTACTTTGATGGGGGGCAGAGAGGGAGGGAATGGGCTTAGTCCCTGCCTGCAGGGTGCTCAGTCTTATAGGAAAGACAAGATCTTGACATAAAACACATTTCAGAAGCTGACAAAAGTAGCTGAAGAGATTATAGACTCATCAGTCCAGAGCTGTAGGAGACCTCAGTGGGTGTCTCTTTCATTTTATAGGTGAATACACTGAAGCTCTGGGAATGTAAGTGACTTATCCAAAGTCTCTTATGTAGTAACTGTCAGAGGGTGAATCTTCACACAGCCACAGCCATGACTGTTGGGCAGGATTCCAAAGGGATCCCAGACAAATTGAGCTAATTAGAGAAATCATACAGGAGAAGGGAGCTCCTGTCCCAGAGAGTGAGTACGGCTCTATAGGGGGTTCTTTGGCATGGGTCCCAATTTCCAGCATGAAGTAGCAAGACTTAGGAGGGGCTGGGACAGTCAGGGTAGGGAAAGATTCAGAAAGTTCAAGTTCATCCCTAGGGTCTGGGAGGAATTGGGAGCCAGGGAGAATTTCTTAGAAACAAGAGAATCTCTGAATGTTCCAAACTGGCCAGGGTGGGCCTTAAGGGCCCCGCAGCTTGGATCCCCCGCACCTAGAACAATGGCTGACACATGGGGGGGTGCTTAATAAGTACTTGTATAATAATAAATAATAAATACTGGCATTACACTGACTTCAGCAGATCTGAAATGCATTCCCTCCTCAGAGACTGTCTTTTATCTCTTTTTATATACCCAGTGATTAGCAAAGTGCCTGACTCATAGGAGGTGCTTAACAAATATTTATCGATTGGTTGGTTAATTGATTGATCTATGATCCTTTGACTACAAAGGGAGGAGTGTATGCTTGTGTTTATATGTGTTGTGTATACGTGGTGTGGGTGTGAGTGTGTGTGATGAGAAGGCTGATTATTTATAAACCAGGAGGAGCTGGTCCCTGGATTGTGGAGATGACTAGACAGGGAACAGTCACTCTGGAAGGGGAAGTGGGAGTTTGCAAGGATTTCTCAAGAAAGAGGAAGGAGCAGCTCAGGATTTCTCATGTTTTCCAAGCTTGGTCCCATAATCCGTCGGTATTATTCTGCCTAGCCTACTCCTGTTCGCTGATCTCAGAGCCCCTCCCTGGTCAAAGACACCAACGATGACTACAGGTGTTGGGATGATGATGAGTGGAGGCAATTTAGACCCAGGGCCAGGTCTGTGAATAGTGTTGAGAGGGAAAGCCTCAGGCAGGAAGGAATCAACATTTATAGTTGAGTGTGCTTAACACCTACAGTCTGTGTCCTTAACACCAACAGTACTGTGTCCTTAACACCTACAGTCTGTGTCCTTAACACTGACAGTCGTGTGTCCTTAACTTTCTTTCAGGGATGTTGAGAAGTTTTTCCAAGGTCACACTGTTGGTGGGTGAGGCAGGATTTAACACCAGGTCTTCAGGACTTTAGAATCAAAGCTCTTTTTGCCACGCCCAAATATGTTTCTTTCACTGTTATCTAGGATCCAAGATCTGTCCCAGTCTGGGTAACCTTTTACTTGTGGTCTTTTGGTCTGCTTTTGCCCATTTTCAGCGATCCACAACAAAATGCTGATGCTGGCTTTTCTTTGATTTCTCTGGGAGTCTAGAGAAGTTTCAGTGGTAGCCTATTAGAAACATCCCCAGATGGCATGTAAAGCCCTTCACAGTCTGACTCTTTCTGGATCTCTTTCATATCACTCTCCTTTATGAACTCTGCATTCCCACCAAATAGGCCAAACTTGGAAACCCATTTCTCACATCTCTCCCATGCCTAGAATGCATTCTTTCTTCTGTACCTCTTAGAATCCATTACTTCCTTCAAGGATCAGCTCAGGGCCACCTCCGATGGGAACCCTTTCCCGGTCCCCCTAGTTGTTAGTGGTCTCTCCTCCCAGGAATGATCATGGATTTTCTTATCTGGTTACTAGATGTATTCTATCCACCTCTCAAGTAGAATTTAAGCCCCTTGGGGACATTTGTTTTGTCTTTGTGCCTAGTATGGTGTCTTGCACAGAGAAAGAGCTTAGTGACTGATTTTTGGAGGCATTTGTAGGTGACTTCCTAGTTTTTTCAATAACACCCCAATCAGGAGAGGCTCTGGGGCCAAATTTGGCAGGACCCAAATGGGCATTGAGACACCAACATACACAATGGTCCCTTGCCCCTTATTCCCAGCTAGAACCAGCTAGGGCTGGCTATGCTGAGATTCTACCCTCTCTGCCCTCCATACCACCACCAGCTGAGAATTTTGTTTCTAGCAGACCCTGGCAAGCAAAATGGTAGAAGTGAAATCTCAGAGTTCTTTCTCAGTGGAGCTTCTCTGGCTCGTGGGTACTAGGAAGGGAGAGGAGGAAAATGACAAAGGACATGCAAGGTGCCAATGATAAACTCAAACTTCTTCAAAGTTTTGCCTCTGACATCATTAGGCTTAAACTAATGTGGGGTGGAGAGGGGAACTGTTGGATTCATGTGCCCCTGGGGATTCCCAATTCTGTAGGGACTTGGAGGATTAATAACCTTTGATTGTTCACATTATTCAAATTTTCATTATTCACAGGTTGAAATGGAGCTAATGCTGGGTCAGATGATCCGGGTTCAAATCCCACTTCTATGTGACCTTGGGCAAGTCACAACCTTCCTTATTTGTAAAATGAAGGGGGATTGGACTTGGTAGTCTGTGAAGTCTTTTTTTCCATCTTATACATCTATAATCATGCTTTAAAACCCTCCACAAAATGATGTCTTTTCTCTTTCATTTATTTGTTTTCCTGTTCTCTTCTCTCCTTTTAATTCACTATTAATTACGTGGCAGGAGTACCTGGTGGTTGGAGATTGGGAGAAAGGGCCAGAGAAGGTTGAGAAAGACCAGATAATCTCTGGTCTGTGAGGTAGAGTAAAGGTGAGAGAACACTAGTTTAAATACAACCGGGCTTGGAGGCAGAGGAATGGACCATATGACCTGATCAAATTTCCTAAGTAATTCTGCATAATGAAGAGCCTCTGGTCCTGATCAGTGGTGATGAACCATAGAATGGCAGGTGTGGAAAGTCCCTTAGGATCTGGAATTTCTGAGATGAAAGGAATCTTAGCATATAGAATGTCAGAGATGGGAGGGAACCTCAGGAGATAGAATGTTGGAGAAGGAAGGAACCTTAGAACACAGAATGCCTGGACTGAGAAGGACTTTTTAAAAACAAAGGACACTGAATGTTAGAGCACCAAGAGACCAAAAATGGCAGCTAGTTCAACTATCTTAGTTTGCAGATAAGAAAACTGAGCAGCAGGGGGTGGGGTTGGGAATTGATTGGCACCAATGGACATATCTGGCAGAGACTCCTGATTCCTAGATCAGTGCTCCTTGTTAAGCTGAGGGATGGAAATAACTTGGTTCCAGTTCCAACCACCCAGAAAATCTAGGAATGGAGATAGTGGGGTGGATTGGGATGGTAGCTGAAGGAACTCCAATATGGCTTTAACACTAGAAATTCTCTCGGACTTAGTGAAGTCAAAGAAGGATTGCAATCTGCATCAGTGGATGAAAGGCCCATACTGGAAGTTTTCCATTCTGCTAAAATCACAGATCTGTGTAATGATATATTTAGTTCTTGCGATAAGAATTTTTGTGGTCCAACTGACATCTTTCAAACCCCCAGTGTTCCATAGCCATGTTAGTTTAGTACCCGATATTGTGGGTCTTTTCCTTTTGGCGGGGAGTTGAGGGATGTATTTGTATTCTGAGAAACTACCACCACATCTGGCAGATAGTAAATGTTTAATAAATCTTTGTTAGTAAATTACTTTGGGTCCTCTCTAGGGGAAACAGCATTAAAGTGGGAGGCAGGAGACCTGGGTTCCAATCTTATACCTTTTTTTTTTGGAGGGGGGAAGGCAGGGCAATTGGGATTAAGTGACTTGCCCAAGGTCACACAGCTAGTAAATGTGTCAAGTGCCTGAGGCCGGATTTGAACGCAGGTCCTCCAGACTCCAGGGCTGGTGGTCTACTCACTGTGCCACCTAGCTGCCCCTAGTCTTATACCTTCTACTAATTGACTATGTGACCTTGGGCAAATCATAAAATCGTCTTCCATCTCCAATTGCCTTTCAGACATCTTGAATTGGATGTCCAGTAGACATCTTAAATTCAATATGTCTAAAACGGAAAACTCATTCTCTTTCTTCCTGAATCTTCCCTCCTATCTTTCCTATTCAAGTAAAGAATAATGCCTCCCTCCCACTTCCCCAGGCTTACAACCTAGGAATGTAGGAGTCATCCTGGACTCCTTGCTATATCTCAACCTCCCTCCCCATGCTCTTGGCCCTCTGTCCCCCACCTCCCTCCCCGCCCCAGTAATCAAGCCATTGCCAAGGTCTGTCAAGTTCACCTTTGCAACACCTCTTGAATATGCCTCTTTCTCTCCTCTGACATTGCCCCCATCCTGGTGCAGGCCCCAGTTACCCCACATCTAAATAATTGCAATAGCCACAAGGGATGGGAGAGGGGGGTGGTTTCCTGCCCACCTCAAGTCTCTCCCCACTACAATCTATTTTTTATTTAGACACTAAAGTGACTTTCCTAATGCTCAGATCTGATCATATTATTCCCCTGCTCAATAGGCTCCAATGGCTCCCTATTGCCTCCAGGACCAAATACAAAAACGCTCTGTTTGGATTTCAAAGCCCTTCATAACCTGCCTCCTCCTAATTTCCAATCTGCTTACCTCTCACTATGCCACACATACTCTTAGGTCCAGTGACACTGGCCTCCTGGCTGTCCCACGTATAAGATACTCCCTCTTGCAGCTGCTCTCCACATGCCCATCCTTCCCTCTTCTCTGTCAGTGACTGCCTTGCTTCCTTTAAGTCCCAACTAAAATCCCACCTGCTCCAGGAAGCCTTCCTCAGCCCCTCTTAATTCCACTGCCTTCCCTCACTTGTTTACTTCCAATTTATAGAGCTTGCTCTGTATATATTTGTTTGTATGTTGTCTCCCCCATTAGACTGTAAGCTCCTTGAGGGCAGGCACTATCTTTTGCCTTTTTTGTATTGCCAGAACTTAGCACAGTGAATGGTACATAGCAGGCACTTAATACATGTTTACTGATTGATCAATTGATAAAAATATCATAGATTTTCAGAGTTGGCAGGGACCTCAGGGCTCCTTTAGAGTTAGACCATGCCCTGCCCAAATCATGAATTGTAGATATGGGAAGAAGTGAACACTTAATGGAACTCACCGCCCTGGAGGCAGCCAGCTTCAATGGGGAACTCTTGCTGAAAAGTCGTTCTTTATATTGACAGCGACAATCTGTCTCCCTCTAATATTCCCCTTTGCTCTTAGTTCTGCCACTTGGGACAGAAGAAAGCAGATCTGGCCCTCCCTTCCAGCTGCCAACCTTTGGCGAGGCAGTGTGGAATTGGCCAATGGGCACCGGATTTGGAGCCTGAGGTGCCGAGTTGGAATCCCAGCCCTATGGCCTGTGGGAGGTTGGGCATCTCACTAAACCTCTCTGGGTCTCAGTTCTTTCATCTGGAAGGTGAAGAGAGGACCTCAGAGGTCTCTTCCAGGACTGAATTATGTGTGATCCTTGAATTATACGCCTTTTATCTTGTCTTCCCTGTCCGAATGGGAATCCTCTGAGGACGGGGTGTTGGAGTTGCTTAATTAGAACCACAGCTATCCTCTCAGTGCTTAGTAACAAAAGAAGCTAAGATTCGCGCAGCACCTAGGGTTTGCAAAGCACTGTACATATGTTACCTTATTTCAATCGATCAATATTTATTGAGTGCCTACTATGTTCTAGGCACTGTGCTGGGACACAATAAAAGGCACTTGAGACCTCGGTGACAATTGAGGCAGCTACTACTATTAATACGATTTTATTGTTAATTATTATTAATTAACTATTTATATAATATAAAACACATTAACGTTAATATTAAACAATATTAATTAATTATATATTAAGGCGTATATACAACTGAGGCAACTATTGTTACCGATACCACTTTATTATTAATGTGTTAATTGTTTATATAATATATAATAAATTAAAATTAAAATATTACTGTTGCCATTATTATTCTAGCTTTCCAGGTGAGAAAACTAAGGCTCAGAAAAGTGACTTAGCCAGGGTCACACGGCTAAGTTGAATGTCTAAGGTTAGATTTGACCTCAGGTCTTCCTGATTCCAAGTCTAACAATATTCACCTGCCTGGGTCTCTGGCAAAGGAAGTAAGTCTATAGTGAGCAGCCAGGATAAGAATGACCTCCTCCTCCTTTTCTGATTCACATCCCATTCTTTGGGCATCTGCCCGGGCTCCCCAACAGCATTCCAGCTCTGGCCGGCTGGGGTGGGGTTAGGGAATTGAGCCTGAAATTACGGATGCATGACCTAGTGGGTGATGCGGTGGACCTCGGGTCAGGAGACCCAGGTTTGAATCCCACCTCCGACATTTACTGTTTATGTCATCCTGGTTATGTAGGTGGCTGGGTGGCACAGTGGATAGAGTGCTGTGCTGGAATTAGGAAGATCCTGGACAAGTCACTAACCTTCCGTCTTCCTCAGTTGCCTCCTCTGTGAAATGGGGGTAAGAAGGGTGATGGCTACCTCCCGGGGGTTGGGAGGATCAAAGGAGACAATGCACTTTGCAGACCCCAAAGCGCTATCTACACGTGCGCTACAATTACAATGGACTGTCCGGGCTCTTAGTCTCAGGGAACCTCAGTTTCCTCATCAGGAAAATTGGGATGATAATAATGCTTATCTTCCAGGAGAGATGGCGTGGTGGGTAGAGCATTGGACCTGGCATCAGGAAAACCCGAGTTCAAATGTGACCTCAGACACTTACTAGCTGGGTTCCTCTGGCCAGGTCACTTGCTCTCTGCCTCAGTTTCTTCATTTGTAAAATGGAGTTAACAGCAGCACTTACCTCATAGGGTTGTTGAGAGAATCAAACGAGATAAAATGTGTAAAGCACTCAGCACCACGCTTGGCACCTAGTAGGCGCCAAATAAATGCTTATTCTCTTCCTCCCTCAGGTAATTGTTGTGAGTACCAATTGAGAAGACATATGCAAATTGCTCTGTGCACCTTGTGGTGCTTGGTAAATGTTACAGATTATTTTTACTATGACCGTCCTCGAAAGCCCTCTAGAGATGCTGTAGTCTGGTGGAAAGAGGGTTGGCCTTGGGATTGGGCAGGAGATGGGTGCCCTGACCATGGACGTGTCCCTCACCTTCAGTGTCCTCATTTCTAAAGTGGAGACGCTCGTTCTTCAGCCCGTGTCCATGCCCAGCTGATGCCACTCTCATCCGTGTCCTCATGTAAATTTGCCACGGGGTGGGGGTGGGTGCCTTCCTCCTGGCAGCACAAGGATAGCAATGACCATCCATTTCTCATCCCTCTCTGTTATCATGTGACCAGCCCATCTTTCTCTACCATACATTTCTCCACCAACCTCTGTTCTTCAGTTATTCTCTGAAGTCATTCATTAGTCGTATGAGACGGCTGCCTACAGCTTCTAGGAGCTCTTTGCTGCCCTTTCCACGGTATTCGTTTTTAGTCTTTGCAGATGGCTGTGTTCTGTGTCTCACATCATACAACACTGTTAGAATATTGCTATTAAAAACATAGGTGTCTCTTTCTAGGAGAAGTTGGGAGTTTCTAAAATTTCCTCGTCTGTAAAAGGCTTAATAACAGAACCTGCCTCACAGGGGTGTTGTGAGCAACAAATGAGACAACGTTGGCAAAGTGCTTTGCGACCTTCAAAGAGCTGTACAAATATTAGTTATTATTATGGTTTAGTAATTTCCCAAAGGGAATCTAGCCCTTTCTCCTTCTCTTAATTCTAGATAAAATTTCTTGTCCATTTGTACCACTAGTCCCAGATATACACACCGGTGGATAAAGTCTATAGTTTGTCCGTCCAATTGCATGTCATAATCTGGCCAACAGACATCCTTCATCCACTGTCTTGCCTGTGTGGTTGGTCAGGCCCAGCTCTTACGAATGACTGTGGATCTCTTCCAATATTCTGGGGTTTGATTCACTCAGCACAATGTTATCTGCAAACAGGAGTATCTGACGGGTTGAACTGCCCATAAGGAATCCCTCTTCAATATGAACTCAGGACTGGGTACACACTGGTGAGCACCTCTGGAGAGTATACATCCTACTCTTAGAACTCATCTGATGCTTATGATCAGAGGGTCATTGAATAGCATCGTGCCTGTTCTTGAGTGGATGGATGGCTAGAAAAGAGTCTTTACGGCCATGTTTTGTACAATGGAATCAAATGCTCTCTAAATCAGCAATCAATAAGCACAGAATCTTTTATTTTCTCTTTTATAATGGTAAAAAAGGAGGTTTATTGTGGAATTATCACTTGTGACAGCCTGCTAGCTCCCCACTAATGCTCTCATGGATGATGCCCTCAATGTCTATTGTTTTGTCTCATAAAGATTTTGCACATACATTGGTAATTGTGGACATCCTTTCCATCTCCACTGTTGAAGTATTAATGACATCCAATATTTTCCCTCCAACTTTGGCTGCTTCCTCTCCTACTGCCCCACATGAATTGATCCATCAATGACCTCAATCATTTTGCTTCCAGCACAGATTTCCTCTTCATACACTCCTTGCAATCTGGCTGCTTTTCCCATCTTTGATATTTTTACTACCATTTCTCCTGCCTCTCTAAACATAGCTAGGACTGTGATGTTAGGGCCTGAGTGAGGTTTTATGGTCTTTGATGGTGGAAATTGTTCCTTATAAAATCTTTGTAGGTTCTTTCCATTTTCTCTCCTACTTACTACCTTCTTCCAATTTCATCTCTAAATACCCTTGGGATGCCTTGGCTAGATTGCTTCTCTTGCCAAGTTAAAAAAAACCCAACTAATTTTATCCTTCACTGCCTCTTTTTAACGTATATGCTGATACTGCTTATAAATGTCCATGATCTTTTCTCTTAGAGTTAACAAATGAGTTTATATTTTAAACCAGTGTTGCATTTGATCTCTCTCTCTCTCTCTCTCTCTCTCTGTCTCTCTCTCTCTCTCTCTCTCTCTCTTTCTCTCTCTCTCTCTCCTCTTTCCCCACCTCTCCCCCCCTCCTCTCTCCTCTCTCTCTCTCTCTCTCTCTCTCTCTCTCTCTCTGTCTCTCCTCCCTCTTCTCTCTTTCCTCTCTCCTTTCTCTCTCTCTCTCTCTCTCTCTCTCTCTCTCTCTCTCTCTCTCTCTCTCTCTCCTCTCCTCTTCTCTCTCTCTCTCTCTCTCTCTCTCTCTCCTCTCTCTCTCTCCTCTCCTCTCCTCTCTCTCTGTTTCTCTCTGTCTCTCCTCCCTCTCCTCTCTCTCCTTTCTCCTCTCCCCTCCCTCTTTCTCTCTCTCCTCTCTCCCTCCCCACCCTTGACAAATTAGTGCTTGTCTATTTTCAGGCTATTTTGGTGGCCACAGTGCTTGTCATGGCCATTTGCTTACATTGGATAAACCTCCATATGCATTTATCGTCAGTGACAATGCACTTTCTGCTATCTAATGCCCATTAGCGTAATCAATTACTTCATTAAATAGTTCAGGACTGCATCCTGTCTACTGTATCTGTATGTTTTTCTTTCTGTTCTTTCTTCTAGGCTTTTTAAATTCTTCTCACCATCCTTGTAATTTTCCCAGAGAGAATGCCCCTCCCTGGTCACCATGCTTTTTATGGCTAAGTCTAAATTTGGCTTAGTCCAGTAAGTTCAAGGTTTACCCCCACTTATTTTAAATGTACCAGGCACTCAGGGACTACAAGACCCAGTTAAAGCTGCTTTAATCATTTAAGTTTAAAAACATGGTGTGGGAAAAAAAGGATCCAAATTGCAACCCCACTTCTGCAGCCACTACTTCGGGAACTGAAGGAATCTACCTGAAGGCAGTTGGTTCTCAGCAGATTTTCCACCAACCTTCCTCGCCTTCACCTCACCTCTAATCCTTTTATTGTTCAAACCTCCAGCCCCTGGGATGTCCCCCTCTGACCCAAGGTCATCCCTCTCCTCCTAGGTGGGGGGGGGGTACTTCCAATCCAGTCCCTTCCATCCCACTCCTGGTGATGAGCCACCAGGCTTGGAAAGCCAGAATTGGGTTAAGCTAAGGAAGGATAGGGGGCTGACAACCAGCTGTGGGGATCGTGACCAAGTCTTCACCAATCCTTCTTTCTATGTGTAGTTTCCCTCATTAGAATGGAAGGTTCTTGAGGCCAGGATTTGTCTCTTCTACTGGACAAATCTCTACAGTGCTTACATAGTAAGTGTTTATATAGTGCTTTTTATTTATTCATTTAACTGGGGGATTAAATAAAGAAAACCTGCCTAAACTTGGGATTTGAACCCAGGTCCTTTGCCTCCAGAGGCAGCATTCTTTTCACTGTCTTTTCATTTTTTATGAAGTCTCCTATGGTCACACAATTAGTAAATGTCAGTGGCTGGATTAGCTTCCAGGGTTTCCTGACTCGGAGTCCAGCACCCTAACCTTCGTACCACACTCTCTCTACACAGCCCAGAGCCCAATGGAAATGTCTATAAGTTCATACTGCTTGTAAAGAGCCAGCAGTGACTAGCCTTCACCAGCTAGGATCTCAGACTAGGCCTAGCCAAGGTTATCCTTGGCCTGTGCCTGATCTTCTGCCTGAGATTCAGGGATCTCTAACACAGATATTGCCACCAACCTTCTCCTCATTTATCTGAGGGCCAGGAGAAGCACTCCTCCCAGGACTGCCTTGATTAAAAAGGAGTGACCTTATGGTAAAAAAAAGAGGCCACCATTTTTCAATTAAAGGCCAAGGGGCAACGCAAATGAAATAAGTATTTTATTTATTTTTTTAAATGGAGTTTTATTTTTTCCAATCACATGTAAAAGTAGTTTTCAGCATTCATTTTTTATCAGATTTTGAGTTCCAAATTTTCCTTCCTCCTTCCCTCTCGTCCTCTCCCTAGACAGCAAGGTATGTGCAATCACATTAAACATATGAAATAAACATTTTAAAAAATCCCTGCCCTCTCTCTGTGGATTATATCTGATTGATCTCGTATTTTATAATCTTACTTATGCATAGTTGTTTGCATGTTGTCTCCCTCATTAGAGCAGGGGCTGGCTTTTGCCTTTCTTCATATCTCCAATTCTTAAAGCTGTCTAGTTAACTTGTAGTTTACTGGCTAAATTTCTTCCTCAAAGACCAAGCCTTAAACCCATTTCACTCTGGAGCTCATAGATTGGACAAAAATAGGTCCCTGCCTAAGTACCACTTAATGGCTATTCTTTAGGCCCTCTTGGCTCAGAGTGAATGTAAATAGTAATTATTCTCTTTTGGCCAGCAACCCCAAGGGTCTTCCCCTCCCAATTTGATTTTTTTTTTATTAAAGGGATCATCCCTTGATTCACCTCTTAAAGAGTCCTATTCACTGAATGAGTGTTGCCTCACTCAAAGTGAGAAACTGAAAAGACCTTAGCTGAAAAAGACCAAGGTCTCCCATTGCATCCTAGACCATCTCCAGTAATCCTGATCTGTATCTGGCCACTGGATCCAGATGGCTCTGGAGGAGAAAGTGAGGCTGGTGACCTTACACAGCCCTCCCTCACTCAAATCAAAGTCAACTGCAAGTCATGTCATCATCTCTCTAATGCCGTGGTCCTCTCCAAGAATGAAAGACAAAACACAAGTTCTTAGAATAGTGCTTGGCACAGAGCAGGTGCTTAATAAATGCTTGTTAACTTGACTTAACCTGCTAGTGATCATCAGTCAGTAAATAAGCATTTATTAAACACCTACTATATGCCAGGCATAAATACTGGGGATACAAAGAACCACCAGAGTCAGTCCCTGCCCTCCTGGAGCTGCCAGTTTAGTGAGAGTGACAATATACTAACAGATAACCAACAAGTTGTAGACAGGATAGAATCAAAGAAGGAAGAGTGCTGGGATTTCTCTGAGGCTCTCAATTGCAGAGCAGTTACTGGTCTGCACTGGTAGGGGGCATTTCTTCACTGGGAATTTCTTACACTCATGACAAAACAGGCCTGGCCAAGAAGACAGAAAATATGCCCACTGGCTCCTTTGACCCTCATCCCCCGGGGCAGTGATTGGCTCTGGCCAGACCCTTCCCTCCTCTCATTATCAGCCAGGATGTCAGTTTCTAGGCAGGAATTTCTCTGGCAAGGATTGAAAGCAGAAGTTAAAAGACATGGTCACTCTGGTGAGGGTCTGCTGGCATTCAAGGATTGTTGAGAAGTTCTAGAATGGGATTGTCTCTGGGCATCACATGGGACTGGCATCAGAAATACTGGTGGAAATAAGAAAGTCCCAGGTCTGATCAGGGAAATTCACCCTCAGGAATTCCCCAGTCTAATAAGAGGGAAAGAGTCCCTATTCTTTGGAAGCCTCTGATCTAATGTGGGAGACGTAGTTCTTGCCCATGGGAAGTCCCTCATCTGATTCCCTTTACCAGCGCTGGGTCAGCTGTGAACCATCAGGGTGAGATGTGATGGATCAGACGTACTGGTCAAGGTCAAGGGACACCCACAGATGTAGCACCAGCTCCCCACTGATTACCTCTGTAATATCTGGGTCCCCAGCTAGCTGGGATGAAGCATGGGGCTTCCGATTATATAACAACCCATGTTTGTAGACTCATTACCTGCAGGCCTCACTTCCTCCCTTGGAGGCATGCGGTGCCCTATGCATGACTCTTAGGCTCTGCCTGAGCTTTGGTCCTTGGCCACTGGTTTTAGGCAGGGCCGCCTCATTTGAGGCAGTAGCTGTAGTGTAGTGGATAGAATACTGGACTTAGGTTTGAATTCTGGCTTAGACAATCAGTTGCTATGGTGTCCTTGGAAAAGTCACTGATGTCTGTCATGTCATCTGTAAAAGGAAGACAGTAATGGCTCCTACTTCAGAGGGTTATTATGAGGCTCAAACAAAATCATGAAGACTCAAAGCACATTACATTAATGTGAGCTATTATGGTGTGTGACCCTAAGTGAGTCACTTAACCTTTGTCTTCCTCACTTTTCTCAACTATAAAGTGAGGAAAATAATAGCATTTGCCTCCCTGTGTTGTTGTGAATATTAATTCATTTGCAAAGTGCTTGGCACAGGACCTGGCACAGAATAAGTGCTATATAAATATTTATCATTATTGTTATTATTATTTACTAACTAGGCAAGGGGAGTTAGGTGGCTCAGTGGATAGCGTAGTGGGCTTGGAGTCTGCAAGGCTCATTTTCCTGAGTTCAGATCTGGCTTCAGACACTCGCCAGCTGTGTGACCCTGGGCAAGTCACTTAACCTTGTTTGCCCCAGTTTCCTTATCTGTAAATTGAACTGGAGAAGTAATTGACCAACCACTCCAGTATCTTTGCCAAGAAAATCCCAAATGGGGTCACAAAGGTTTGGTCATGACTGAAAAAATGACCAAACAAGAACTATGAACTCTTTGACCCATCATCCCATTCACCCAATCAACTGTCAAGTCTTATGGATTCTATATCCATAGTAGCTTTTTCATCTAGAACCTCTTGTCAGTCCCCACCTTGACTTCTCTTTTTCAGTCTTTCACTTCTTGCCCGATTGACTGGAAAAGACTTCTATCCCATCTTTCTTCTTATGGTCTATCTCCTATTTAATCCATTCTTAACACAATGTGGCTTTCACTTTCCTATCAAATAAAACATAAACTCCTGATCATGGCATTCAAGGCTCTACAAAATGTTTCTAACCTACCTTTCCTATTTTGTCTCGTGTTATTCACCTTTACGTAATGAATGAATAGAAGAATAAATGAAAAAGCATTAATCAAAGGCTTACTATGTGTCTGGAACTGTACTAAGTGCTGGGGGTACAATTACAAAAACAAGGAACTTGCATTCTTTTAAAAACATATATGTGTATATATATGTGTATTTAATATTTTATTTTCCCCAATTATATGTAAAAGCAGTTTTTAACATTTGTTTTTTAAAAATTTCAAGTTACAAATTCTCTCCCTTCTTTCCTCCCCTTACCCGTCATTGAAAAGGCAAGTAATTTGATATAGGTTACACATGTGCGGTCATACAAAACATATTTCCATATTAGTCAAAGAAAACACAGACCCCCCAAAATTTAAAGTCTGCTTTGATCTGCATTCAGACTTCATCAGTTCTTTTTCTGGAGGTGGATAGCATTTTTCATCATAAGTCCTTCAGAATTGCCTTGGATAATTATGTTGCTGAGAATAGCTAAGTCATTCATAGTTCATCTTTGCCTAGTATTGCTGTTTCTGCGTACAGCTTTTTCTTGGTTTTGCTCATTTCACTTTGCATCAGTTCATGTAAGTCTTTCCAGGTTTTTCTGAGAGCATCCTGCTGTCATTATTTATAGTACAACAGTATTCCATTCCCGAAATTGATAGGCATCCCCTCAATATCCAATTCTTTGCTGCCACTAAAAGAGCTGCTATCAATATTTTTGCACATATAGTTCATTTTCCTTTTTAGCATAGACACCCAGCAGTAGTACTGAGGAGTCAAAGGGTACGCGTGGTTTTTATTGCCCTTTGGACATAGTTCTAAATTGCTCTCCAGGATGGTTGAATCATTTCACAACTCCACTGACAATGCATTAGTGTCTCAATTTTCCCACATCTCCTCCAACATTTGTCATTTTTTTCTGTCATATTAGCCAATCTGATAGGTATGGGGTGCCACCTCAGGGTTTTCATTTGTATTTCTCTAATCGATAGTAATTTGGAGCATTTTTTCATGTGACTATAGATAGCTTTGCTTAATTTGTCTGAAAACTGCCTGTTCATACCCTTTGACCATTTGTCAACTGGAGAATGGCTCCTACTTTCATAAATCTGACTCAATTCTGTATGTATTTGAGAAGTGAGTCCTTTATCAGAGAAACTTGCTGTAATTTTTTTCACAGTTGTGATTACTGACTGTGTAATTCCCTCCATCCTATTTTATCTCTGTTTATACTATTCTCTTTCTCCTTTCATCCTAAAGGAGCTTCCATTCTAATGGGGAAAACAACACATATAGGCAGTGGTGGCCAGGAAAGGCTATTTTGGACTGGGAAGTCAGGGAAGCCACACAGTTGAACCACGGGGCAATGGAATGACGCATGACCTTTTTGGAAATGGTAGCATTGGCTTAATTACTATTCCCAGAGACAGAGATTGAAAAGGGGCTTGGGGATGGGGAAAGAAGGTGCAGACATTTGACATGAAGATGCCCAAACAGTAGCAGCATGGCAGATCTGAGCCGGGTTAGCCATGGAGAACTCTCACCAGCCAAGATTAAGCAGGTCCCTGGGCAAGAGCTGGAGAGATGGCAAAAGTGCAATAGTTATTAGTGAGACTGTGGGATGAGGACCGTGACTGGGAATACAACTATGAAAGGGAATTGGATTTAGGTTGGCATAGGAACCGGACCTGTGATTTCATTGGTCCAGGGACCTCTTGGCAGAGGAACTCCCTCTATCAATGCAGGTAGGCACCTTGTCAGCAGCTGAGTGCCAGAGGTGCCCAGAGCCCTGATAGGTTAGTTGCCTTGCCTAGAGCCGCACAACCAGGATGTGTCAGAGGCAGGACCCCTATCTTCTTGATTCTGAAGCTAGTTCTTTATCTACTATGTCACATTGTCTCACAGTGGAAGGGTAAAGTCTTATAAAAATGATCAGAAGGATGGCTGGGCAGGGAAACACTATATTAAGAAGATATACTTCGATGAGGAAAACTAGGAAACAGAACAGTGAAGTCTGAAGGATAGGATTTGGGGAAAGATACATGGAGGCAGGAACATCAGTAGCTTTGTCATCTGCATATACTACAGGCCACCCAGACAGAAAGGGTGTAGATAAGGAGTCTGGGAAAGACATTACCAGCCTAACACAGAGGCATGATATTGCACTGTTAGGGGACTTTAATTATCTAGACATCTGCTGGGGCTCACTTTCCAAGAAGAATAGCAATTAACGGTTTCTTGACTTGCCTAAATGATAATTTCCTCCTTCAAAAGGTGGAGGAAACAATGTGTAGAAATTCTATTACAGAACTGCTTTTCACCAACAACATTTTTTTTGGGGGATAATGCCAGGCTGGAGCTTCTCCAGTGAGTTCCCAGGATGAGAAGAGGATTACAAATCATGCCATATGAGCAAAGGTTGAAGGAATGGGGAACATGCTCACTTGGCTTCAGGTGTTTTGCATGGCTGTTCACCTAAAGAGAAATTCAAGTTTTTATACCTAAACTCAGAGGACAGCACTAGGAACCACAGGAAGGGTTTGTAAAAAGGCAAATGTAGCATCAACCAAAGGACCAGCAACAGCTGCCCCAAAGTAGGAGACAGTGAGTTCCCTGTCAATGGAAGTCTTCAAGCAGAGGATGGCTGATTACTTGTCAGGGATGTTGTAGAGAGGAATTCTGTTCTTAAATGGTTTAGACTTAAATGGTTTAGAAGGATGCCAAGGTCCCTTCCAACTCTGTTTTTGGTACACCTTATTTCTTTTTTACAAAGTACACAATTATGAACACCCACCCTGGAATGACCAACTGCCTGTCCTTCTGTGATCTCTCCTTTCCACCCTTTCTCCTCACATACATACCTGCCTTCTTTTCCTTCCTTGTGAGGAAAGCTAAAGCACAGCTCACCCCTAGGATGACAACTGTCATGATGACCAATGCCACGGCCCAACATTTCTCCTTAGTGGGCTTCTCAGGGACTGTAGGGGTGAAAGGTCAACAAGTTATTGGGAATGGGCAGAAGTTGATACCTTTGAGAGGCAACAGAACCCTTCCCTTTGGCCCTTTATTAGTTAGGGGCAAATATAGGCATTGGGCGTTGGCTTGACTTTCTAGGATTAGGTCTAACCAGCTTGGGTAAATCACTTACCAGGGTATGCAGCTGGTGTTTTTAGTTCACTGTGCTCTACCACACAAGTGTAACCAGTCCCTGGGTCCCCTGACAGGAGCTCTAGGGTTACTTGCAGGTAGAAGGTGCCATCAGCATTGGGCAGGGTGCCTCTGGAGCTCTCTTTCCCCCATACAGCATGTTCATAACCCTTCTCCCAGCTCAGCAGAATGGAGTGAGGGTAGAAGCCTGTGGCTGTACAGGAGAGGGTAATGGTGCCATCCAGAGCATCATGGCGAGACACAGTCACTTCAGGAGGCACTGAGAGAAGGCAAAAGAGAAGACATTATGTCCAAAGTTCTTTAGTATCCCTATTTTCCTTTGTCCTCATGCTCCCTTATTTTCCTGTTTCCATATTGATCTGCCCTCTACTGTGATCCCTTCCTTGTAACTAGCAGCCATAAGTACCCTGAGGATAAGGGCCATATAATGTGCTTTCCCTTTGGTTTCTACGACAGTTCACTCAGTAGAAACTCAAGTAACATTCATTCATGATGATACACTATGGACAAATGGAGTGGGCTGCCTGGGGAGGAGGGCGCTTCACTTCAATGTGAGTCCCAAGGCAAAGAGCGAATTGGTTGGGTATATTTTAGAACATTTGTTCTTAATCTGGGTCCATAGATCCTCAGGGAGTGAATGGACTGATTTTAGGGAGTCTATGAACTTGGACAAGAAAAAATCTGGTTTTCACTAACCTCTAATTGAAATACCGCATTTCCTTCAATTATTTTTTATTCTGTGAAGAGATTTACAGGTGTCACCAGGTGCCAAAGGGATTCATGACATAAGAACTATTCTAGAAAAAGGGATTGTATTTTTGCTGGCAAGAGGTGGCCATTGAGGTTCCCATCAATTCAGAAATTCCATCTTTCTATAAGACCAAGAGATGTCTAAGGCAACAAGTGGAGACAGGCATTTGACACGATAATTGGTTCTTCTTCAATGTTTCAATACCTCCACAGATGTATCAGTGTGGGCATTCACCCCATGAGTGAAAACTGAACCTGCTTGTATTCATGATTTTCTACAGACAAATGAATTCATTACTAGGAGTCTAAAGAATAGCCTTTCTGAACTTAGCTTTGAAGATTCTCACACAAGAGATGCACCAGTATAACCCATGGCTTTAATTCAAAATTTCTCCTGCATGGTAGAACTAGCTGGACTACCATCATTTAAGAACAATGGTTTTCAACCCGCAGACCATTTTGTTGTTCAGTTGTTTCACTTGTCAACTCTCATGACCCCTGTAACCAGAATGGACTTTGTTTTCTTTGAATGACTCAGCTTACCTCATTGAGCTTCCCTGGACACTGGGGCTTGCTCTTCTGGGGCAGGAAGCCCAGCGACCATGCCAGGAATCAGAGAACTTCCTGTGTGATGAGTCATGGGGCTGGCTGAGGGGAGGTGTGTTAACCTGCTCTACGCTAGGGGGAGGGGCCAAGTTAAGAACCAATCGGCCCAGGTTGTTCAGGCGGCACTTGATGATGTCAAAAACTCTATAAGAGGGGAGAGGACAGCTTGAAGATCCTCTCTTCCTTTTCCGGTTGGAGCCAGAGACGCCTACAGCCGAAGCTGAGCTGCCGGTAGCAGAGCTGACTGGAGGCTAGTGGGTAATCTTCTTACCATAGAGGCCAAGCATGTATATGATTTTGCCTTATACCACCTCACTTCTCTGTGGCCTCCTGGTTACCCTTGTGAGGTGGACTTGTTGGGCCTGGAAGCTTTTGATGAAAATATCAAAATGGGGACGCTGGTTTGTGGGCTTGTTACTGTGGAGTGTAAATACATGCTTTAGTTCTCCTGCTTTCTGCCTAGAGAATTCCTTATATCCTGCGGTACCGGACCTTTTAGGCACATATGAGATTCTCTTTGAAATCATAAATTCTGCCTTCCTAATATAACCCCATTTGGGGCTTTCTTGGCAAGGATGCTAGAGTGGTTTGCTATTTCCTTTTCCAATTCATTTTAAAATGAATAGGGTCACATGGCTAATAAGTGTCCATAGGTCAAGCAAAGTTACTGCCTTAGGTCCATTCCATTCAATAGAATCATAGGATTTAGCTCTGGAAGGGGCCTCAGAGACCATCTCATCCAACCCTAAATCTAATGTTCTACCCATTGCGCTTACACCAAGCTTGCTAGAGTGTCTTTGACCCCAAATCTAGGGCTCTTCTCACTCTGTCACATTGCTCTCATGAGAGGTAAAGTCTGAATTATTGAGAGAGTAGTCAGGTCTATGGGATCACATACCACTCAGTATTCGAATATTGGCAATAATCAATATCTTGCTGTTGCAATACTGTAATATGGGAGAGGGGGAAGAGAGCTGTATGTGAAATTAATGTAACAAAGGAGGGACATCTGTGAAATTAATACACAAACTGGTCATACTAAATCAATTTGGGGACCACTGCCTCGAGGAACTCATACCTACATAGCACAATGAGGAATCAGACTGTGACATACCATTTCAGTAAGGTAATAAAAACAATTAGTTGTATTATCAGATGTCATTGCCTTGGGACTAAGCCATCTTGATTAGCGACAGCCTTTCCTGGTCCATGGTTTCAAGCAGATCCCAGCCATGGTTCATTTCACCCCATGCTACTGGGTCATCTTCTCATCAGATTCACCAACCACTTCCCTATTCTCCAGTTTTGGAACCATGATGGAATCAGTTCTGTCATCACTCCTGGAAAGAGTGTGTCAATCTACTCCCCTATGGTGTCACTAGCTATTTTTGTTATTTTGGGCTTCAAAAATCCCCTCTACAGCCACCATTTTCTTATGCACAGTTTCCCCTTTTAAACGTCTCTGTGAGGGGAGAAATTGACTTTGCTTTTGTATTTGAATCACCAGCACTTAGCATGGGGATAGTCAGTTAATAAGAGCTTAATAAATAAATGTTTTTTCATTATTCATTTACTCATTCACATGTCTATGGTGTGGATTTTTGGACTATATCCCAGGTCTTCTGCCTCCTAATTGCAGAACTCCAGCTACTATTCCACAACGTGAAGGTAGAGGTTGTCTAGTCTTTCTTGGGGAAGATAGGGACCAGATAAGACTCACCATTCTCCTTGATCCTTGAATACCTAAGAATTTTCCTCATTATGTCAAAACAATATTCCTGCATGTAGTGTTTTCTCACACTGTCCCAGAAGGCACTTTCCACAGCAGGTTTTAAAATGTAGCCTATTGGCTTCAGGAAAATCCAGAATCCTTGCTGCTCATCTCTCCGGAACAAATCCTCACCATCCCAAGCTAAATGTACACGGTTATCCACCTGGATGTCATCTTTCAGTTCACAGCCTGCAAAGAGCTGTAATGTGTGGCTTTCTGTGGGAAGAGGGAGAAACACAGGTATCTCTGGGATTTCAAAGTGTGGGGAAGGTTTGAGAGAGAAGATGGGGAAAGTGAGACAGGGACCCTCTATTGTGGATTTGCTAAAGTAAAGAGGTTCCTTTGTGAACTTTGGAGTTGATCTGGGTGTCATGTGGAAGTGTTTTGGTGTCAATGAAAGAGCTTGATCCTCTCAATCTAAAACCATGGCCGAGTAAGAATGGAGAGCTGTTAAATTATAGGGAAGAAGAGAATACAGGTACAACTCAGCTTTTCATGTGTATTTCAACCTACCTTTCCCTGCTGTATTATTTTCGAATTCATATACCTTTAAAGTGGGGGGGGGGAGGTGAATTTAATTCATCTCTCCCTTCCTCAGTTGGCACAGTTACAAAATCTAACCACAGATGAGGTGGTGTTAGGGTTAATGAGATGTTAATTCCATCGATCTCTTTATGAATTGCGAACATCTTTCTCTAATTGAATCAGAAGCAGAAAAGCCGTTCATTGACTAGGCTCAAAATTGGTCATACCTTTGAGTCTTTAAATAGTTAGCTATCTACAGCTCTTTTTGTGGTGGCAAAGAAGTGGAAACCCAGGGGATTGCTCATCAGTTGGGGAATGGCTGAACAAGTTGTGAAATATGATTGTGATGGAATACTATTGTGCCATAAGAAATGATGAGCAGGATGGTTTCAGAAAAACCTGAGAAGACTTATATGAACTGATGCAAAGTGAAGTGAGCAGAATGAGGAGAACATATGAGGAGTTATATTGTATGATGATCAACTGTGAAAGACTTAGTAACTCTGATTGAGACAATGATCAAAGACAATTCCAAAGAACCCATGATAAAAAATGCTATCTACCTCTAGAGAGAGAATTGGTGAACTCTGTGTACAGATTGAAGCAGACTTTTCTTTCTTTATTTTTCTTATTTTTTTGGTCTGTTTTTTGCCATGTGGCTAATATGGAAATATGCTTTGCAGGACTTCACATGTATAATTTACATCAAATTGCTTGCCTTCTCAAGGAAGGGGGAGAAGTGGAAGGTAGAGAATTTAGAACTCAAAATTTAAAAAAATGTACATGTAATTGGGAAATATTTAATGAAATAGAATATATTAACATCACCATCTAAATGATGTTTATTTATTCATTTTATTTTTTGTGATTTATTCCTGACTCCAGGAGGCATTCAGGAGTTAGGCAGCTCCAGTGAGTTAATGAAGGAGCCTGCAGTCAAGGAATAACCTAGATCTTCACTTTTGGAGGCCCCCCCCACCCCCCCACCCCCGCTGCAGTTGAACATGGCATCTAGCTGCAGTAGTATTCACTCAGTGGTAGTATGAAAGTATGGAATCCAGAAATGTGGAAATCAGAAGTATGGAATGCCATTTTGAGAGAGCTTCAGGCACAGTTGAGGGGGACACACTCTTCAGACAGACATGGTTACAGAGAGTCAGGCAGTCCCTAGAGCCTCAAAGCTGCTTTAATGAGGATGTCCTCTGGCAGCAAAGAAGAGAGCAGTCAGAGATTCAGGAGAGTACTAGTCTGGGCAAACAGCAAGTTGGTCTGCAGAGAGAATTGCATGAGGAGAGAAAGCACTTGGAGTGCTAGCAGTACTGAAGGAGCAGGTAACATTCCCTGGCAGTTTACCTTACTGCTCTTGTGCACTAGGCCAGCACCAGCTCTTCTCAAAGAAATTATGGGGATTTGTGGGACAGTGAGACCAGGGTTTGGGAGTGGGTCTTTAGTAGGTGTGTTCTTGCTGTGTTCTCTTTTTAAGTGCCTCAGCTAATCATGTCTGCTGACTGACTGACTCATGGGAAGTACACTGACACTCTAGGGGTCCAACTGGCAAATTTAGGTACCATTTTAGATACCAATTTAGATACCTATTTATACATACACACACACACACACACACACAAACAGTATATACATACACACATATTTTCTCTTAATACATACCCTAGAAAAACCATACTTTTGTGACTTAGAGTGAAGAGTGGAACAAGATAGGATGAGAGGAATTAGGAATAGGAATTAGGACGAGAGACCAGGAGGTGGTGGCAGTTCCAAGAAAGTAGATTAAGGAAACCAAGGATCTAGTGGGACTGAGCTCCGAACTCAAGGACCAAGGAAAGCTAGAAAGTCCAGCGCATTGAGTTCCAATTTAAAGGTCAAGGAAACTTAGGAAGTGGCGAAATGTGGGAGGCCTGAGGCTGGAGGCCAAGGACTCCTGAACATCATGATAAGAAGAACTGGCATCTTGAGAAAGTGATGTGGTTCACTGATTCCTAAAGCCAGGATTGAGTCCTTTGTAGCTCTGTCAATGATGAGTTCATGGTCTAAAACTGGGGCATTCTGTCCCAGAGCAAAGGCTCTTGGGAGCTGGTCTATCACACTTAGGTAAGTGGAGAGACAAGACAGGATGAGGGAAGGATGGGGCCAGGGGACAAGTGGACTGACTTACTTTCACTCTTAGTGTCATTCTGTTCCAAGTAACAGATGAGTCTGTGGAAATGCTCCTCATGGATCATCAACAGCCTTTGCATCTGCTCACTGAAGTTGGCACCGAGGACACTGGAGATCCAGTCCATCTTTACTTGAATCTGGTTCAGTTTGTGATAGGAACACAACTGAATGTCATCGATAAAGGAGACCATAGTGAAGTTCAAGAGGGAGCTGGTTGTGCCCACCGCAGTGAAATAAAACACATGTCTATGTTGTCCTGAATGACAGTATGGGAGAAAGGCAGAAAGAGGGGTTAGATTGTGTGTGTATGTGTGTGCGTGTGTGTGTGTGTTTTCTATTTTAACCTACCTTCCCTACAATATAGAAGTCTGGGCTACAGTCCCAGAGGTCATTCTGTAAAAGGGCAGAGAGCTACATTTTCAATTGGTGCCTGTCACAAAACTGGGCACAAATCAAAGCTTAGTAAGGTTCTGTTGCTATTTGACTTATCTAGAGACAACTCCTTAACAGGGTAAAGCATTTTCCCAGCTCAGTTCAATTCAGCTCACCTTCTGTACCAGAGAAAATAAAGGAAAAATGAGGCAGTAGCAACAGCTGTACAAATATCCTGAGTTTCAGTATATAGAGAAAGGCAACACAGGTGAACTGTGAGGGAGGGAAGAGAGCAGGCATAGCCTTGGTGTCAAGAGAGCACAAAGAGTTTCTGCCATCCTAGGGGCACAGACAGCTAATGGATTAGGTAGGAGAGATGCTGCAGTCTTTGCTGAGGTGTGAGAATCTGGCCTCTTACGATTTTCAAACAGAGAGTGACACAATGTGAGCAGACCATAGTGAAGAGTCAGGGAGGACTCGGGCATGGAGATAAAGCAGCAACAGTGTGGTACAGGGTACGACTGCCTGTATTTGTTCTTGGGCTCTGCTGGAACTCTTCACCTCCAGAAATGAAAACTGGCTGAGTGTGCCAGCTGGGAACCATCAACACACCCCTGGGTCTGTCATGCCATTGCTAAACTCCCTTGAGGTGTGAGGATAGTTCCTGAATGACCTATGAAAGTCTGTGTTTCTAGGCTTTGAGGGGGCTCCCCAAGCTTAGGTCTGATCAAGGGAAAACAGAGGCAGAGGGGAATGGGGGAAGAACCAAACTGCCCATTAGGGAGCATCCTGTGGACACCAGCCAGGGAGATAGAAAAGCAGTGATGGGGAATGCATGGGAGACACTGTCCGGGGGATTGGAAAATAACGGCACTCATGACCTCAAGTGGCAAAGAATGTAAGGAAGAAACAGAGCGAGCTAGACAGCTTATACAGAGGCCATAGACCTCCCAGGTATCACTCAAACTGTGTGAGATGGCCTGGTGGGTTGTTGTCCTTCATTCTTGAAGACGACCAGAACGACATCAAGGTCAAGGTACAGAGTGTCTCACTGTGGCTGATCAGACCAATACGAGCTTGGAATGTTCTACCACAGGTCAGGCACAAATAGTTAGTCCCTGTGAACATTGGGAGTGGAGATGGCTCTAAGTTTGTGCAAATCATGTTTCTTTTGAGCTTCTGTAATTCTCCTTTGCTTATAGAGCACAGCGCCATCTCTGATGTGGGCACGCCATGCTGGGTGGTCCTGTGCCAGCGTCTCCCATGTCTCATAATGGATCTCAGAGTTCTACAGAGAGGCCTTGAGGGTGTCCTTGTATCACTTCTTCTGACTACCACGTGAGCACTTGCCTTGTGTACATTCTCCATAAAACAGTCTTTTGGCAAATGTATGTTTGGCATTAGAACAGTGTGGCCAGCCCTTCGGGGTTGTGCTCTCTGCAGTAAAGTTTGAATGCTTGGCAGTTTAATTCAAGTAAAGACCTCAGTATCGGCGCCATATCCTGCCAGGTGATCTTCAGAATCTTCCTAAGACAGTTCAAATAGCAGTGATTCAGTTTCCTGGCGTGGCGCTGGTAGACTGCCCAGGTTTCACAGGCTTACAAACAATGAGGTCAGCACAACGGCTCTAGATCTTCAGTCTGGCAGTCGGTCTAATACCTCTTTTCTTCCACATTTTCCTTCAGAACCTCCCAAGCACTGAGCTATCTCTGGCAATGCGTGTCAACCTCATTATCTATGTGTACATCTGTGGGAAGTATACTGCCAAAGAAAGTGAAGTAGGTACTGTTTGTATTCTCATTTTACAAATGAGTAAATCGAGACTTAGGTCAAGTGACTCGACCAGGGTCACACAGCCAATAAGTGGTTAAAGGCAGAATTCGAAATCAGGTCTCTAGCTCCAGCTGATCTAAATGGATAGCATAGGTGTTATTTGAAAAAAAAGTAGCTGCTTATGAATAAAGACAAGACTTCTATTCCATTCATTCATTTGTGTTTCTAGTTTTCTCTTACCCTGAGAAAAGTTTCTCTGGAAACATTTCAACTCCACCTGGATTGAACTAAGAGGACAAGAGCCTTGCCTACTGTTAGGACATAGTAGGTAAGGGACCAGCCCATTTCTAGTGACCTGATGTAGGGAAGACGTCAGGAAGTTGGCCTCTGAACCACCAGGCAAGTCGGTGGTTCTGGGGCTGAGAGAGAGGCGGAGGAGCATCAGAGACCCTTGTGGACAGGGCTTACTGACTATTTGAGATTTTCCCTCGTGTGACCATTTGTAGATCTGTGCCTGCCCCTCCCTGAAGATTAAACTGCCCCTGTCCCTTTCTAGCATCTAAATGTTTGACTCTGGGCTGGGCTCTTTATCCAGTAAGGAGGGGACTAGAATTAGTTATAGCAACGGGATTCCCCTCCTACCCAGACACATGTGCCTAGCCCAAAGCTGCTCTGCTCCTTCCCTTCCCCTCCCCTCCCTCCCCTCCCCTTTTCTCTCTGATTTAACAGCCTGAGAAGTTCTTATCCTCCCCTCTTCATGGATTCAGTCCATCTTTAGAGATAGTTGAAATTCAAGTGCTTTAAGACGCTGCCCTCCCATCTTTACAGTGTTCTGATTGCTGAATCGCGCCCCCCCCCCTCTACCCGGCCCTGTAGAAACAGACATAAAAAAGAGTTGCCTTGAGATCACAACCACTGTCAGTTCAGTTTCCTCACCTGTAAAATGATCTGCAGAAGGAAATGGCAAACCACTCCAGGATCGTTGCCAAGAAAGCCCCAAACAGGGTTACAAAGAGTCAGATATGACTGAAGTGACTGCACAAGCACAAAAATGTCGCGGCGGATGTTGCAACATGGGAAGAGGATAGGAATGGAGAGAAAAGTCACAGAGGAAAACATGAGTGAAGAGGGATGGTACGAAAGCTTGCGGCCTCAGGTGGCCCACGATAACGGCCCAGGGGCTTCAAATGAATCCAACTCATGAAATGTGTTAACTGCTGCCTGCCAGGTGCTGAGCTGGGGAGGGCAGTTACAAATCTAGGAACAAAGTAATCCTGCCTTCGAGGCGCTTATATTCTGCTCTGTGATTATTTTCACTGCTTGGACTTTTTACCTCCAGAAATAGAAACCAGTGTTTATTTCTGCTCTGCCCCTTGGGTCGGGGTTCATATTATATAGGTAAGAAGGTGTATTAGACATCATAATATAAGGGATAAATATGGCCCCTCTGGTGTCATTGGGCCGTAATGGGATGGGCCAATGATTAGAATACGGTGATGGGAAAGTATACCTAATTCAAATGGGAGAGACTGTATAAAAAGAAGAGGCGGAGGAACGTTACATACCAAGAAGATATACTCCTAGGTGAAAATCCATGAACTAGGAAAGGGAAGGATAATGGAAAGCAATTGGGTAAGGATCAACAGAGAGAAATAACTAAGTGATATTGTGAAGATACTAGCAGGGTGACCTTGGGAAAATCACTTAACCCTGTTTGCCTCAGTTTCCTCATCTTTAAAATGAGCTGGAAAAGGAAATGACAAACCACTCCAGTATCTTTGCTAAGAAAGCCCCCAAAAGCCCCACAAAGAGTCAGAAGTGACTAAAATGACTGAAAATCATCCTCACGCAGGAATGACACCTAGCGAAGGGAACCTTGGTGGGCTGCACTAAATTCTGCCGACTGACTCCTAGACATTAGAGAAGTTAGGACGAGCAATGGTTTAAGTGATTTACCCGGGGTTACAAGTTAGTAAATGTTTATTCACTGAACTTTGTATTTCAGTGTTTTCCTATTTTCTTTTTCTTTACATCCATGTTCCAACTCCACTAGGAGGCAAAGAGATATATCTTCATCCAGGTCAGTATAAATAGGAGGTCAGCAGAGCCTTAAGGATCACCCCTGTTGGTAGTAGCAGGAGGGTTCTCCCTCTAGACCCACGTGACTCAGTGGCACCAGAGGTGAAAATGCAGGAAGGATGAGTGTTAGAGATAGCTATGGACATTGAGACCTCCCTGCCTGAGGTCTTTCATCCCAGAGGTATTCCTGGACCTGGTGCTCAGGTATAAGGTGTTTCTGTTTAACATTATTCCAAGGCCTCTATACAGCATATATGTTATTGGCCCTGGACTAGACTCTGTACCCCGCAAAGAGGAGCCCAGGTACAGTAATAGTTTTAGGGTTCAGGTCTATTCCCAGAAAGCATGGAAAGCAGAGAACCTCTTCTGTTTCCTAAGTAACTCTCCCTGGCTCCCATTTACCTCCGTGCTTCAGCTGCTTTTCTGGAAGCATCACATCATAGAGACTCATGGGAACTTCTCTGAATCCCCACTTCCTGTAAAGAATAGCCCCTATTTCTGGTCAACAGGGGCCAGCCTTCATGAGCTAGTAAACCAGGCTAGTAAACCCTGATTTCACTTTCTCAGGTGCGAACAGCTACAGCCTCTTGGCTCCTCTCTGGTTTAGCTCACCTTCAGACGCCAGAGGGTCAAAAAGTGATGATTGGGCGGTAGTGAACAAAACATCCAGATATAAAACAAATCACAAATACAAAGAAAAACAAAAAATTAATACTGTGGGTTGAGCTGAGATTTTAAGGGACTATCCAATGAAATTTTCACCCTTAAAATTATATCCTAAAGATAGTCTAGCAGCACAGGCTGGCTTTCTTCTCGATTCTTTTTTTTAAACATCTCCCCTTCCTTTCTCTTTCTCCACTCCAAGATCAATGACCAGGGAGACCACAGCTCCTTTTCTGTCCTCCTCTCTATAATTGGTTAGAGCCATCTCTATAGGGCTTTGAAATTAAAGCCCTTTCAACTACCCACACCTTCTCTCATCGGTCCCTCATCAGATCTAAACTCTGCCATTCCCCCGCCCCCCCATCTCTAGGTCTAAATTCTAGAACTGTCTTGGATCAAAGAGCATCTTCTCTGGGAGGTTTCTTTGATCAGTTTCACTTAGCTCACCTCAGAATCATCCCCAGGTCTGGAGGTAACAGCTCTCTGAACAGATGCCCCTAGTTATAGCCTATCTTGTTTGCTTCTGTGTCTGAGTTCTATGTCTCTGTCTTGTTTTCTTTGTCAGACTGGGAGCTCCTTAAAAGTAGGGCTTGGCTCTTCTCACATCCAACCTGAGGGCAGGAACAATATCTCTCATACTGAACAGGGAGCTCGCAGAAGACAAGAATGAATTTCCTCCCATCACCCAGAGATCCTTTAGAGCAGAGGTTACCAAACTTATTTGGCCTACTGTTCCTTTTTAGAAAATACCCAGCACCCCCCTCCCTGGAAAGCTACTTTCTTTAACCCTTTAACAGTTTTTTTGAAATTTGTATCACTTAAATATATATACATATATATATGTATATATATTTAAAAAATGACGTATCTTAAAGTTAATAATTTATTGTAAATTTGTTGTTTTTTTCCTGCACTGAAATTTTGTTGATGCAATATTGCATTAAAAACTATTAAAAGGTTATAACTTGCATTTTGTGTGTTTATTTGGAAAATAACGTAGTCACTATGACTTTAATCTGTTACACAACATATGAAACATGAAACATGTGCTTTCACTGCCCTCTTATTTTTATTCAACACCCCCAATTGTACCGAGGCTACTACTCCCCCTGCCCTGATTGTTCCAGCACCCCCCAGGAGTGGTATCACCTACTTTGGGAGCCTATGCTTGAGCAGTGACTAATTCTCCCCTCATTAGTTCCAAAGCTCCATAGTCTCCACCCCCTCTCTCTAACCCCCTTCTACTAGGGACTCACCTGCCTGGATCGTTCTCACAGCAAAAACCCCCAAGACAAGAAGCCAGGCTAAGCCTGACCATCTCCATGTTTTCTGACTCTCCATGCTTCTCAGCTGGTAGCTGCTTGGCTTCCTCAACAACACCCCGACCAGAGTAGGGTCTATTCCCCACATCCTGTGTCCGAGACAGTATCTAAGGGGAACAGATACCCTGATAGATACTATGGTTTTTTAGACCTCATCCTCACCACAGCTGTGATTGGCTCTGTTGAGGCCCTAACCTTGTCTCAGTGCCAGCTGGGACGCCTGTTATGAGGCAGGAACCTTCTTTGCAGGGAAGGTACAAGACAGGAAGTGAAATGTAGTTTGTGGTGATAGTAGAGTACCACTGAACAGAACCCTCATCAGGTGGTATGTGAGACGCCCAGAGTATGGACTGATACGGTGCCAACCACCAGCTGTCATTCTTAAATGTTAGTTGAATTAGGAAGGCAGGGACAGAGGGAGCAAACATTTATTAAATGCCTACTCTGTGCCAGGCACTGCGCTAAGTGCTTTACACATGTTATCTCATTTGATCCATGATATTATTATTTATTTCTTATAATTGAGGAAGCTGAGGTAGAGGTTAAGTGACTTACTCAGGGTCACTCAGCTAGTAAGCATTCGAGGCCAGAATTGAACTCAGGTGTTTCTGACTCTGGGTCTAGCACTCTATCCACTGTGCAACCTAGATGAAAAAAATTGCTAGGTCTAATGGGGGGCACCAGGGAGCCCCTATTAAGCGGGGAGGCTGCTGCCAGGGAGATCCTGCTATAATGGGGAAAATAGTCACTGCCCTAAGAACCCTCAGTCTGAAAATAGGCTCTTAGTGGTACTAGCAGCTACCATTCACATAGGCTTCGCATTTCGCAAAGCACTTTATATATAGTATCTTAACTGATCTTCTTAACTCTATGAAAAACTATTATTCTTTTCCTTTTACAGGTGACAAAGACACTGAGGCTGAGAAAGATTAAGTGACTCACCTGGGGTTATACAGCTGGGCGACCTGAGGGTGACTCTTGACTTGTGAGTGAGTCGGGTTTAAGTGAGGCAGAGCTGCACAGTCATCAGCCTCACTCTCTCCCCCAGAGTCAATGGAGTCCTGTGGCAAGGTTCAGGTACAGGTACAGGACGGCCCCAGATGCAGCGGGAGACCTTGGCCTTTTCAAGCTCAGGTCTTTCCCAAATCTCTGCTGTCTGAGGCAACGCCCGTTCAATAATTGAAGGCTGAGTAAGAATTGAGGCAAAAGATGGCCCAGTTTCCCTTCCTAAAAGAATCAGTCTGGGAGGGGAAGACCCTCAGAGTTTCTGGCCAGAACAGAAACAATTCCTCCTTACACTCATTCTGTGCGATCAAAGCCCAAACAACGAGCAAGTGAGGCTGGGGCTGGTGCCTGTTATTGGCCAGTCGGTGAAAACCAGAATGATTTGGGTTTCAATTCACTTGCAAGTCAAGACATCATCGTCCTAATGTCATTGGTCCTCTTTGAGAATCAAATAACAGTCTGAAGAACCCAGGTTTTGAGTCTCCAAGTTTGGTGCTCTATTCTCTAGGCATTCTGCCAACTTCATGCCTATTAGTTATTTTTAATTTTTAAAATAAAATTAAAATTTTCTTCCAATTGTTGAAAATCCACCTTCTCTTCCTCTCACCTCACCCTTCTTCTCACCAGAAAGAAAGATAAATAAAATCCATGGTACATATATATATGTATATATGTATATATACATATATATATATACACATATATACACATACACATATATATACATATACATATATATACATATACATATATATATATATGTATATATATATATATATAATATATTCAAGCAAAACAAATTCCCACGTTGGCCACATCAAAAAATATAATATGTATATATGTGTGTGTGTGTGTGTATGTGTGTGTGTGTGGGTGTGTTCTCTCTCTCTCTCTCTCTCTGAGTCTATCCTTTCTCTTTCAGGAGGTGGGCGGCATGTATTATCATGAGTCCTCTCCAGTCATGGTAGGTCATTGCATTGTTCAAAGTCTCTGAGTCTTTCAAAGTTTTTTGCCTTTACAATATTTTTGCTATTGTATACCCTGTTCTACTGATTCTACTCAGTTCAATTTGTATAAGTTTATACAATCTTAAGAGTTTTCTTTGAAACTGTCCCCTCACAATTTCTTACTGCATAATAACACTTCCTCACAATCAAATGCCACAACTTATTCAGTCATTTCCTAATTTATGGGAACCCTGTCTTTTTCCGGTTCTCTGCCTCTGCAAGAAATAGTTTTGCACACATATATTCTTTTCCACTTTTAAAATATCTTTGAGATATAGAGCTAAAAGGTAAGCATAGTTTATTAGTTCTCAGCATAGTTTCAAAGTGCTTTCCAGAAAAGCTGAACCAGTTCACAGATCCACCAATAATATATTAATATGCTTCTTTTCCCTATAGATCATTAGCATTTGCCATTGTCTTTTTTGTCAACTTTACTAATCTGATGGGTGTGAGGTAGTATATTGGAGTTGTTTTAATTTGAATTTCTCTTAATTATTAGTGATTCAGAGCATTTTTATATGGAGATTGATAGCTTAGATGAATTCCTTTGAAAACTACATGCTCATATCCTTTGAGTATCAATCGGGAAATGGCTCTTATTTTTATAAATTTGAATCAAGTTCCTGTATATCATATAAATAAGATTTTTTATCAGAGAAACTTGCTGCAAAGCTTCTGCCCTCCCCATTTACCTGCTTCTCTTCTTGATTTAGTTGCATTGGTTTTGTTTGTGGAAAAACTTTTAAATTCCATGGAAAGAAAATTTCCATCTAATATTCTGTGATCCTCCTATCCCTTGTTTGGTTCTGAATTCTTCCCCTATCCATAAATTCGACAGGTAATTTCTTTCTTGTTCCTTTAATTTGTTTATGCTGTACTCTTTATGGCTAACTCATGTACCCATTTGGATATTATCTTGGTATAGGATATGAATATTGGTCTATATCTGGTTTTTACCAGACTGCTTTCTAGTTTTCCCAACAGGTTTTGTCAAATAGGGAATCCTTACCTCTAAATAGCTGGAATCTTTCAATTTCTCAAACACTAGGCTATTGTGCTTGTTTGCTTCAGTACTTTGTGTACCTCACTGATCAGCGTTTATTTTTAACAAGTACTGTGTGTGTGTGTGTGGTGTGTGTGTGTGTGAGAGAGAGAGAGAGAGAGAGAGAGAGAGAGAGAGAGAGAGGAGAGACAGAGAGAGAGAGGGGGGGGGGAGGGAGAGAGAGAGAGAAATGCTGATTAGTGCTTTAGTGCTTTGTGGTATAGTTCGAGATTTGGCCAGATCCCCTTCCTTCTCACTTTTGTTTTTCATTATTTTCCCTTAGCTTCTTTACCATTTGTTTCTCCAAAGTAATTTTGTTATTATTTTTTCTGGCTCTATAACAATCTATCGCTCGCTATGGCACTAAATAAGTGTATTAATTTAGGTAATATTATAATTTTTATCCTATTGGTTAAGGCTACCCATTAGCAGTTAATATTTCTCTAATTATTTCGATGTCTTAATTTGTATAAAGAGTGTTTTGTACTTGTATTTCTCGAATTCATGTGTATGCCTTGGCAAGTTCCTTTACAGGGTACACGTTGGATTTCCTCTACTGTGCTCCAACTTCTGATCTTCAAGCCTTACTCTGGCCCTGGAATTCATACAATGAAAGTACCTTCTGCCCCTCTCTCTGACTGGATGGTTCCTCTCAGAACTTCTTTTTAAGGAGAGCACCCAGCTCAGCCCATATCATTCCTTTCCAGGACGCACTCTTGACTTTCTTTACCATGCTTTCATACCAGGTACCTTCTCCACCTTGATGCTTTTCAGCTCCCTTTTGGTTGTCTTCCTTTATCAGAATGTAGGATCCCTGAGGGCAGAGACCATCTTTGTATGACATGTTCAAGGGGGCCTAGAACCTCTGGTGTGAGGGCTTGCTTAGCCCTTTTCAGATCTGCCTACCTGAAACTCAGCTCTCAGCTGTGACTCCAAGAAGCTATAGCATGAACAGCAGCCATGCCCCAGTAAACTGTCTTGGCAGATGGTCTAAACTAGGTTGAGGATAACCAATGAGTCTCACACCTATCAGTAAAGTAGTGGGGTGTCTAGCCCAAGCATGTAAGGAATTCCCCTGAATAAATCACACGAGTGGGAAAGGGACCTATATGTACAAAAATATTTATAGTTACTCTTTTTGTGATGGCAAAGACTTGGAAATCAAGGGGATGCTCATCAATTGGTGAATGGCTAAATAGGTTGTTGTATATGAATGTAATGGAATACTATTGTCCTATAAGAAATGAAGAGCAGATGGACTTCATGATAACCTTGACTGACTTACATGATCTGATGCTGAGTGAGGGGAGCAGGACAAGGAGAACATTGTACATGATTACAGACACACGGTATCTGTATTGACTGACTTTGATAGATTGGCTCTTCTCAGCGATACAAGGTTCAAAGACAATGCCAAAAGCCTCATGATGGAAAAAGTTATCCACGTCCAGAGAACGAATTAGAGTCTGTATGCTGATTGAGGCAATCTATTTGCTCTCTTTTGTTCCCCTTCTTTTTTCATTTTGTTTCTGCTTTCCCATGATTCATTCCATTGGTTGTAATTCTTCCTTACAACTTGACTATTGTGTAAATAATTTTAATATGAAGGTATATGTAGAACCTATATCGAATTACATGCCATCTTGGGGAGGAGTGGGGAGGAGAGGTTGGGGAAGAAAATTTGGAACTCAAAAACCTGTCGAACTGAGTGTTGTAAACTAAAAATGAAAAAATAATAATAATAAAAAAGAATTCCCCTGGTAGAATGGGTAGATGAGAACAATTTGTTCCAATGACCATGAGGCAGCTGAAGCAGCCTCTATGGAGCACTTAAGCTTGGTCAGATACCAAAGATGCCAAGATCATCCATTGCATCTGGGCCATCACCAGTTGTCTTGACTTTTGTCTTGCCAGTGGGATTTGATGACTTTGGAAGACAGTGAGGCTGATGACTTTGCACATCTCTGCCTCATTTAAATCCAATTCACAAGCAAGTCAAGATGTCACCCTCTGATGTCACTGGTCCTCTTCAACAACAAAGGACAAAACAACAATAGCCCTTGTATTTGTATTCACAGAGCTCAATACAGTGCCTGACATATATGTATTTCATAAATACTCATTAGTTTATAATTTTATACTTTATGTAGTTATTTTAAGTAGAATGTTTTTTATTTCTTCCTGCTGGATTTTGTTTGTAAATATACAGAAACGCTAATGATTTGTGTTAGTTTATTTTGTATCCTGAAACTTTGCTGAAGTAGTTAATTATTTCAATTAAATTTTTAGTTTTTATTTTGTATTTTATTTTCCCCAGGTATATGTAAAAATAATTTTTAACATTCATTTTTAAAACTTTGAGTTCCAAATTCTCTTCCTTCCTCTCTCCTCACCCCCTCCCATTGAGAAGGCAAGTAATTCAATATAGATTATACATGTGTAGTCATGCAAAACACATGTATAATAGTCATGTCATGAAAGAAAACATAGACAAAAACTCAAGAAAAATAAGGAAAGTTTAAAAAAAGTCTGCTTTGATCTGTATTCAGACACCAGTAGTTCTTTCTCTGGGGATGGATAGCATTTTTCATCATAAGTCCTTCAGAGTTGTCTTGGATTGTTGTATTGCTGAGAATAGCTAAGTCATTTGTAGCTGGTCATCTTCCAATATTACCATTACTTTGTACACAGTACATTTCACTTTAAATCAGCCCAGGCAAGTCTTTCCATTTTCTGAGAGCATCCCGTTCATCATTTCTTATAGTACAATAGTATTCCATCACAATCACGTGCCACAACTTGTTTAGCAATTCTCCAATTGATGGGCTTCCCTTCAACTTCTAATTCTTTAGCCCCAGAAAAAGAGTTGCTATAATGAGAGAATGAATATTATAATGAGAGGTAGGCTTATATTACTGTGGGTCTGGGGGACATGACTGATCACTCAGTCTTGGTCAAAGAGACTTATCTATACTCATATCACCTGTCTAGGGTAATCTAGACAAAAGGGGGAATCCACTAGACCTGTCTGACTAAAACACAATGTGCTGAAACCCACCAATTCACCTAAACTAAAATTTCACTACCTTTTGATCAGATCTGAGTTTTCCAGTTGAGTTAGTTTCACCCAAGATTTCATCTCACTATGATCCCTGCACTTCAAATACTGCTTGAATAACCTACCAAGGCTGATTTCCAGGAGAGGAGGGGGCAAACCTTAGTCCTTATTCAACAATTGGCCATTGATATAGGAGAGCAATAATCATTTCTCTCGATAGTTACCCCTTGTAGCACAATATTGAGTAGCAATGTTAATGGCGGACACCCTTATTTTATCTCTGATCTTTATCCTCAATACAGGTAATGCTGGCTCTTAATTCTAAACAGATAATCCTTATCACAAAGGTCCATTTATTCATGTTTTCTAGTGTTTTTAAGAAAGGAGTTGGTGTTGTATCTTGCCAAAACCATTTTCTTCACCTATTAATGATAGCTATATAAGATATAAGAGAACATTGTATACAGTAACAGCAATAAAACAATAAAAATTATTTTAAGAATGACTTTGAGTGAATGTGTTATTTTGAATATTATAAATACCTGAATAAACTATAAAGGACATATGAAAAAATGCTATCTGCATCCAGAGAAAGAATTGATAAATAGAAATATGAATAGAATAATTTTACACACACACATGTATCTATTTGTGTCTAATGGTAAACATCTCTAGGGTGGGGTGGGGGTGAGGGAAGAAAAAAAGAAATTTATGTGATAATTTTGTTGTGCATTTGAAAGGAATAACAAGCTGTACATAGTAGATTTGCAGTTTCATGTACAATCATCTTTTTTATTGTATTCTTTATGTAAATGTTTGTTTTATTCCATAAATTTAAAATAAAATAAATTTAAAAATATGTGATGTTCTAGTTATATAGTCGATTATGTTTATAGTTTTCCTAACATTGAACTAGCCCTGCATTTCTGGCATAAATAGAACCTGATCACCATGTATATTCTTTGTAATATGTTGCTATAGTCTTCTTGCTAATATTTATTAATGTTTTTGCATTAATATTTATTAGAAGTATTGGCCTTTAATTTTCTTTTTCTGTTTTGACTCTCTCTGGTTAAGTATCAAGACCATATTTGCAACATAGAAGGAACTTGATAGAACCTCCCCTTTCCCCATATTTTCAAAAGGTGTTTATACTATTGGAATCAATTGCTCTTAGGTTAGGGTTATATAAGGAGATGTGAGAGTGATCAGCACAGAGATGATAATTGAAGCCAAGGAAACTGAGATCACCAAATGAAATTGTATAGAGGGAGACAGACAGCAATGCAATAAAATTTGCTTTCAATAAAGGGCCATTGAAAGAAAAAAATTAACAATTAATTGAAGACTAATTCTAAAGCACTGTGATCTTTAGGTCTCTTTGGAACAACTCAGGTCAAATTCCGATGGAGTTCTGGTTTCCTTGGCTTCTTGTAAGAGCAGTGATCATTCTTGGACCTATCTCTGTAGGTCAGAAATGTCAGAGTGCTGAAGGATTCCAGCCCGTTTGGAAATTCTCCTTTCAAGCACCATTGGGTTCCTGACCCCATGGTGTAGAGCTCAGGTGGCCATGTAGTGTCTCTTGTCTGAGCATTCACACTGGCTTTCCTGAAGTCTTTCTTCTCCTCTCCTCATCTCATATTATTAGATGCCTTCTGCTATTATTTTTTCTTTTACACCATCTCATAACCCTCTCCTTGCTAAGGCACAAGAAAATCCTGACCTTTTTCAAGAGTTTGGTGGAGGGAGAAATATGTCACAGAGTAGGATGGGTAGAAGGAACATGGAACACTTCAGAGTTAAGAAATTGATTTGATTCTCTTCTCATATTGAAGAAGCTAGACTCTCAGAGAAAGAAGTAAGGAATGGTCATGTGGATATTCATTTATCATCAAGACAGAGTTCATCCAGTAAGGGACAGAGGAAGAGGGATGAAATGCTGGCTGTATCCTATCTCCAATCATGCTTTGCCATGCCTCAACCTTGGTTTACTCCTACCAGTGGCTTTCTTCACTCCTATTCATGTGCTGCTCGACAGAAATGGAGAAAATCATGAAATTGTGCCGAATGGTTTCACTACAAATTCATGTTACATAATCTCAATTGGGCCCTCACTGCAGCAAGGCAATCCCTCCTCTCTAACTGCATCCCACTCACTACAACAGCTTTTACAAGCTTTTGTCTTATCTCAAACCTCCCATAGCACTCCCTAACCCCATTCTTCACTGAAAAAAATAGAGGCCATTTCTAGAGACCTCCCTCTTTTCCTCTGACCTCCCCCCATCTCACATGACTCAGCTGCCTTCTGCTATTATCTCCTTTTTTACCCCTTTTTACCCCCGTTATATGAGGAGTTTGCCCTCCTTCTTACCAAGGTGAACCCTTCTTAGAGAACAAGTATTTCCATTCTATCTTGTCTTCTCTATCAGATTGTCCCCTCTATTATCCCTGCTGTCACTAATTTTCAATCTCTTTCTCTCCCTCCCCCTGTCCCTCTCCCTCTCCCACTCCCACTCCCTCTCCCTCTCCCTCTCCCAATCCCTCTCCCTCTCCCTCTCCCACTCCCACTCCCCCTCCCTTTCCCTCTGCCCCTCATTGGCTGTTTCCCTTTTGCCTAAAATACACCCAGGTGTTCCTGATGGAATCCTAATAAAGCTGCCCCCAGCCCCAATATTGTAACTTCCTAATTTTCCAGATTGAAGAGCAGGCAAGTCCTGATTTAACCACACAATCTGGCGTTAACTGCGCCGAAGGCCTCCAGACTCAATGCAGCCACTTCCCCTAGCTAGCCACTGCCCCCAGATCTAGTTCACATATTTGAACAGGTGTGTTCTTGTGCTCAACCACAATCACAGCATCCATTTAGCCCAAGACAGGACCACAACGCCTAACTATGCATCTTGACCAGACGGGACCACAATAGCTAGCCAATCAGAGAGCAGCACAACCAGGATGTTTGACCCTTTCCCCTATTACCTAATCCCTTAACAACACCCCCTGCCTTTTTAATATTAATAATATCACTATATTCTATGTAAATTTTGATTGTGTAACCAGCATCATAAACTCTATAAAATTGTCACTTTTACCTTACTGAAATTGCAAGTTCCTCTAAGGAACTTAGCCTCTCACCAGAGTGTGAAACCTCAAAACCACAATAAATCTCTCTAACTGACTTGGAATTAGCCCGAGTCTTCAAAGTTCTTTGAGACATCCTGCTACATCACAACCTGACCCTGATTAATTTTTGGTGTCCCTCGTCTGACAGAATCTCTGACTCTGACTCCACCTCCATCCACGTGGAGCAGAGTATTTGATTTGGATCCCCTCTAATCCAAAGGTAAGTCTATCTTTTTCCACTCTCTTAGCTGGGAGGTCCTTCAAACATCTAGGAAAGCTTAACTGGATCATCTGGGTCCTAGTGCCCAGGGTCCTTGTGGCCTGGCAAATTCCCTCCAGACAGAGGATGATCTGTTTGGGAGTTCTTTCTGAAATTTTTTCTCATCCTTCTTGTGGGATACCACTGAAGAGATGAATGCAGCTATAGCGGGGATTTCCTTAGGCTTACTGGCACTCAGTCCCAGCTCCCGTCCCATGGGACTACTAAGCTCTAGTAGAGCCTGGCCTCAGTATCATCTAGAGGATCAAGAAAAGTTATCACTGTCTGTGCTTTCTGTTTGTATTTGTCTGCTCTGTGTCTCTGTGAAAATCTCTGAGTTTGCCACTATGTAAGATTTTAAATGCAACCAGTCAGAAAAGAAAAACTTCTGACAGCTGTATCTGAACTGGAAAGATTGATGATCTCTTAAAGAAAAGGTTGTTGGCCAAAAACACACACACACTCTCTCTCTCACTCCCTCCCCCCTCTCTCTTTCTCTCTCTCCCCCTCCCTCACCCCTCTCTCTTTCTTTCTCTCTCCTTCCTTGGACTCTGGCCAAGTTCTGGAGGTGGAGGGATAGACAGAAAAAAAGAGGAAGGGGGAAACTTCTCCCCAGATATCTGTCTAAAGGAAAAGGGGTCACTTCACTGATCAAAGAGAGGCATGTTTCATAGTTGCACTTTGGAATAGGACCAGCACTTAACCATTTCCTGGGTTACAGAAAGAGAAAAGGTTTGTATGAATTACCAAAGGTAATTGAGTATCATTTGGAATATAGATCCAGGTAACTGAGTTCATTCTGGTTATGTTTTAAGTGAAATGTTAGTCTCTCTTAATTTGATGTTTAAAATAAATTAGAATTTATTATACTGTTTGGCACTAAGATAAATCAGGAAAATGCATAGATCTGAAAAAGAGATGCCTCAGAGATGAAGCTTTGAGCTCTCCAGTACAGGGGAGAAGGGATTAGGTACCACTGGATCTTTTCCAGAGTCCCACTCACCCTGACTGGCAAGTTCAGAGCTCCAGCTCTCACGGAAGTTTTTAAGGGATGGACACAGAAATGAAGTTTATTTGAGTAAAAGTTAAAAAAACCCTCTTAAGATCTTTCACCTTGTTATCCTGGCTCTCGCTGGGCTAAGGCTACAGTGAAAAGTTAAAACAGTTAAGATCCTTCTCCCTGTGGTGCCAGCTCTAACCAGGCTAAGCCTACAGTGAAAAATTAGAACAGCTAATAATGTTTGAGCAGATTTTGTTAACTCCCCTCATCCCAGATAAGATTAAGGAAAGAGAGTGCTGAAGAAAGGTAGGGAATTTGAGTCACCCTCCTCCATCTGGTGAAATGAAAGAGGGGGTGGGTGAAGCAGCTACAGTGAAGGCCCCACTGGCAATGGTTCTGGGCCCCTGGGCACCCTGAAGCATGCCCTTCTAAGCAAGCAGATGAACCTCTTCTCTCAAACCCTTGAGTTCTTGCTCCTACACCAATGGAACCCAGAGCTTCTGCTCCAAGCTCCCAAAAGCTGAGCAACCTCTATCAGGAAGCTCATATGTTCCTCAGGGACCCTCCTCCTCATCCATCAACCCCCCCCACCAGTGGGCCCCTGGAACTTTAATTCAGGTACCTGACTCTACAACCTCCCAGCACTCCCTGGTCCTTAGGCCCTCCCACACGAGGAGCATTACCCTCTTTCTCCCTCCGTCCCAAATCCCTGACTCAACCACCCCCACAGCCACCTACCTACAACAACCCCTACAACTGTGGGGAGAGGGGAAAAAGGGATGGGCCAGAGCAGTAAGAGGTAAGAAGACAGCCAGCTTCTGCACTTGCTTAGCCCAACCTTCTATCAATAATTTTTGTGTGTGATGATTTGGAAATGCAATGAATGTCATCTGAATTTTACTGTTTGTGTTATTACTGATTTCTAAATTGTATTGTAAAATTCTCTTATATTGTAAAATTTGGGTGACCAATGTGAGCCAGAAATGGTATTAGATAAAGCAATTTTTAATCTGAATTTTGTTGAAACAAAAAGACAATGGAAAAAATTGTTTAAAACCAGTTATGTTTTTTTTATTAAGCCTTGCTAACCATGTCTTACAGCTAAAACAATTTGGCTGTCACTTATGAAAATTGTAAGATTGTTAACTAAGTTAATTGAGGTTATTGTTATAATGTAAAAAGCTAAAATTAGTTCTACAGGAGCTCTAATAGTAGACAGGGTGGATACCTACTCTGCCCACCCTTTAGGAAGATGACAAAGGTAATCTCTAATATAGGGTTATGGGGTGGTGACTGGAGGCCCCATGTGCCAGCTACCATATGCTGCAATCCTAAAAATAAAATATGGGAACCCTGAAAGACATCCTGGCCAATAAAAATCAGTGAGGGCAAAACAAATTAAATTAAGATTGAAAATAGGGGACTTGCCACACAGGAAGTATGTGGTTTTCATCAATCCAGAAGAAGAATATCATAGGGTGGGCGGGCAGCCCCTTCTTTGGGGCTGTCCGTGGAATGCCCTTATTCGTAAACTTGGCAGATCCAGGGAAACCACCTAGATGGTGCTAGGTCATCAGCCCGAGGGAAAAAAAGCTTGTTTGGGTTATGGAGCTCCTAAACAATGAACTTGGCTTGCTCAGGATTTGCAAATTTATGTGCTTATTGCAACTCCCGAAGAGTAAAAACAATTGTATCTAGCCCTAAGCCATGATTGGTGAGACTTGCTATTTGAGATAAAAGCCTTTGGGACAATATCGATTTTATTTTGAGTTTAAATCTAGGTATAGTTGTCTGTATTAAATCAGTATTTGAGAGAAATGCCACAAGCTACTCAGAGGGAATGTGATCCTGCTGCAGGTGGAGTTTTGTTTCTGAGAAAAGCTGAGAGTACAATTTTAGCCTCGATCTAAGATGGGACCCTGCTGACTCAGTTTCCCCAATGTCTTCCTTTGAAAAGGAATGTTTACCACCTGGCTATTCCTCAGTCTGTCTATGAGGTGAAATTGTTAAGTATGATTCTTATCTGAATTCAAACAGAGCTAAGGATCCTGTCATATCTGGCATAATTATATGTCCCTGCTTTTTCCTTTTATAGCAAGTTTCTATAATCAGAGCAAGGGGTCAGTAAAAGATATGAGCACAATATAAGTATGTGAGATTTTGCTGTTTTCAGTCTGAATGCGTAGTTATTCCATATCCTAAACAGCTAGGTAAATTAGTGCTTGGGCTTGTCATCCGTCCGCCTGTGTAGTCATGTGAAAACTTAAATCCCTGGAATAGAACATTCTTTCTGAATGATATGGGAATAAACAAAGGCACAAATGCAATGTTAATCATCACCCCATAGACTAAGGCTAGGACACATATGAGCTACTATAATAAAATATGTGCTAGATCTGAGCTATTCAGCCTAAAATTACATTACTTCATATATCCTAAACAATTTAGCAAATTTAGCTTAGTCATCTGCCTGTTAACGAGATATTTATGTATGTCTGTAAATGTTTTCAAAATTATGTAAGAATAATTGGGCATTGGTACAACTGATTGAGGGACCTAGCTGTTATTCTATTAATTTGTGAAACTAAATCAGCATCATCTTCATTTTGGTTTGGCCTTAAAGTACCCTCCCAAGTCTTTTATTCAAATTGGAGTAAAGCTAACCTCTTACGAGCAAATTCATTTGTGTAACTATTGAACTCAAGGATAGAAAGCTTCTACTGGCTGTTGTTCCTTATAGTTATGTGCATAGGGCTGGATCCTCAATGGCATCCGATTATCCTGAAGGAAGTGGAATAAAGGAGTGGGAATTTTGGGGAAAGTAAAAAGATCAGATAATCCTGCATGTCAAAAGTAAATAATAGCACCATGGGGCTCTTGGTTTCTTTCTCCTTATGCTTGGGCTCTGCATATTGAACTTGCCTGTCAGATTTGTGTCTTCCAGACCACATGCCTGTATCAGGAGGGCAGAGTTTATAATCTCAAAGAGGATCATAAACATGTCTGAAAGGTTCGGAACCGCCGGATATAAGAAACTCTCAAAGTAGAAGGCAGAAGAATCAAAACATTTATTTAGGCTCCACAGTAACCAACCCATGAACCAGAAGCCCCATTTTGATATGTTGATCAAAATCTTCCAGGCCCAATAAGTACGCCTTGCAAGAGTAACCAGGAGGCTACAGAGAAGCATGATTGCGTAAAGCAAGATCATGCTTCCCCCTCGATGGTAATAAGATTACCCACTGGCCTGAAGTCTTTGTTCAGCTTCTTCCCGTAGGTCAGCTCTGCTACTGGCAGCTCCTGCTTCAGCTGTGTCTGTGGCTGTGGCTGTAACTGACGTAACTGTCGTAACTGCCTCTGTAACTGCCTCTGGCTCCAACTGTCGCTGTAACTGTCGCTGTAATGGCCTGAAGTCTTTGTTCAGCTTCCTCCCGTAGGTTAGCTCTGCTACTGGCAGCTCCTGCTTCAGCTGTGGCTGTAACTGACGTAACTGTCGTAACTGCCTCTGTAACTGCCTCTGGCTCCAACTGTCGCTGTAACTGTCGCTGTAATGGCCTGAAGTCTTTGTTCAGCTTTCTCCCGTAGGTTAGCTCTGCTACTGGCAGCTCCTGCTTCAGCTGTGGCTGTAACTGACGTAACTGTCGTAACTGCCTCTGTAACTGTCGTTGTAACTGTCGCTGGCTCCAACCGGAAAAGGAAGAGAGAGCTCTTCAAGCTGTCCTCTCCCCTCTTATAGAGTTTGTGACATCATCAAGCACCGCCCGAATGACCAGGGCCGATTGGTTCCTGAGTTGGCCCCTCCCCCTAGCATAGACATTAACACCTCCCCTCAGCCAGCCCCATGACTCATCACACAGGAAGTTCTGGTCCTGCCCCGGAAGAGCAAGCCCCAGCGTCCAGGGAAGCTCAATGAGGTAAACTGAGTCATTCAAAGAAAACAAAGGCCATTCTAGCTACAATGCCATTCACGCACATTTGATAGCCCGTACTCACCCATCATTCCCTAGATGTCACTCATCCTTGGTTCCAGTCAACCACATCCGTGGGGACCCATCGAGGCAGGGACAGCTCTACGCCCCTTCTTAGCATGAAGAAGCTACAGAGTCCAAGACCTTTGACCCTTTTCCAAAAAGAATTTGGGCCCCATATCTTTGAGGGGAGAATAATGGAATCTTAATAAAGCTGCCCCTAGCCCCAATGTTCTAACTTCCTTATGGAACTGAACAGTAGGCATGTCCTCATTTAATCACACTATCTGGCTTTAACCACACCACAGGCCCCCAGAATCAATGCAATCACTGCCCCTAGCTGGTCACTGACCCCAGATCCAATTCACGTATTTGAACTGGTGTGTTCCTGTAGTCAACCACAATCACATCATCCATTTAGCCCAAGACAGGACCACAATACCCAACTATTGTAACTTTTCTACTGTTTTAGAATGACAAGTTAATTAAGTGTCTTCGATCGAGCCTTACTAGGTGCAAAGTCCCAGGCCCAAACCCCTATCTAGGAGGTGCTAAGCCTATGTGGGCATGAAGCTCTCAGGGTCCCAAGGGGAGTTGCTAAGACCAGAGCCAATAGTAGGAGCCTAAGTTGCAGTCACTCAGATGACATTTGATGACAGTTAAACAGTGCATAAAAAGAGAGAACAGAGCTATTTGCTGGAGCTCTCACTCTTGGAGGAATGTTGATGTGGAAACTCTGGGCAGCTGTAGTTGAGACCCCCAGTTTGTGAGCCCAGATGCGGATGCCTTCTTGTGGTAACTATGAATTGTATTTGGTCTGTTTATAATGTATCTTTGTGATTTGTAATTGCTCTGAAGTTCAGGGTGCTGGCTTTTCCCCCCAAACTAAGTGAATGATATGTTTATATGTTGGATTAAAGTAAGATTGTTAACCCTTTAATGTTACTTTCCTTAGTAAAGCAGATCAAAAGAGCCTGTGCCGGCAGCATTCTTATTATTGGGCTTGTGTTGGTCTTTCACCCCCACAGCAGCTGCTAGCCGAATTGTTGAAACAACTATCCGTCTTGACCAGACAGGACCCCCATAGCTAGCCAAAGAGAGAGCAGTTTGACTACCAAACCACAGCAGGGACCCCTCCCCAATTACCTAACCCCTTGAAAAACCCCTCTTGCCCTCTTAATATTAATAATTTCTGTTATGTAATTGTATCTTTACCCTATAAAAATCCATTTTGTTTTCTCTGAAGTTGCTGGTTCCTCTTGGAACTTAGCCTGCTTCATGAGAGGCATCAATCTCAATAAATGCCTATACTTGGATAGAGGTAGTCTGACTAAGACTTTCCTGAGACAGTGCCGCCTCTACACATTATGAAACTGCCACAGTTTTTGGTGTCCCTGTGTGGGCACGGTCCTAGTTCCCATCCCACAGGACTAAACTGCAATACTCCCACTTTTTAAAGAATCAATCCTTGTTTGAACCATTCATACCTGTTAATTATTGCCTTATATCTCTCTTCTCTTTCACGTCATCTCCTTGAGAAGCCCTCCAGTCTTACAACTCAACTCCACACTTTCACTCACCACCATATTCAATCGGTTTCAAAGTTCTGTCGATTCTAACTTTGCAACATCTCTCAACAAGGTCTTCTTTTTACCTCTAAACACATCTGCCTCCCTGGTGCCTGCCTGGACTACTGCAATAGTCTTCTGATTGGTCTCCTTTTCTCTAGTCTCTCCACTCAGAGGCCAAAGTGATCTTCCTAAAACTCAGGTACGACTATGTCATTCTTCCCCCATCCCCAACTCAGTAAACTCCAGTGACTTCCTAATATCTCCAAAATCAAATAAAAAGTCCCCTGTTTGGCTTTTAAAGCTCTTTGCCTCCTGCCCCTTCCTGTCTTTCCAGTCTTCTTACACTTTATTCTATTTTCCAATGAGACTGGGCTGCTTGAATAAAACTCCCCTAACTCTGGCCATTTTTACTGACTCTCCTATGCCTGGGGTTCTTTCCCTCTTCACCCCTGTCTCCTGGTTTCCTTGAATTCCTTCTAGTGTCATCTTAAATCCTACCTTCTGCGAGAAGTCTTTCATCTAAGATGATATCCAATTTACCCTCTATAAATATTGTATGTATCAAATTATTTCCATGTGCTCTCATCTCCTCCATTAGGATGTGAGCTCCTTGAAGGGATACAAGGTTTTACCTTCTTTTGTACCCCAGTCTGGCACTTGGTAATAAGTGCTTAATAGGTGCTTCTTGTAGTTAGTGGTAAGAGGTGCTATGATGGCTGTTTGTTGACATGACATGAAGTAAAATAGAGTGGGCCAAGGTCTTCAATCCAATCCAATCTGATCCAACCAGAATTTAGTAAAGAGGGCAATTCATGAATTTAGGAGAGATGGGGAAACATTTGGTGATTCTGAAGGAGGAAGTTTGTGGGTTCCAAGGAATGATTCAGTTCAGTTGTTTTTCTGGAAGATGAGGGAACTAGGGTGTTCAGCAAAAAGAATTTCCAGTTGCAGTTTCATGGTGGGTCATAACAGTGGAGGTAATTTAGTTTCCTTCGGGGCTTGAAGGTGGAGGAAATTTGAATTTTATTAGAGAAGTCTGGGGAAAGGGGGATGGTATTACCTCTCTGTCTACCTTGCCATTGACTGACTGAATAAATTTTCATCATTTCTTGGGGGAGTTGCATGGAAAAGCTCTTGCTCCCCAAGACCCAAGTGCTCTCACCTTCTTACCCCTAGGTCAGCTCCCATTGTCATGTATCTCCTACCTTTCAACTGAATGAGACTTTGTGGAGGGACAGGAGGGGGGGGGATCGGGCCATAATCTCAGGACCCCAAATTTCCTCTTGAAACTATATCCTCTCTTCCCTCCCTCTTCTTACTTTTCTCTAAAGCTAATTTCTCAGGTTAGCTTTCTGTCTTATTCTTCTTGCAGAGCCATTGTAATACAATTTCCTTCTGACATAAGAGATTTTAATATCACTGAATGACAGATCTTGAGCTGGAATGGAGCCTTGAGGTCCAATACCCATAGTTATGGTTGGAGAGGCTGGGGCTTGAGGAAGAAAGTCATTTGCTCAAAGTGGCAAAGGAAACAAGAGCAGGGTCATTTGAGGATAGGGCAGCACTAACTCTCCCCTTCTCAGTAAAACCTAGCTCCAGGCACATATGTTCCAATCCAGGTAGGCTGTGATGAATGAATAAAAAATAGTAAGTGCCTATTATGTGCTTCTAGAAGAATCAGGCTACTGGCCAGGGCTCAGGTCACTGACCCTGCTCAAGCCACTGCTTCCAGCTTCTTTTAGCTTCTTGAGGGCTCTTTCAACCAGAAGCAGACCTAGAGATTTTTTCAATGAGGGAGGTGAGAGTATTTGAGGAGGGTATGAGGGAGAAAACATCAATACAGAAGACAAAGTGAGGGTTAGGGGGCTACAAGTGTCGCTTGCAAAAGGGGTGACATTCCTTTCTCTCCTGTCAAATGTAAAGGGATCAGACTTATTTTGCTTGGACCCAGAGGGCACAACCAGTATAAATATGGGGAAGTTGCAGAGAGCTAGATTTAGATTTGATGTCAGAGACAAACTTCTTAACAATTACAGCTGCCCCAAAGTGTGATGGACTGCCTAGCAAGGTCAAGTAAAGTCAAATCAACAAGCATTTATTAAGTACCTATTCTATGTTAGGCACTGTAGTAAATGATGGGAATACAAATGCAAGTAGGAAGATATTCTTCCCACTCAAGAGCTTATATGGGGAAAGACAATGCATAAAAGGTAGCTAAAAAGAGGTAGGGAGAGAAAGTATCTTCATAGGAGGATTGTGGTGGGGTTGGTGAGAGAAAGGCTAGTAGACAGCAAGGAATGGATCCCAGAAAGGAATGAAGATATGGCTGAGGTAGACACTTTCCATAAAAAGAATATTCTGGGAGGAACTAACCAATCAAAGGAAAGGGTTGTGGGGGTAGAATGAACTTCTCTGGTGAGGAGATTGCTGTGGTATGGTGGAGAAATTCTAGAGAGTTAGGAATGATGTGTGGAAAAGAATGAAGTAGGCTGGTGGGTCCCCTTTCTTTGGTCCCTTTCAAGCAGACAATGAATAATCATTTGTATGGCTTGTTATTGTAGGCATTTCTTTTCAAGTATGGGTTGGACAAGATGATCTTTGAGATCCCTTCCAATTCTAAGATTGTCTGATCTCTCTCTAATCTCTGATCTGCTCTCCTTCCAAGTGGTTCAGGAAGCCTTGCCACTGGTCTGAATGTTTAGGCTCTCAGATCACTGATGCACCCTTCTCCTGGGAGAGTCCTGGGACTTTGGTCTCACTGAACTACCATACTTCCTTATCCTCTCCTGGGGCCTTCTTTTTTTCAACATCCGCAAGGGTGTAGGCTGCCATTTACATGCAAGGCAAAGGGATAGAGATCTCTAGAATGGTGCAGGGCGGATGCATGTTTTTTCCAAGTGGTGGACCCTTCCCAAGTCCTAGACACCTCCTTATTTTCATCTCTTGTCAGTTTCTCCAATGTTTCCAACTGTTGTCAGTTTCTCCAGTGTTTCCGACTGTTGTCAGTTTCTCCAGTGTTTCCGACTGTTGTCAGTTTCTCCAGTGTTTCCAGCTGTTGTCAGTTTCTCCAGTGTTTCCAGCTGTTGTCAGTTTCTCCAGTGTTTCCGACTGTTGTCAGTTTCTCCAGTGTTTCCAGCTCTTGTCTTTCTCTTTTCTCCTCAAGCCCTATGCCAGCAATTCTTCTTCCCCAGGGTGTCCTCATGAACTTCTTTTTGTCAGGATTTTTGGGCTAGTGGTTCATTTAGTATACTAAGGATTCCAATTAGTGTAATTACTTTTTTTAAGTGTCCCCTATCATAAGCTCTGTTACCTTTGGCTTCCCTCACCTAGAGTAATTTTTAGGGGAAGAGTGATGGAAATAATATATGGCACTATAGAAATGAATAATAGCTAGTGTATATGTATGTACATATAATATATACGCACATATGTACATATGTGTGTTTCAAGAATTACACAGCACTTTACATACCTTATCTCATTTGATCCTAACAATAACCACATAAGGAAGGTTTTTATTGTTATATCCCTTTTATGGAGGAGAAAAATGATGCTGAGAGAGGATACGTGACTTAGGGTCACACAACTAGTAAGTGTCTGAGGCAAGTTTTGAACTGAGTTTTTCTTTACTCCAACTCCACACTATCTACTACACCATCTAGCTTCCAGTAAAAGACCCACAGGAATCAGAAGACCTGGGTCCTCATCCCGCTTCTGTCATATTCACTTTAAGACATCTTTCCTGAGCTCTCACTTTGTGCTCACATGATACAGAGTACCATGGGCAGCCCAGAGAGCTGTTCCATAAGTATATACCTTAGTACATTAATAAGTACCTTAGACAGCTTTTGCAGATGACAATCAGTTGGGGCTAGAGTTGAATAGGATAAAGACAGTCAAATCAATTCAAGTTAACAAGCATTTATTAAGTGCCAGAGACACTGTGTTAAGTGCTAGGGATATAGATTAAGGCAAAAACAATCCCTGCTGTCAAGGCTCCGACAGTCTAATGGGGGTTGTGGTTGTGGTTTGACCTTCATTCTTGAAGAGGATCATGCCATCAGGAAGATGTTGCCCCTTTAATCTCAAAAAACGGGGGAGACAATATGTAATTAACTGTGTATAAATAGTGTAAATAGAACATAGTCACAGAGTGAAGATATTTGGATTGAGGGGGTTCAGGAAAGGCTTCTAGAAGAAAATGAGATTTTGTTTGCATCCTGGAGGAAGCCAAAGGAGGCAGAAGGTGGTGGAGGAGGGAGAGAGTTCTAGGCATGAGGTGACAACCAGAGAAAATGCCTGAAGTTGGGACCTGGACTGTCATGTTAGAGCAATAGCAAGGAGGTCAGTGTCCTCCTTGCCACTGGATCATAGAATATGTGGTGGAAAGTAAGGTGTAAGAAGACTGAAAAAATAGAAAAGGGCCAGGTTATGAAGGGTTTTAAAAGCCAAACAGAGGATTTTAGATTTGATTCTGGTGGTAATAGGGAGCCACCAGAATTTACTGAATGTATATGGTGGGGAGATGGAGTGATATTTTCAGACCTGTGCTTTAGGACTACATTTGTGAGCTTGTTCAGTGTTTTTCATGACCTTTAGACTCCTTTCTAAAACAAAACCATCATTTTAACCCAAGTATTCTGCTGGGGTGTTACAAGTCCACGAATCATGAAAAAGCAAAAATTTCTAAAGAATTAAAATGAATATATATATATATATACATATACATATATATATATATGTGTGTGTGCATGTGTGTGTGCGTGTGTGTGTGTATGTGTGTGTGTGTGTGTGTGTGTGTGTGTGTTTAAGTAGTTTGGAGAATATCTTCAACTAAGAATTTCAAACAATAAGAAGGCAGTATGATCAGAAAAAATTTGGACAGTCACGTGTTGAGAATGAAAGATAATGAATGGACAGCCTGTGAATTCCATTGGTATCTGTGATGTCAAGAGAATCCCTAGAGGAAAGAAGAGCTGGGATCTATGGGAGAAAATTACAGAAGTATATTTCTGATCAATGTAAAGAAGATTCTTAATTAGTCAAACTATCCTGAAGTAGAGTGGGCTGCCTCAGGGTGTAGTGGCTTCCACATCACTAGACGTCCTCAAGCAGAGATGATAAGCCCCTGATGAGGGTCATGTACAGGGGATTCTTGGTCAGGCCTAGGATGAATAAGATGGGCACCAAGGCTCTCTATTTGTGAGAGAAATATGAACAACTAAACCTTGTTGGTCATAAGGTAAGAAACATACACACATCTAATGGTGTCCATGCTTTTATAGTGGGCATCCTCTAGGATAAATCTTTGGGTCTGTTAGGAAAACTAGCACTTTTTAAATTTAAGAACATTTACAAGTTCCATTTGTGTCCATGAAACTGAACCAACCCTCATTCTCCAGTACTCCCCCAAAACACCTGACAGTGACTCTGCTTTAGAGTTTCCTGCCCCAACCACAAACCACATCTCACTCCCACTCTCAAGGGCGCCAAACACATTCAAGTTCTGTGTAACAAAAACATCTCAGCTGGCAACTTTAAGAGGGCTAGTCTCAGCAGAGCCAATCCTATGTAGGGTAGAAATGCGGGGTGGATCCAATATGTCTATATATGGACCTTCTTTCACTTTTGGCCACTACCAGGATGCAGGGTTTGGAGAGCAGAGCTTGCTCCAATTTGAGTGTTGTTGAGGATGACAGACAAGTGGAATGGGATGGAGAGTCAAAGGAGGAAGGGATCTTTATCACCCTTGCTGCTTATCCTGGGGGCACATGCTTTCATGGGGATCCAGGCAGGTGAGTCTAGGGAGCAGGTGGGTAGGAGGATGGAGGATATTGGGGTCTGGGTTTGGTAGTGGAGACCAAGACCCTGCTATTATGGGGAAGGCACAATATTAAAGACACCCAGGGAGTCGAACTAACAAGGGCCTTATGACTAGAACCATCAAGGCAGGAAGTGATTTTGATGGGATAACCTTTATCCTCCAGTCAATTAGAATAAATCAGGGTTTTATGGATAAAACTATTTTATGGTGTCTTCTGCGAGTGACCAATCCCCAGTAAAAATTTAAAGGTTTTAGGGTTGGTCTGGGATTGAGGCCACCAGGACAGTGAAAGGAAGAATGGAATGAGTGTTCACAGTCTTTGGTTAAGGTGCTATAATGTAAAGGACCTACAGAGACAGACCTATGCCATTACGTGGAGAAGAGGGCAAGATGGGAACTGCTAGGTTAGCAAAGAAAGAAGGGCTAGATGAAAAATGGAGAGAGCATCAACTGGGAGAGCATTCGAAAAGAAAGTGGAGGAGGAAAAAAAGAGGAGATGCCAGGAGATGTCTCTGAGTGCCCACCTGGTGATCCATGCAGAATAACTTGGATTTGATTTTTTCTTTGGTTCACCTTGTGTTGAGTTGACCATTTCTTTCTGAACGAAAAGCATCTTCAGGGTTCAATTAGCGTGTACTCCGTAGGGTCTCAAAGGAGACCCCGCAGGTAACCACTCAGTAATTTTAAAGTGCCGTAGAAACGTCAGTGACAATTGTGATCATTATTGTTTTAGATTTGTGATTTCATCACTCTGGGAGACTCTTAAGGAGGAATCTCTCTCTATCCATGCAGAGCAACACCTGTTCTGAAACTTAGACTCTCAGGGAGTTGTTGCGTAGGCTACTGAGAGGCTAAAGGACTCCGGTACTATGTGTCAGAGGTAGGGCCTGAACCCAGGCCTACTTGATTGGAAAGTGGGCTCTCTATCACTGTACTGTGTAGCCCTCCTTAATCCCTCTATTGCTATTACTACCATTGCCAATACTACTACCAGGATGAATGTGAGTCACCCCTCTTTGTCCATCTGCTCCTAGAGCTGCACTGACGCAGTTTTCAGAGAGCCTGCTTTGGTGAGTTTGCATTGTATTTTTATTTAGGTACAAAATGCACTAATTTTGTCCATCTGTACAACAGCCTGTAGCATATTATATATATAAGAATAATATAATATAATAAGCATATATGTATATTACATATACATATATACACACATATATACACATATACATACATACATACATACATACATACATATATATATATATACACACATATACATATATACACACACACACAATGAGAACAGGACAGTGACTTGTCCCAGAACTATTTCTTTCTGAACTCCAGTGACAACATCAGAGAGAATGAGATGATAATTACAGTGATCAAAATAGGTGGGAAGATAACGCTTCCCCCGGGCCTTTGGGTAAACCAGGAAGAAGTTGACACCTACATTTGTTTTGGGGGATCTTTGGATCCTGGATAGAGGGCAGCTATCTTAGCAGTGCAGGGGAGAGTGCCAAGTTTCTGGAGGCCTGAGTTTGAATCTGGCCTCCGACACTTAGTAGTTGTATGACCCTGGGCAAGTCACTTGACCTCTGTTTGCTCCAGTTTCTTCATCTATAAAATGGGGATTAATGGCACTTACCTTGCAGAATTGTTGTGAAGAACAAACAAGATAATAGTTGTAAATCACTTAGTACGGTACTTGGCACATGGTAAGAGCTAAAGAAACATTCACATTATGATGATGATGATTATTGTTAGGGAGACCAATAACTTACTAGGGAACAGGCAGATTTGGGTCCTAGTTGTCAGGGGGTGGCCCCTGTTGGTCAAAGCATAGAAGGTATTCTTTATAAACAATGAGGATCTAGAGATGTCCCCAGTGGTCTCTGGAGTATGGAGGCAGCTGGAAGGGGCAGCCCCTACCAGTGGGGGAAATTGGTAGGTTTTTCAAGGGAAAGAAACAGCTCTGGGGTTTTCATATTTGCTGCAAGTGGACCAGCGGCCCATCTTAGAATCCTCAGCGTAGATTTAGAACTAGAGAGAACCTTCAAGGTTATCTAATTCAACCCTCTGATTTTACATATGAGGAGACTGAAGCCCTGAGGGATGAAGTGACCTGACTATGATTACACATGTAGTAAACATCTGTGCTCCTTGCTGAGGACAGAGTCCAGCTCAGCGTCAAGCACACAGAGGCAAAATAAGGGGCTTTGGGAAAATGGTCAGATCTATGGATGCCCCATGGGAAAATCTTTGAAAAAAAGGATCAGTGTCCACGTTGGTTCTGGACTCTCTTTCCTTTATTTTCATTTCTCTATTAACTCTATCATTGTGGCTTAGTGGAAAACTGATCAGCCTTGGAGTCAGGTTGATCTGAGTTAAATTTCTGCCTCTGACATAGTAGCCATGTAATCCTGGGGAAGTCAAATAATGCCTTAGTTTTCCAGGAAACTGCTCAGAACTAAAAGTTCTGGCTTAGTTGTTGGTATATGTCAATGGAGGGAGTTTCCATATTGGAGACTCCCCACAATGATGAAATCATAGGCCTAGGCCTCCCCCCTCCCACCCCAGCTAAAATTCAACCCCTAGAAGCATCAATGCACTCTAGGGCTCCAAGGAAGCTTTCAGTTCTCTTTATCATGTTTAGCCACTGGCAGCATGCTGGTTTTTCATGTACTCTGACCCATTTTAGACATACTATACCTTTCCCTCTTAACTCAAAGGAGACAAGTTTGATTTTTGAAGATATTTTATTTTGGGTAATTAATAAACTAATTATTGTAGGAACAACCATATTGACAGAATACAAGCTTATTTTCCCAACTTCATTAATGTCTGGCTATTGATTGGGTTGATTGGTTCAATTTATGGGATTCCATGTGGGATTCTTTTTGATCTGACCACCTTGAGTGGGCAGTGAACTGCAGAGTCCCCCCTTTCAGTCCTCTGGAATTTCTCCTTCTCATTACTTTCTTTTACCTCCGTTTCTTTAAGGAGGATATGGAAGGCAAAATCTTGCCTCCAGATGTGTGGCAATTGACTATTTCTTGGTTCAGCATACATTAAGACTCTTGGTCTATTAAAACTAGAATTGAAGCTCCTGATTTTTTTCCGCAACCAAGGTACTTCATCTCATCCTGGTAAAAGGTAAAAGGCACATCTCTCCAACTCCATGACCATCAATTGCCATGCTATCATCTCTCACTGGTATCTTTCAAAGGATGGGAACAGCCTTAGGGACAGAGTTTGAAGGGATTCCAGAAGCTCTTCTAGTCCAACCCATGTGAGAGTGAGAACTCCCATTCCCCATAACATCTTCCAGCAAGTGGTGTTTCAATCTCTGTTTGAAGACCTCCAGTGGTAGGGATCCCACTGCATTTGTAAAAGAACAGGGAATATTTAGACTGTGGAAGAGAAAACTCAATCAAAGGTGATGGTGGTGAGTTTATAGACAGCTATATTCTATTATTTAAATGAGTATCATGTGAAAGAGAGATTAGACTCCTTTTCTTTGGCATCTAGAAAGCAGAACCAGTCGCATTAAGGAGGAAGTTTGAAAGAGGCACCTTTGTCTTAATGTTAAAGGAAAGACCGTATGATGCCTTCTAGGAAGATGGCAGAGTAGGTCAGAAATTTCCAAGTTCTCCAGATTTCCTCCACAAACAGAAAATCACTATGAAATGAATATAGAGCAGCAGAAATAAAGGGGTGAAGCAGTTGTCCCCCTAAGATATCTTGAGAGGATTTCAGAGAAGATTTCAGGGACTGAGATTATCAGAGTTATTAAACTACCTACACCACTTAACACTGCAATATCACTACTTGGTCTATTTTCAAAGATGATCAAGGAAAAAGGAAAAGAAGCTATACACTCTGGAACAGGGGTGGGCAACCTGCAGCCTTGAGGCCACATGTGGCCCTCTAAGTCCTCAAGTCCCTTTGACTGAATTCAAACTTCACAGAACAAAGATTTGGACACGGATAGAACCACAGTGGATGGAGAAGGATTGCCAATTCTGCCTGCCATGTGATATGTCAGGAGTTGGGGTCACTTAGCATGGTAGCAGACTCCCTATCAAGGTGACAGGTTTCTGGGGGGTTAGAGCTGTGACTGCTCTCTGCAGTAGGGAGATGAGCAAGACATACCTGAGGACAGTCAGAGGAGAATCAGGGCAGTCTCCTTACAGAGGGAGTTTGTGGGACGCTGGGGAACTCCAGAATCACCAGGCAAAGATAGATAGCAGACCCACAAGAGTCAGTATAGGGTTACCATTTGGAATGTGAGGTGAGATCATCCCTTTCCCCTTGTATAAGAATATAGCAACTGGGGGGAGGGGGTGAGGAAGAGGAACAAACTATAGTCTCAGTAGCCAATCAATACCCTACTGGTTCCCTTGGGAATAAACAATTAGCTTTTTCTTAATTCTCATATTCATTGACCTCCGTAGCACTTGACACTATGGATCAATCTCTTTCCATCCATATTCCCTTAATAGCATCCCAAGCTGATGCTTTGTCTATTTTTTCATTTTTCTCCTCTTCCCAACTGTGCCACAAAAATCTATCTTTGTCCATAGCGTTCAATGCAAGGTTTAGCTCCTTTTACCTTTCACTATTCCTAGTGTTCTTAAAGGATCATACTGCACTTTCACATCCATCCTCAGTTACCTAGTCTCAATTCCACATTTTTATGCATCTTTTAAAAATCTGGTTGTTCCAGGGATTTCCTGTGCCTTTTTAGGTAGTTCCCCTCCTCCAATCCCATTCCTGTTCATTCTGCGTTGGAATCCTTTATGTTTGAATTAGCAGAACTTTATTCCAAGAGCAATCCATCCCTCTTTAATCAACTTCTTTCATGGAAATATAGGCCAGAGGGTCCTGCATATCTTTCATCTGAATTCTGACACACTTTCTTCTGTGTCTAAGGTACATGTCAGGCTATGCCAAGTATTTCCTCTTCTAAGCCATCATGATAATGGCTTCAAGGTTTGTGAAGCATTTGGTGTCCATTTTCTTATTTGATCGCGCAACAACTCTCTGAGGTAAGTATCACAGGGATGTTTGTTCTCATTTTATCGATAAGGAAATCGAGTCTCAGAGAGATCAAATGAATGCCCCATGATCTCAGAGCTGATAAATTTCAGGGCCAGGATTGGATCCAGGGCTCTGCTGAGTTCAAATTCAGCACTTGTTCCACTGTACCATGCTGACAGTGTGATCAGACTTCCCACCACGTCTGCTTCAGCAATCCTCTTCTCCATCTTAGTAAGAATCTAGTTCACAACAGTAATTCACCTCATTAAGTTTATACTTTCTGAAATATGTAATCAGCAGCAAGACAAGAATTTTGTAGCTATTCTGATTGTGGCCAAGAAGCATTCCAGCACTTGTCTGCATAGTCTAAGTCACTGACCACTACATTTTGGCTCCATGATAGCCTTGTGATTTGGTTCCAGAACTCATCATCTAGTTCTTCCTTCTGGCCAGTCAGTTTATAGCACACATTCCCAACAATATTGGTTCTTTTTCTCTTTCCATTGATCTTCATATAAATGTTTTCCATCATGCTTTCCATTTCTGTTTTGCAAATTTCTGTACAAGGGAACATCTTGTACATATGCAAGCCTATTTTCCTTCTTTTATTCTTTTTTTCTGTTGAATAAGGTAAACCATTCTATCAATGAGTGCTAGTAATGGCCAAGAATCACCAAGTCTCAGTGACATCTCAGTGTTGAAATATCTAATTAATGTTATTAATGTTCTGTTGAATGGATAGAATTCTATACATTGAATATATAGATATTTGCAGCAACAGGAATTATGGCAGAGTGGATAGAGAGCTGGCCTGAGGGTCAGGAAGATCTGGGTTCAAGTCCCTCCTCTGACACATCCTGGTCCTCTCGGAGCCCACAAAGAGCTCCCAAAGATGATGCATTTGAAAGTAGGTGCTGACCTGAAGTGATAGTTAACAGCAAATACTTATTAAGAACTTACCATGTATCAGGGACTGAGCTAAGCGCAAATACAAGCAAAAAGCAAGATAGCTCCTGTCCTTGAGGAGCTTACATTCCAGTGGGGAGACAATGGAAAAAATGGAGCTGAGAAAGGTGCGTTTGGGAGGGAGGAGAAGATATCCCCAGAGACTCATGGTGGAGAAGTCTGCAGAGTCAAGGTTGGAATTGGATGAAGAGAGGAATAAGCATGGATGGCTTGGGAATTCCATCAAAACGGAGTGTAGGAGGAATTCACGAAGCAGAGGATGGAGTCTAGGGGGCATAGGGATCTTCCTGGATGAGCATATTGCTGGAACACGGTGGAGAAGTGCAGAGAGTCAAGAGGAGAACCTGGAGAGGGGAAGTTACCCTCTATAGTTTCTTGTGCTTGTGGATTCTCAGACGTAGAAAAAAATCAAGGCCATGGGAACGACCACATTCTTCTTAGAAAAAAGTAGTCTATTAATTATTTGGTATTTGAGCTTCTTCTAATCCTCTTGAATGATATACTTGCCACCACTGGTTGCAATGTTGACATAAGATCAGATCACAGGGTTTGTAGCTGGAAGATACCTTAGAGACGATCTTGTTTTGTAGAAGTGGAAACAGTCTCAGAGAAAGAAAGTGATTTTCTCAGGCAGTAACTGAGCCAGACTTCACATCCTGGTTCTTTGACTCCAAATCTATTTTAGTTTCAAACTTTCTCAATCATATCAGAAAACTTCTCCTGACCCTGTAAAGAAGGCATCTTAGGGAGCTTTCTATGTATGTAATTCTAGACAGTTTCACAAAACAGTGGCAGATACATTGGTGTACTGAGGGAACAAAGGTGGGTCTTTACCTGTCGGTTTCCTTTAGCAGAGGGAAATTCAACACAAGAATACAACACAAGAATGCGAAGGTCCCTGGGAACCCAACATAAATGCAGCCAATGTTCCTGACAATTGGATTGTCCTCTTTCCTGTCTCCTTATGCTGTCTTGCTCTGTGTCTGAAGGAGTGTGATAGATGAGTCTCTCCTATGCCAGGATCTTTGTTGTGTTCCCACTTTCTTAGTTCAGCTGAAGCTCCTCCCCACTCTGTGTGGTTGTTCAGTCAGTCTTACTCTTCATGAACCCATTCAGTTTTTTTTTTTTGGCGTAGATACCGCAAACAGGGTTAAGTGACTTGGACAGGGTCACATAGCTAGTGTCTGAGGCCAGATTTGAACTGAAGAAGGTGAGCCTTCCTGACTTTAGTGCTCTATCCACTGTACCACCCAGCAGCATTAGAGCCCCACTCTGCACTAATACTAATGTTTACAGAATCTTCTCTGCACTTCCTTAAATGCATCTCAATACTGAGGAGAGGGTCGAGGCTGGTACAGTGCTTACATTATCAATTACCATCTTCTGAATAACCTTATTGAGCCAACCTGTACGCCTAGTCCTAGTCTAGTCACGGAATGGAAAGAATATTGGGTGCCTTGTCCTCTTCCGAATTGTCTTGCGCCCCTAGTTTTAATTTCATTTCTTGTAGTGGAAGCCAATTGATTGGCCCACACTAGACATTTAGAGATAGAAGTGGACCTTGAGGCTATTGAGTCAACCCCCTCATTTGACAGATGAGGACACTGAGGCACAGAGAGGTTAAATGATTTGCCTAGGGTCACAGGATAGTAGGGGTCTGATGCAGGATGTGAACTGGCATTTTTCTGACTCCTAATCCAATACTCTAGCCACAGTGCTGACTAGCAGCCTGAGGGTTCTGGCCCTGCCCCCCCACCACACATAATTTCCTTTTGTCTTCCCCTGCCCTCCTGTCCTGTAGATCACCACAAGCATGAGGTACAATTCACAGCAGTGGGCACAGGAAACGCCCTCTTGGACCTCACCATGGTGGACTTTGTAGATGACATCCAGGTGTTCTCCTACGACAAACAGAACAGCCAGCTCATGGCCAAGGAGCCCTGGATCTCCCAGGTCCTGGGGACCAAGTTCATGGAGAAGACTCAGCAGAAGTTAGTAGACCACGAGAAGAGCTTCCTCTGGTTTCTGAAGGAATTGAGACAGAATGACACCAAGAGTGACAGTGAGTCAGCCCCTCTCTTCTTTCCACTAATCTTTCCCTCTCCCCTACTTTCTTCTGCTTTTCTCTTTATTGAGTCCCATGGTTCCCCTTCATAGGAGACCATGATATTGGACTGAGGCTCAGGATCAAAGAGTATTCTAGGGAGAGGACTAAGACTTAGGCATCACTGAACTGCATCTGTTTCCTGGGGTACTGGCTCCTCCTCTTGGAAATTGTCCAAAGAGCCTTGGCCTTCACCCTTTCTACATTTTCTCAATCATTGAACTCCAATTTGAAGCAGTTACTCTCCTGCTCCTCCATAATTTACCCTGTCATTCTGTGCTTTCAATCCTTTTCCTACGGAATCTTGGCCTAATGCTCATTCCACTCTACCCCTGCCTCCAAATTTCCCCTTACAGAGAACATCACAGTGCAGCTTTTTGTAGTTTGTGAACCTCAAAGGGACAATGACATAGGCAACCAAATCAAGATTGCTGTGGATGGCGAGGATTTCTGCTGGCTGGATGAGATCGGACAGTGGCTTTTCATGATGTCTGAGGCTGAGTCCTTCAAACCTACTCTGATGAGTACCTTCTGGGCCAATCGGAAAGCATACTACATGCAGGAATATTGTTATGGCATCATGAAAAAAATCCTGCAGCACTCAAGCAGAAGGAAGAATGGTGAGTCTCTGATCCTGTCTACCTCCAACCAGCTGGTCCTGCCATCTCCATGTTTTCTAGGTGGTAGCTGATGCCCTCATTTGGGAAATCAAAGAACTGTGTTTTAATCTTCACTATGATTCTAATTACTCTAAGAAAGCTAAAGGACTACTGTTCTGTATGTTTTTGCTCAAGGGAGGAAAGTCATTCTCTAATGTGTCGTCATCATGTGGAGGTGACCCTGGGGTGTGTAGGGCTACGCTTGCTCAGCACAAGCTCTGTCTGGTCCCACCTGGCACAAAAGCAGACTGGGTCTCCCAACCCATCTCAGATAAAGGTGGTAATGCTTACCACCACAAGGGAAAGTACCATAAGATGAAGATTTGGGCTTGTTTTGGCAATAGCTGCTCATGAAGTGCCATCTACTAAGTCAGAGAAATGAAGAATTACTAAATTTAAGAGTTGGAAGAGATCTCAGTTCACCCTGATACCTGACAATCAGTTCCTACTGTAATATATTTGACAAATGGTCCTCTAGTCTCCTACTGAAGCCTTCTAATGAAGGGGAATCCATCACCTCTCAAGGAACCCCATTTCACTTCGGGAAAACTCAAAATTATTAGGAAGTTCTTCCTAACAACCAGCCTAAATTGACTGCTTTGTGACTCCCCCCGCCCTATTTCACCTGGTTGTCCCCTGTGGTTTCTAATCAAATGAGTCTAAGCTCTCCTCCACATAACAGCCCTCTAGCTATCATATCCTGAACACCCCACACCAAAGATTTCTCTTCTCCAGGCTCAACATCCCCAGTCCTTGACTCAGCCTTCCTATAGCATGGACTCCAAGCCCTTCACCTTCCTGGCTGCCCTCCTCTGGGCAACTCTCTAGTTTATTCATGACTTTCTTATTTTGTGGTGCCAAGAACTGAGCCCAGTACTCCCTATGTGGGCTGATAAGGACAGTGCAGAGAGGAAATCTCATCTCCTCATTGCTGGAATGCCTGTTTGAATGCATCTTGAGATCCCACGAGCATGTTTTGGGTTGCCATATCACAATGATGACTCATCTTAAGCTTAACATCCATTAGAACACCCAGATAATTTTTCAGAACTTTTGTCTAGCCGTGCTTCTCCCATCTTTCACTTACAAAGTGTATTGTTTAAACAACTTTACATTTACCTCAATTGAATTTCATATTATTAGACTCTGATCAGTTTTTTAGCCTGTCGGAGTTTGAATACTGACTCTGCCATCCAGTGTTTGAGTTCCATCTCTCAGCTTTGCATAATTTTCAAATTTCATAATCATGTCACCTTTGACTTTTTCCCATCATTGATAAAAATGTCAAACTTCACAGAGTCAAGCACAGATCATTGGGGCCCTACACGGGAGACCTCCTGCCAAACTGACATTGAACCATCATAGCTACTTTGTAAAATCTGACCATTTAACCAGTTTTTAATGCATTTTAACTACTACCTTCTAGAGCAGGGTTGTCTAACCTTAGGTTTTTATTGAAATATTGACAATATATTTTGATTTGCCATTTCAGTGAGAGCTCTGTGGTAGCTCAGATTTATTTACTAAAGCATTTATGGGAATTTCTATGCTTGTAGGCAGGCTGCATAAATTGCTCTGTGGGCCGCATTTTGGGCAGCCCTGTTCTAGACCACATCTCTCCATCTTTTCCATACAGATAGCATAATACTTTATTGAATGCTTTAATAGAATCTCAGTAAACCCTGTCCACAGTATTCTCCACATCCAATAGTTGAGTAGTCCTGTCAAAAAAGGAAGTGGGGTTAGTTTGGCATGATATGCTCTTGACTAAGCCATACAGCCTCTTGACAACCACTGCTTCTTTTTCCAGATGTTCACCAAGAATTTAAAAAAATAATCCATTCTAGAGTTTCCCCAGGAATCCAAATCAAGCTCGGTGGTCTGAATTTTCAGACCCTTTTGTCATCCTTTTGAAAAAATGAGGACATTTGCCCTTCCCCAGTCCTATAGCACATCCTTCATTCTTTACTATTGCTTACATGTCATCGACAGTACATGAGCCACCCCATCTGCTAATTTTTTTCTGGGCCAGGTGATTTGACTTCATCAGGGGCAATCAGGTGTTCTTTTATAGTTGTCTTACTTGTCTGGGAGAATCTCCCCGCCATTAGCCTTTTTTTTGGTTCAGTCATTCCCAGTGTAAAGGTCATTCTTTTTTGAAAAGAAAGTAGAAGCATAAAGATAATTGAGCAGCTTGGCCTTCTCTCCGACTTTAGTTATTGTTATTCCATCCACAACCAAGCAACGATCCCATCTCATCTTTAGGGCTTTTCTTTCTCCAAAGAGCTTAAAACACCATTTTTATCGTTGTCCTTGGTTTTCCTCACCAGGTAAAGCTCATTTTGGGCCTTAGCACTACTCATCCTACCTTTACAGGACAATGGCATTGTCATCTGTTACCTGCCCTTGCTTACACGTTCTGCATTTCCCTGTGTATCTGCATCAATCTCTTCAGACAACTCTCCCTTTCTCTCTTCATCAGAATTGTTTCCCTTTGCTTCTTCAGAACTTCATTTCAGAACATCTCCCATGCTTCCTGGGTGGCCTTCCTCTGTAGAAGTTTAGTCCATGAGGTCCTCCTTAGCCTTCCTCTGAACACTTTTTAATCTCCTCTCCTAAATTATAGCATACACGTCAGACTAGGTCTGGAATTTCTAGCCCAAAGTCTAGATCTTCTTTCACTTCCACTCAGGGTTCCTATCACTTCCACCCAGTTGTGTGCTAGTAAATTCTTTTTTTTTTAGATTAATTTATTTATTTTTAGTTTTTGACATTCATTTCCACCAGATTTTGAGTTACAAATTTTCTCTCCATCTCTACCCTCCCTTCACCCCCAAGATGGCATTGTATTCTGATTGCCCCTTTCCCCAGTCTGCCCTCCCTTCTATCATCTCACTCCTCACCCTTATCCTCTTCTTTCTTTATCCTACTTTCTTGTAGGGCTAGATAGATTTCTATACCACATTGTCTGTATATCTTATCTCCCAGTTGCATGTAAAAAGAATTTTTAACATTTGTTTTTAGAACTTTGAGTTCCAAATTCTCTCCCTTCTTCCCTCCCCACCCACCCTTATTGAGAAGGCAAGCAATTCAATATAGGTTATACATGTATTGTTATGCAAAACACTTCCATAATAGTCATGTTGTGAAAGACTAACTATATTTCCTGCCATCCTATCTAGTCCACCACTTAACCAGTTTTCTCCTTTGACCCTGTTCCTTTTCAAAGTGTTTGCTTTTGACTACCCCTCCCCCAATCTGCCTTCCCTTCTATCATCTTCCCTCTTATCCCCTTCCCCCCTACTTACCTGTCGGGTAAGATACCCAACTGAGTGTGTATGTTATTCCCTCCTTAAACCAAATGAAATGAGAGTAAGGTTCCTAGTAAATTCTTAATAACTGATTGGGGTGAGGAATATTTCTAAGTTTAGTTTACATTATATACATTTTCTCCACCAATTTTTTAAGTCTAGGAAATCAACAAAACAATAATTCAAGATAATTTGTAGTATCTGTTGATTTCTGAGGTGTAATTGTTCATGTTGGAAATGTAAACCTATATGTTTTAAATCTGTAGGTTTAAATTTAAACCTGTGGGTTTGAGCTAGCTCTTGTACACCTCTGTTTCTACCCCCAGGAACCACTCCCTCTTTATTAGCAAGAAAATGATCCAGGAAATAATTTCTTTTATTGGTTTCTTTATAATTTAAAAGATGAAGCTACCACTAAGCCAAGTCACCATGTTATTAGCTGCTATGCTTTTTGTGGAGAGAGCTTCAATAGATGTTTGGATAATTGAGGTCACCGATCACTTCTATAGCATGCCTCTGTTACAGACTTTGGGGGGGGGTAGTTTGTGATCATGAGGGTCTGTGATCCTCATTGAAGGGAAGAAGCGCATGTATGAAATCACAGGTCTGATCACTGGGGAATATTGAAATATTGAAGATGATTCTGGCTTTCAACCCATTGTTAACAAAGACCCATTGACTTCTTGTTAGGCTAAAAATCTGGTGACATCATTGACATGAGTATCAACAAACATTGAGGGCCTAGTGTGTGTAGGGGAGAATGTATAAAGTGGGTACAGAGGGTATATAGAATGAATAATGTATTATCTTGCCTTCAAAGACCTTATAATTTGCTGGGTCCTGGGGCTCTGACATTAAGGAAAGTGAAGGAAGGGAGAGACAGAGTAATGGAAAATAAACATGGAGATTTGCACAGGCTGTCTTCTCTAACCTTTGTCTTCAGTGCCTCCTGAAGTGACCGTGCTCTACCATGAAGCTGTGGATGGCATTACCATCCTTTCCTGCTCTGCCATGGGCTTCTACCCCAGCGCCATTCTCTTGCACTGGCAGAAGGGTAAGGACACAATTGTGGCAGGGAAGGAGAGTTCCAGCAGCACCCTGCCCAATGCTGATGGCACCTTCTACCAAAGAATCATCATTGAGCTCCCTCCGGGGGACACAGGGAACAATTATGATTGTGTGGTGGACCATATTGAGCTAGGAGCACCAAAAGCATTTCCTGGTGAGTGCCTGGCTTGCGCTTGTTGGTCTGAGCCCCAGGAAGATAGGCAATGACATATCGCTGACCCCTGCCTTTCCCTAGCTTCTCCAGAATGGACCCATAGGGGTAGGTTCCCCTTGTGTACTCCCCAATACCACCTGGGAAGATTCTCACCTATATTAACTGTCTGCTCTTTACTACTATATCCCATAGTACCTGAAAAGCCCCTTAAGAAGAGGACTTGGACTGTGACACTCAGCATTCTTGGCGTTGTCATCCTGGTGCTGAGCTGTGTTGTGTCCTTTATCTGGTGGAAGAAGACAAACACAGGTGTGTGTCTGAGGAGAAAGGAAATGGGACAAGAACAGTAGGTCCTGAGGGAATGGAAGACACTGATATCCATCGATGTCTTGAGGTCATAGGAACTAAAACAGAACTTTGTGAACAGAATTCCATAATCTCCAATCTCCCTCCTATTAGATGGGATCTGTGCCCGTGCCAATGTTCAGGGATACTACCAAGGTCAACCCGTCCAAACTGTGCCTGACTGAACAACAACTCTGTAACAACTCTGAGAAGTAGACAATCTGCCGTGAATTAATCACAACAGGAATGGAGGGCTCACTACCTCCTCTGACAACTCACTCCCCCTTTGAACTCCTCTAATTGTTCTATATTTTTCCTTACATCAAACCAAAATTTCTCCTTCGTCTCTTAACTTCTGGTGATTTCCACCCGTGGCTTTTTGTTCTGTCCTCTGATGCCACATCTACTCCCTCTGCCCTGTGGCAGCCTTGCAAATACTTAGAGCAGGTATCAGACCTTTCTTAAATCTTCTCTTCTGCAGTCTAAACATGACCTATTCTCTCCCCAAGTCACAGAATTTGAAAGCTCTGAGACCTTTATTGTCAATCTAATCTAATCTGGATACAAAAAGTGTTGTTCAAAGCCTCCTCACATGGCATAGTATCTAATGCTCTCCCTTCATGGTAGACTTCTGGAGATGCTACAGCTCACCAGCATCCTTGCTACAACGTGGCACTGGACACAACACTCCAGGTGCGGTCTGACCAGGCCGAGTACTAGGGGACCTCCCTCCTTCTGCACACTACATCTTTCTCTTCATTCAGCTTAACATGACATTCATTTTTCCACCTGTCATGACTCAAGCTGAGCTTGTAATCCAGTTCCAGCCTTGGATTTTTTTGCACACATACTGTCGCACAATCATGCCTCCCCTAACCTGCTGTTAGCAGCTGTACCATTGATTTTTAAAGTCCAAACATTGCACTTTACATTTCATCCTATTATGTTTCATCTTATGAGTTTTGGCTCATGTTTCTATCCTGTTTTGATCTTTTTAGATCGCGACTGTCATCCAGCAGGGAAGCTGTCCCTTTCAGCTTGGTTTTGCTTGCCAATTGATGGGACGCTAGTTATCACTTCATTAATTTCATTGATCAAACAATGCCGAAGATCATAGGTCCAAAGAGATGCTTGGGACCAATCCAGTTGGCAGGGGAGAACTTGGCCCTATCCTTAGGGACCCACAGATCTGATTGGGGAGACACACTCCTGATGCATAGGCAGCTCCCGGCCTGATTTTCAAAATGCACAGTCCCTGTCTCTGGGGAAGAGAAGTTTGAGATCAGGTGTGGTCCTGCCTAGAGACAGGGCCATGTGAGAGCCACATTTCCAGACCCTCTCTAGACTTAACCTTTTTGTGACTCTAATTGTATTGCAGGCTACAGCATCCACGAGTATGCCACAATGGAAGGTGAGACACTGGCAGGCAGTGGGGTGGATGAGAGGGCAGAGGGGAGTAGTTGGGGAAGACCAAGAAATATAAAATATCCCTGTCCTCCAGGAACTTATGACTCATGGGGCGGGGTAGAGAGGGATTCTGTCTAATGGGGAATAGTAGCTGGGAAGGGATCTGGGTATGGTTGTGAGTTTGTGTGTGTGTGTGTGTGTGTGTGTGTGTGTGTGTGTGTAAATGCCAGATTCCTCATTCCTCTGCCTTTACCCACCCATGATGGGCCTTCAGGATGGAAGTGGGGCATGGGCACAGAAGGATCCTCCTCTGTTAGCTGTTTTCTCAGGGTCAGGCTTGGAGGTAGACTATTTGCCTGCATATAAGAAATGGAGGAATACCCACATTTCCCCCCAGACATTCAGATGGATATTCAAGAACACTAGAATATTCTGCGGTGCTGGCCCCGGAAACACAGAGGACTAGCTACAGTTGCCTTTTTCCTGCCTTCGCTGAATATGAGGAAGAGAAGTCTGATTGGAATGAATACCCCGCCTTGGTGCCAGCCAGCCTGCTCTCCTTCCTGTCCTCAGTGGCTTTTCTCTTCTCTCCCAACCTGGAGAGGCTCCTGCCATTCTCAGTGGCCCCATTCTTTTTGCTTAGAGGCAGAACCCAGTACTATAAGGCCCTGTGTTTGGAATCGGGGGCTTGGGTTTAATTGGGCCTCTAGCAATATTTATGTGATCATGCATGAGTCACAGCTATCTGAGCCTTAGGCAGCTCTCTAAAGTAAGGTTTAGATTAGGTTATGATACACCTCTGCGGAGGGATGCTCCAAGTCTTCTCCCACCAGTAGATTCACAGAGCTTTATTTATGTGACATGTGAGTATCACAGTTCAGTGGGCAGCTAGGAGTGCAGCGGATAGAGCACTGGGCTTGGAATCAGAACTCATTTTCATGAGTTCAAATCGGGCCTCAGATACTTCCTAGCTGTGGGACCCTGGATAAGTCACTTAACCCTGTTTGCCTCAGTTTCCTAATCTGTAAAATGAGTTGGACAATAAAATGGCAAACCACTCCAGTATCTTTGCCAAGAGAACCTCAAACAAGGATACAAAGAGTAGGACATGACTGCACAACAACAATTTAGACTCCTACGTGAGTCCTATTTTCACAGGGGCAGATAGTAAGCCACCCAAGTCCTCTCATCCTATGTAATTCTGATCTTGTCCTACTTTTATACAAGTCCTCTGGAGAGGTTGAGTATGATATTAGATTGATCAAACAAGCATCTATTAAGCACTCATTAGAAGGCAATGCACTCTACTAGGTACTGGAAATACAAAGAAAAAAAGCAGAATAATCCCTGTCTTCAAGCAGCTTGCCTTCTAATGAGGGAGACAGGAACAGAAAGAATTATATCCAAACCTAAACACATATAAGAAAGAAACAACTTATCTTTCACTCGTTGTCTCAATACATACTCGTGACCACTTATAATTGAGGACGATGAGGCCTAATGAGGTCAACACAGTCATACCTTTTGTTGAATGTTATCTCTGGCAGATCTTAACAAACTGGATAAGCCTTCAAGGATGGTACATTGTCCAAGGACCAGCCTGGCTAACACTAGAGAAGCTCTTCACCAGCTTTGTAACCATGAGATGAATTTTACAGCCAGAACAACTCTCAGGGTCCATTGAGTACATTATAGAGGAGTTGCAATCTGTGTTGAAGGAGGGAGGTCCCTCACACGTGAAATCACTAATCATTAAAGGTTCATAGTACAGTAAAATATTATTATCCAAGCTGTGAGTGTCTGCAGGCCTGAGGCTTAAGCAATATCTAGGAAAGGTTGTTTTTTAAACAATTTCATTTTTAGCTTATGGAATAAAATAGACATTTCCATAACATTGTATAATAAAAAAGATGATCGGTATATGTGTACGTATATATTCATGTGTATGTGTAAGGTATAATGTGTAAAATTATTCTATATATACTTCTATTTATCAGTTCTTTCTCTGGGTGTAGAGAGTGTCTTTCTTCATATCTCTTTTATAGTTTTTCCCCCCATAACATAATACAAAAGATGATTTGCACATGAAAGTGCAAATCTACTATGCACAGCTTGCTATTCCTTTCAAATATACAACAAAATTCTAATGTAAATTTCTTTTTTTACTTCCTTCTCCCCCTCCCCCCGCACCTTAGAGATGGCTACCATTAGACACAAATAGGTACATGTGTGTGAAATGATTCTATATATTAGTTCTCTGGATGCAGATAGTGTCTTTCTTCACCTGTCCTCCATAGTTAATTTGGGTGTTTATAATAGTTAAAATGACTTGTTTACTCTAAGTTGTTCATAAAACAACATTCTGCTCATTTTGCTCTTCATTATTTCGTGCAAGTCTTTCCATGTTCTTCTAAGAGAAGATACTTTTCACATCTCATACAGTCTCAGACCCGGGAGAAACTCCATAGCTCATCTAGGTGAATCCTTAACCGAATGAGAATTCCCACAGCAGTATTCCAGATAGATGATGGTACAAGCTCGGTTTGTGCTCCTCAGCTCATAGACGGAGAGCCGAGAGGCACCTCAGAGGCCGTTCCATCCAAACACCCAAGTCCAAAAATATTAAGTGATTTACTCAGGGCTGCACAGCCGGTAGAAGTTGAGGTAGGATTTGAACCCATGTCTTCTTGACTCCAATCCCAGCCCTCTATCTGACATAGTTAGGTTCTAGATAGTATAGTTAATGAATCCCCTGAAATGCACAAAGGTATTTGAAATTATAATTATATAATTATCACAATGTTATGTCATACACTAATTATACAGTGATACATAGTCATAATTGTTTAAATATGGTAATTAGTTCCAGCTCATGTGAGTTTGAATACTGTGATCACGCCAGGTGGTGCATTATTTGCACTAATCAGGACCCAGCTACACTCCACATTACTTCTTCGCTAAAGGAAATCTACTACCTTATAAGGCAGCCAGTTCCATTTCTTTCTAATCTTCTCAGTGTTTACAATAACAATTCTTATTTACGTAGTACTGTGAGGTTTCCAAAGCACTTTGCGCAGAGGCCATCTCATTTGATCCTCACAAACAACCCTGTATGGGAGGCGCTATAATTATTCCCTTTTTCCAGGTGAGGAAACTGAGGCACGAAGAAGAGAGGTGACTTATTTATGGGTGCAACTTTAATGTCGGAGACAAAATTTGAGTTCAGGTCACTCCTGGCTTTAAGTCTGTTGCTCATTTCACTACGGTCTATTGCTCCAACTTAAAGCAAGCTTAAATTTCTCTCCTCACATCTTTCACTTGTCGGTGTTAGCTGTGCCCAGGCTTCCGGGATGAGGCTTTTGTCTAGAAAATTTTGATGATCCCTGAAAATATAACCTGGGCCCCTCATTCCACACTCGCCCTAACATCAGAATTACACACATCCAAAATGGTGATGTCATTGTCTGTGTATTTTATGGGAACAGAGTTTGGAGAATGAGACAAGGACCTGCTTTTTTGGTGGCCAGGAGAGAGGACTCAATTTGGACTGGGAGGCGATGATGATCAAAATGATAGATTGTATTGATAACATGACAGGTGGCTTCCAAAGCACCCTACAATTATTATACTTTCATTTGATTCTCTTAGAACTCCTGGAAAATTGGCAGTAATTCCCATTTTATAGATGAGAAGATAGTGTCAGAGAAATTGAACCACAGAACTAGTAAGTATAAAGTGTGATATTTGAACCCCTGTCTTTCTGATTCTGAGACTACCTCTTCATCCACTACACCAAATTTCAAGGTGACCCTGAAATAAAGGAAACTCCTTAGGAACCAAGAAAGACTTGGACCTTGGCAGGGAAAGATCTAGACTCAGTGTAGGCAAGATAGGGGGACACAGTGTGCCAGGAGATGTCTATGGCCAAGGTGGTGAAACATCTTAGCCTGAGGAAACTCAGCCCTTAACCACTTTTTTCCTATTGTTGCCAACAGAAGATTCCTCTTGCCCAAAGTACTATATTTTGTTACTTCAGGGGTATGTTCCTACAAACATCTTCCTGTTAAGGACAAAGATAAAGGACATAAAGTAAACTTACAACCCCTAGAAGGAGACCTTGGGGAGTGATGGCAGAAATTATCATTCAGTCCAGAGTCACCAGGAAATAGTACTACCAAGGATGTTGTTATTCAGTCGTGTCTGACTCTTTGTGACCTCATTTGAGGTTTTCTTGGCAAAGATACGGGATGAGTTTGCTATTTGCTAGCCCAGCTCATTTTACAGATGAGGAAACTGGGGTAAACAGGGTGAAGTGACTTGCCTAGGGTCACACAGCTAGTACGTGTCTGAGGCCAGATTCAAACTCATGAACATGAGTCTTCCTGACTCCAGGCCAAGAGCTCTGTGTACTATGGCACCACCTAGCTGCCCAGTACCAAGGATGGAGAACAGCAAGTCATAAGCTGAGCTGTACTTTCTGAGCACTGCCCCTTGTCTAAAGAAAATATGTTGCCTGGTCTTGCCATACATTCATAGAGGCATTCTTTCAGCAGTGGAATGATGGAAGTTCAGAGCTAGAAAGGTTCTCATCCACTGTCCAGTCCAACTGGTGCTTTCTCTACTGCCTACTTGACAAGTGGTCATTCAGACTGTGCTTGAAGACCTCTAGAGAGATGGAACTTTCCAGAAGCAAACTGCATTGGAAACAAATTCTATCCAACCCTTGTCCTTTCCTCTTCGCATCCCCACATCAATGCTCTGCACTGAATATGTCAGACCTTTCTGTTCTGGGGCCTGGGGAAGGGCCCTTTAAGTCTTGGCCACTTTTGCCAGTGCCTCACTCCTCTGTTTCCTCAGGAGGCACAAGCCTATTCACCTTGAGGACATAGTTAGTCATGACTAGCTACTCTCTAATTCCAGAGACCTGACTCTGGCAGACCAGATCCTTGTCTTTGACTTTGACCACTGATCTGATCTGTCAGTTGTCTAGCCTTGGAAATCTGTAGCACTGAGGCTGCTTTGATTCTTGGACAAATCTGCTCCCTTTAGGCAGCCATAGTAAGAAAAGCTGACAGGTTAGAGTCAATGACTGGGAAGAGGAAGTTGCTGGCCAAAGTTTGGGCATTCTGATGTTAAACAGAGGGGAAGTTTCACCAATGTGAGAGAATATGGAACACGAGAGATTTGCTATCAGGGGAGACATGTTGTAATCATGGGGAACATAAAAAAAGGCATGGGTCTATCTCCAGGCATTTATGGTTTCAAATTCCAGTTATAGCCTCATAGTCTCTGTGGTCCCTGGGATGCGGTCTGATTTCCAAGTCAGAATGGCAGTTTGAGTCTGAGCTGTGGGACTCTTTCATGTCCTACAGTCTGTGGTGAACCAACTGCCAGCCACCAACAGAGAAGTAAACAGTCATATATTTGGGGGGTTCCTTAGGGAGAGCCATGCCACAGGTTGTGAGTTGGTTTAAGGTGGGAGTCCCAAAGAAGAATTCATCCATGAAGTATGGGCAGAGGTCATTTGTCACAAAGCCCATTGGTCATTCTATGTCTCAAGTAAGTAAAACATTATGTCATTAACTCCTTTTGATAGCCCAAGCAGTGAGGCAATAAGATGGACTGGCTTCCCTGCCTTGTCACTATAGCGAGGTCTTTCAAAGAAGGCCTCACTCACTCTCAGGGACAAAGGACTGATCCCCATGTTCTGAGTAGGACACACAGGCTCATACACAAGGATGAGGCAGAGTGGGACATCAAAATAGTAGAAGTCTAAAAACTGGCTCCACAGATGGTGAAAATGAAATAGGAAATATTGCCCCTGACAATCTTCGGAAGGTTTGATGTCTTAGTCCTAGAAAATAACCCAGAAAGCTAGGTGGCTGATATGTTACAGAGGCAATGAATACTGACAAGGCAGCTTCTTATATGACTGTATTCCTTGCTTTTGTGTTGCTGGTCGTCCCTGACATCAGTTAGCACCGCCGATGTGACACTTTCTGTCATGGCAAAAAGGTGAGAGATGGCACCTTTTTGGTGTAAGCTGTTGGACAGAAACAACAGAGACCCAGAGATGTCCAATATTTTATACTGGGAACCTCCTTAGGGCAAAGACTGCATTTCTACTGTCAGATGGGACTAACTAACTGTGAGTTTATTTCACTTTCATTAGTTCTAGTACTTACTGCTGCAAGGGCAGAATCCTTTGTGCAGACAACACTACCCTGAACCTTTCAAAATACTCAACGCAACAACACATGTATTGATTATAGGACAGTCAATTCTATCCTGCAGAAAATGCAAAAACACATCAAAAGACTCACGGGGAAAATCCAATGCCAAAAAGGAAAATGAAGAACTCTCATTAGTCCTTAAATAATTCACACAAATTCTTGTGTTTTGCAGTCTCCTCAAAAGGGAAATGAACTTGCCAATGCCAGTGGGACAATGCCCACCCTCAATATTGTAGATAATTCCACTTTCCACATAAAGACATGACATCAGTCCAAAATCATAGTGCCACCCTATTGATGAGGTCCCCCCTTCTTTTAACTTGAAATCCATTGCTCTTTCCACTGGGAAAGATTCTGGAATGAGGAGAAAGTGACCTTTGAGATCCCAGAGAGTAAATGCCCTTCTCTAGGTACTTCTCTGGTTTAGATCCCATTCATAGAAAGATGTGATGAGTCACAGAGTAGGACTAGAGCAGAGGCAGTCAGAGCATCAGAAGAAATGGAAAAAAGGGAGTCCCAAGTTTTTATTTAAGGTGCCTTAACTTCAAAGATATACAGCAATAAAGGAAGCCTATGATATTATCTGGAGAAGGGCTTCAGATGGGTTGGATTCAGTCTGCCAGCCTGCAAAACCTGAAAAGAGAGAGCAAGAGGAAGACACCAGTAATGAATAGAAGAGAAAGATAAGGGGACTAAGGCAGAAAATCTTTATGGGAGATCCTTAGGGGATGAAATAAATGTATAAATAATTTATATATAAAACACATTTTCAAAATGGCAGGTGGAATGGATCATCAGCCAGTGAGCGTTTTTCATGTGCCTACTGTGTGCCAGACATTGGGCTAAATACTGAAGCTACACAGAAAGGCAAACCACAAAAAAACCCAGTCCCTGCTCTCAAAGAGCTCAGTCTAATGAGAGAAACCTATGTTCAAATAAGATCAGCACAAAATAAGATGGAGATAAGCATATGGAGGGGAAGGAACTGGTATTAACAGGGATCGGGAAAGGCTTCCTTTAGAAGCTAGGGTGTTGGCTAGGACTTGAAGGAAGTGAGAGAAATAAGGAGGTGAAGATGAAGAAGGAGAGAATTCAAGGCATGAGGAACAGCCAGGGAAAATGCCTGGAACTGGAAGATGGAGTGTTTTGTGCAAGTAAAAGGGAGGGAAGTGTTCCTATGTTGCAGAGTATGTAATGGGAAGTGATGTGCAAGAAGACTGGAAAGGTAGGAGGTGGTAGACTGCTGGACTAGGAGTCAGGAAGATTTGGGTTCAAGCCCAATTCAGACATTACTGTGTGACGCTGGTCAGGTCACTTGTTACCTCTGGGCCTCAGAATCTCACCTATAAAATGAAGGGTTTGGGTTAGATGACTTCTAAGGTTGCTCTTAATCTCTAAATTGATATCCTGTAGACACCATTCAAAGCTCACTTGGCACTTTGGTGTTGTATACATTACTCATCTTTCCTTTGCTGTTGGTATGTTACCTTCACCATGTGTTGAGTAAACCATTCCTTTTCGGATCCTAAGAAGTTTAATCAAGTTTTGTTTGAACAAGATGCTTCCCCTGGGTCTTAGGCGAGAGTGGGAAAAGATGGTGTCTATGTTTGTGCTGGGCTTCTCTGAATTCCAGATAGGTGGGGCCCAGGACATGATGATGGTGGCAGTGGTGGAGGTGGTGGTGATATAGACAGGAACATAGAGGTTATCTTTTAAGACAGTGAGGTGTTAAAGATGCTCCCTTCAGTCCAGGAGTATGGAAGCTGCTGCCAATGCCAGAAGGGAGCCACTGGGATGCAGCGAGTGTTTCTTAGCAAATGGGAGTATTTCTGGCTTGCAACATTTGCTCAGGGGAGCCTGAGATCCATCATTCTGACTGCACCTTGGCCCCTCCTGACTGGGTATAGATCTCAGACCGCTGCTAAATTCACAGATGCTAGCAAGGAATTTTGGAATCAAAATAGTTTAGACATGAGAGAAAAGCCAATGAATGAGTCCATGAAGTAAAATCCAGGCAGGGAGAGACCTATGTCCAGAGCTGCCCCTTATTCTCACCTGTCCTGCCTTATATCTTGACCCTTGTACTAACCTGAGCCCGCACTTGAAGATAGCCAATGGTGGGGGACTCACTACCTAAAAGTACCATTCTTTCCACGTTTTGGACAGTTTTAATTATTAATAAGTCTTTCCTTTTATTGAACTGAAATCTTTGTTTCTGTAATTTCCACTCATAATGGAACTTCATGTTCTGCACTCTTGAACCAAGCAAAGCACCCACAATCCCTCTTCCACAAAACAACCCTACAAATCCCAGAAAGGGCTTATTAAGTCCTGCCTTAACTGCTTCTCCCCTGGGCCTAGTGATTCCTGGTGCTTCCATACAGCATGGTTTCCAGTGCTCTCACCATTGTGGTCATCATCTTTTGAAACAAGTACCCACTATTCAACACCGTTCTCACGTGTTGACCCAAGCTAAACACACGACTCCGGATGCAGCCTTAGTAGAATAAAGCACAGAAGGCCTGACACCTCCATCATTCTGCACATTATTTCTGTTAATGCTGCCTGACATGGCTTCAGCTCCTTTGGCTGCCACATCACCCTCTTGATTCATATATGGCTTCCCATCCTCTATGAGTTACAGAGTGAACGGGGTTTAAGGCTTGGTGTTTTGAGAAAGAAATCTAGCCAGTAAACCCAAAGTAAAGGAGGCAGCCTTTGGCCATCAAAATGTACCCTCCTTTGGGCAGAGGAGGCAGAGGGAGAGGGAGAGGGCACTCACAGGTTGTGGTTGTCCTTTGCTCTTGAAGAGGACCGTGACATCAGGGAAATGATGACATGACTTGCAGTTGACTTTTATTTGAGTGAGGGAGGGCTGTGCAAGGTCACCGGCTTCACTTTCTCCTTCAGAACCATTTGGGTCCAGTGGCCTGATATTCACCAAGATGACTGGAGATGGCCCAGGATGCAGTGGGAGACCCTGGTCCTTTCAGGCTTTTCAGGTACTTACTTTGAGTCCCTGCCCTTCTAGCACAGAGTGAATGTAAATACTAAATAGTAACTGTTTCTCTTTTAGCCAGGAACCCTGAGGGTCTTCCCCTTCCAGTTTGATTTTTTTTTGAGTTTTAATTAAAGGGGCCATCCCTTGATTAACTTCTTAAAGAGGCCTATTCACTGAAGTTACTTCCTATGGGTACAAACCAGAAAATAAAGATTCCCAAGATGGCTTGCCTGTAGACTCACTGATTATTCACCCTCATTGGCCTTCTAACACTTTTCCCTTGACAGAGCTGCTTCTGAAACCCATAGAAATTCCTGAGAGGCTTCTTCCATCTGCCAGTGTTTGAGAACAGAGAACACCTTGGATCACCGTTAAAACAGAAAAGCTTATATAGCAAGGGGACTTTGTTGTTACTAAGCCTTCCAACCTTTATTCACTCTTGACTGCTTAGAGTGTAAGGAGCAGGAAACCCCAAGATAGTGTGCATAACTGTGATCATCTCTACCAGAATTTAAGCCCTGTGATGCTGGTTGAAGGAAAGAATTTTCTAGAAATAAGGCCTGGAGTTGAGTCTATCACAGATCCTTCAAATAACCCTAAAGAAAAAGAACTGTCATAACTGGGATTGAGGTCATCCTGAGTGCCAACACAGAGTCCCTTCCAGCTGAATTTTTATGGTCTCAGTTGGTCTGCTGAGTTCCTGCCTAAGCAAGATGGGTGGTGAGTTTTCGTTCCTTATAAATGACCCTTTAGCAGAAATCAGAGGAAGGAGGCTATGCAGATGCTTCCATTCAAGGGCCTTTCCTTCTCCCTCTATTAGCTCCTTGTTCTTTGGCATCAATATCTCAGACACCATTTAGTTTTTGTTCTTCAGACCCATATAGATGATGTTCAGGTTTGGAAAGCTCCCAGGATGTGGTTTTGTCACCAGCTCAGGATGAGAACCCATGCTACTTAGAGTCCTTTCTCTGAGTCTCTAGGAAGTTGCTAAGTTATCTCATGTTAGGGGTCCCTGACCAGCAAGGAGACCTATCTCAGTATGCAATGATGAGGCGGGAGTCAGGGAAGATGCAACTCCGATTTATTGGCAGACATTATCCAGTTTTATAGGGTTTTGCACTACATGAGCAGAAGCAGGTGTTCAAGGGGTAAGGGAATGACAGCATGGGAAGCATATCTGGTGGGAAGAATCTGGATTGTAGTAAACTATGATTCGTACAAGCGTATGGGAAAGACTAGGGCTGTAGTAAGGTAGTTTCCATGGGAGTATGGGAACAAAGGCAGGGGGTGCTGTCCTACAGTATCTATGGAGGCATGGGAAGGCTCAGGCATGTAGCCAGCTGATATCAGAGCTGTATGAGCTATGTGAGGCACGGGGCAGGATGCCCTTGTAAAGTATCAAAGATGTTCCAGTAAGTATAGTATCAAAGCATTTTTGTGTTAGGCACTGGTTCAAGAGCATTAGGTAGTGGCCAGCTGTGTTCCTCCTACTGGGCTTGTGAGTCCCTGGTGAATGGACTCTGCCTGCATGAGAAAGGATTGCCACCAGAGTGGGAGGAGGGCTGCTAGGGGGGCTGTTAGGGACGGAAGTCTTTCCTCCGGGCACCTACCGTTCCAACTCCTACTAAGCCTGTCTGGTTTTACCCAGGAAACAGGCCAAGCGCTAGGGTCCGAGCAGCCCCGGGGTTGGCACCAACTCCCTACAATCTCACTCAAAGGGAGAACCTGAAAAGACCTTAGCCTAAAAGGGCCAGGGTCTCCCATTGCATCCTGAGTCATCTCCAGTCGTCCTGGTGAATATCAAGCCACTGGTCCCAGATGTCTCTGGAGGATAAAGTGAGGCTGAGGACCCTGCACAGCACTCCCTCAACCAAATAAAAGTCAACTGCAAGTCATGTCATCATTTCCCTGATGTCATGGTCCTCTTCGAGAATGAAGGACAAACAACCATCCTCTAAAAAAAGCCCTGATCTTTTACAAATCAACTATAGTTAACTATGACCCCCTCCCCATATCCTATTCTTTTGTACTTTTTTAAATCCAAGCACAGAACTTTCCATTTATCTCCACAAAATTTTATTATATTATTGTTATTTCATTGTGACATCTAAAGATCAGTTTGGATGCCTGTTATTTCACCCAGTAGGTTATTTAATCCTTAGAGTTTCGTATCATTTGAAGATGTGATAAGAATGTCTTCTTGTTTATCAAAAACATTGATAAAAACACTGCCATCATCAGAACTTCGGGCCATTCTACTATAGAGATGTCTGTAGCCATTAATTCATTCATTAGTTAAAGTCACACACTTATACTGAGTCATTAATTCTTTGGGTCTGATCATTCAACCCCTTCGGAATCCACTTGACTGCACCATAACTCAGTTGGCATCTGTCCTTCTTGTACACAAGCATGGCGTAAGAACCCATATCAAAAGACTGACTGAATAACTTGACATTATGGCATTCCCCTGATCTACCAGCCCAGTAAGTTTGTGGAAAAAGGAAATGAAGTTATTCTGGGATGACCTGTTCTTGAGGAACCCACGCTGTTATTAGAGTACCACCATTTTCCTTTCAAGAACTTATAAACCATCCCTTTAATGGTTCATCCTACAAATTTTCAAGAAAACAAAGTTAAGTTCGGAGGATTATCTACAGGTTGAAGACTTACAAATGTTGCCTTTTTGAAAATTGTGACATTGTCTACTTTTCTGCTTAATTGACTAATTAGATATGAGTGCAAACTATGTGTAGGGAAATAAAAGAAGCTATGGCATATATTTCAACCCTGCTCCTAACATCTACTTCCTTAACTTTCATCATGGCCTCCCTGAACCTGTAATGGCCTAGATGTACAAATGAGCTTGGAAAGATAGACTAGAGGCAGACTGTGAAGGGCTTTGAATGTCAGATGAGTTCGTATGCTATTCTAGAGGTCATAGGGAGTCATTGACGTTTCTTGAATTGGGTTGTGAGACAGCCTTAGATTTTAAGATGATCACTTTGACAGCTTTGGAGGATGGACTGCAGAGAAGAGAGAACAGATACAAGGAGACCCTTTAGGAAGCTATTTCAATAGAGTTAGTCTTGCAGAGGTCACCAGGTGCTAAAGCTTATGTGGGTTATGAGTAAGTGGGAACAGAACATAGGAGTAAACTTGTAAATCTGTGGAGATCTTTAGGCTACCAAGCTTTTGTCTTAGGGCTGCTTTGTGGCTCATGTTCATCCCATGGCCACCCACCTGTAGATATGCCTGGATCTGTACTGGCCGTGGGGCTCCTGGAGAATGGGAGCCTCCTGTATTTTAGCTGACACAACTTTCTTCCTTCATAATCAGACCAGAAGTTACCCAGCACTTTAACATCCTTCAGTGGTGTACCAGCTTGGCCTCACCCCTCAGGAATGTCCATTCCTGCATAGTCCTGCATCTTCTAGCTGCTAGATGCCAGTAGGAACTGGACACTATGACTTAGTACAGACCTGCACAAGCTGCCCCGTTTGTTCTGTTAGTGGCTGCTGAGGTTCTTAGGCAAGTGAGCTCCCTGTCAGCATCTACAGTTTGAAAATCTGATAATTTACTATGTCAGACACAGAAGAGAAAACAGTGGGCAGAAGCCTGGAGTTCTTATGTACAAAAGGGTGACGTTTCACCAGGATGAGAGCAGAAGAGGGAGCATGGGAGTATCTACAGGAAAAATAGTCCATATTTTCAAGCATTTTTCAGTTTTGTCTTCCATTTACAGCCCAGTGATCTGTGTGGTCTCTGGAACCCTGCCCACCTTTCAAGCCAGAAAAAAACATCTTGAGGTTGAGGTGTAGGATTCCCCCATATCCCACTATCTATGGTCATCTAAATGCCAGTTACAGTTAGGGAAGTGGATGATGTCATGTGTCTGTGGGTGACTGGGGGAGGTCCAGGCCGCAGGTTGGGAGCCAGTATGAGAGGGAGATCCCCAAGGAGGAAGAACAACTCTTCCAGGGAGACCAAGGAGAAGGTTCAATGTTGTCACAAGCCTGATTTACTCTCCTTTGCTCCCCAGGCTTTTATGTTATGCTCTACTACCAGGATCATCCTCAATTCTTCATATTCAGTCACTTTATGTATCCAAACCATTGCCAAGTCTTGTAATTTCTACCTTCACAACCTCTCTCATATATATCCCATTTTCTCTACCTACAGTCACTAGCCCTTTCTATCACATGCCTGGGCTATTACAATAGCCTTGAGTCTCTCCTTATTTCAATCCAGGCTCTGCTCAGCTGCTAAATTAGTATTTCCTAAAGGGCGTGTCTGGCCACATTGCCTCCTTATCCAATAAACTCCAGGGGCTCCATGTTATTACTAGGACTGGATACAAATTACTCTTTGGGTGAGTCCCTTTACAAACCAGTCACCTTGCCCTGCATCTATTTTGTACCACCACACTCCATCTCTAGGCATCAAATAAATGCACATTGACAGAGTAACTGAAGTAAGTCAAAGTTTGTCATCTGTTTGACCTGAAGTCCCAATACATGAAACAGTGTGATAGTGTGGCTTCCCAAATTTGACAACCTGAAGGCTTATATGAATTACATATTTTTTATCAATGACTTGGGTAGCATAATTATCAGATCTGTAGGTGACATGGAGCTGAAAGGGAGAGCTACTACTTTGGATTCTATGGTCAGGGTCCAAAAAGGCTAGAATATTAGGTCAATAAAATGAGGTCCATTTGAATAGAGAAGAATGTAAAGTTATATACTTCAGTTCAAGAAATCACTAAATATGTACGGGATGGGAATGATGTGGATGGACACAAAGCATATCGGGCATTCTCATCGTCTGAAAAATTAGAACAATTAAACCCAATACTGGTCATCCTCCAAACCCATAGAAATACCCCTACTCTTTAGTGCTGTGGTCTCTAAAACTGAATGTGTGCTTTTCAAGGTGTATAGGAAATGATCTATAGGGGTGCATCTTGCGGGTATAGCCTGTTGGAAGATGGGCCACATACTATATTTGTTTATTGAGCTGGGTTTGAGCTGATGGCATAATGTCCAGGGGGAGACAGTGGAAAGCAATTGTAGGGAAGGAAAGTAGAGACACAAGGGAAACTTTGGTGGCAGAAGTAAAGCTTCTGGAATCACCTGAATTGTGATGATTGATGCCCAGGGATGAATGCCAGACCACCTTATCCAAGGCCAGAGGGCACTTAGGTTCAAGCACAGGAGTGAGGCAGGATGGCGCACCTGTGAGAAGAGAAGCCAGACTCACAGTGAGGCCACAGCTGGCAAGTGTGATTCAATTTTAGAAATGAACCCAGGGAGCTGAGAAGTAGTTTTCAAAGCAATATTTATCAGTGATGGCATTATCTACAACTGCTGGTGCTTTCAATCTGAGGACTCCCTGAAGGCAATAACTGTTTGGTCCCTCAGACTAGGGGTTTCATGAAAGCATATCCTTTACCTCTCCTCTTATCCCAAAGGACCATGGAGGGCAGGCACTACATTTTCCCATTAGAACATGGGCTCCCTGAGGACAGGACCATGTCTCTCACTTGACTGGGGACTAACCTCACGAAGGTAGATCTCTTTGATCAGAAATAATAACTAACAATAATAATAATAATTTATATAGCACTTTGAGGTTTGCAAAGTGCTTTACATATCTTACCTCATTTTAAACATCGCAGACCCGTGCAATTATTATCCACATTTTATCAATAAGGAAATAGAGACAGAGAGGTTAAGGGGCTTGCTATGGAGTGACTGAGGCAGAGTTTGAACTCAGGTCTTCCAGACTACAGGCCCTGCACTCTATTTCCCCATGTACCACCTAATGTGTCTTTAATTCAACTAACAGCTACAGATGCCAACTGTTCCCATGGCACTGTGAGTCCCCACTCTGCAGCTCCCCAACAACACCTGACAGTGAAGACAGTCAAGAGTTTCCTGCTCTCACCACAGGCTCCATTTCACTTCCACTTTTACCCCTGCCAGGCAAGGGCAGTTTCTGCCTGGTGACAGATATCCTCTCTGGCAATGATAGGAGGGCAGGGTCTTGGCAGAGTCAATACCAAAGCAAGGAAGGGCTTGGGTATAAAGGGGCTTCTTTTTCAACATAGGAACCGCTAGGCAGAAGAGGGCATGAACTGGTAGTTCTAAGTGGGGTGATTCTGAGGACTCTAAACTAATACTTACGGAGTAAAATGGTGAATTGGAGAAGGAGGAGAGGGTCATTCTCATCTTGGCTACTTATTCTGTTGCTGTTTGCTCTGAGGGAGATCCAGACAGGTGAGTCTGGGCAAGTTGGGGGAGGGGGATGTAGAGCTCTGGGTTTGACATGGGAGACTTGGGATGATGTGAGAAACACAAATGATGACCTCGTTCCCTGACCTATTGTGGGGGAGACCATGTCTGTCATCAGTCTTCTGGGAACTACCAGTCTGATAGAGGAGACATTGATCATGACCTCCAGGAACTCCTAGTCTGATGGGGAGACTCAGTTTAGGCACAGGAAACATACAGGAGCAGAGAAGCAAGGATATAACCTGGAGCATCTGGACAGAGTTATTACCTTATTTCCTGGAGATAAAATTCAAGTGACCACAACCAATCTGAGTCAATGAGAGAAATGTCTTCAGAGAAAGGGAAATTTTTACCTAAGACAGGGGTTCTGCCTTTCAAGGCAACTTCCTAGTTGTTGTCCATTTCTCAGCAAGAATCAACAGGGCTCAATGAAGGACAGGGGCTGCAGCAGTCAGGGCAGTGTAAATAATGGAGAAATGGAATTTCTACATCTTCCTTTAATGTGCTTAAATTTCAAAGATCTCCTGAGATGGGCTTGATTCATGCCCAGGGGAGAAGGGCAGGATGGGAGCTGTCATACCTGAAGAGGGGAGGAGGAAGGACCAAAACACACCCTTAGGCTGAACAAAGAGATGGGGAGAGGAAAATGGGGCTATACCAATGCACCAACTTGAGAATTGGGTCTACAGTGATAAATGCCATGAGTTGTTATCTTATAACATTGTCTCTGAATATACAAGTATGTTTTAAAAAAAATTGATATGTGTCCTTTATGAAAGGCAGTAGGGAGTAATGGATAGAGAGCTGGCCTATGAGTCAAGAAGTCCTGGCCTTCAGTGCCACCACTGATACGTATTGGCTGTGTGACTGTGGGCAAGTCATTGAACCTGCTAGTGCCCCAGGACACTCTTTGACTTTAAGGTGCAGAGCAGATACATTAGGAGCTGTCTTAGGTAGTTCGTTTGCTGATGAAATCACAGGTATGGCTGATTTTTTAAAGTTGCATTTACCTTGGTCCAACATTGTATTGCATAAACCACTACTTTTTGTCACAAAGATGTCTCCAGTGTTTAGCCAGGGAAGACTGAAGGAGGGATGTTTCACTGGAGTCTCAGATAAGGCAGGGAGAAGCTTGGACAGGGCAGATTTTGCTGAGATCCATGAATCCTAGAGAAAGTGACTCCTAGTAGCACAGGCTAATCCTGATTGGGGCTTCTAGGGCCTCCATTGGCCAAAGCTGCTCCCTGATTACCAGAAAGGAGATATTCTTCAAAAGGCAATGAAGAGTGAAGGGCATTTCCATTGATCTCAGCGATGTAGTGTATTAATTAATATGGATTTATTTCACTTGGTGATCTCATCAGCTCACATGGATTCAATGATTATCTCTAAACTGATGATTCTCAGAACTATTATCAAGCTCTTACCTTTCCCTTGACCTTTTGTAATTCATCTCGAAAAGTCTCTTGGACATCTCCAACTGGATGTCTAGAATGCTTCTTAAGGCTTCTTTAAATCAACATGTCCAAAGCAGAACTCATTATCTTTTTCCCCAAAGTCTCCACCTTCCAACATCCATACCACTGTCTGGGACACCAGCAACTAACCAGTCATTCAGTCTTACAACCTAAGCACCGTCCTCAACAGCTCACTCTCTCTCATTCCCCAGGACTACTGTCAGGTCTTGTCAATTCTACCTTCAGAACATTTCTTGTATAGGCACCTTCTCTCCTCTAACAATACCACCCCACAGATGGAGGCCCTGATCATTTCCACCTGGGCCACTGTAATAACATTCTTGTTCTCCCTGCTTCAAGTTTCTCCCGATTCTAGTCTATCCTCTCCACTCAGCTGCCAAATTAATATTCCTAAAGCACCAATCTGACCATGTCAGCCCCTTAGTCAATAAATTCCAGTGGCTCCCCACCCCTTCCCAGATCAAATAGAATATCCCCTGTTTGGCATTTAGAGCCCTTTACAACATGGTCACTTGTTACTGATGCTCGTAATTATTGATCCTTGATTTGTATTCAGGCCTGTGATAGGTCCTGATTGGAAGGATGGCTGTCTGTGTATTCTTTTTCTGTAACTCCCTCCTGGAAAGGATCTGGAATTCAACACCTTATACGTGTGTAACAGTGATTACCCCGGCCCCACTTCCTGAAAGCCAGGTGTGTTATATTCCACCTATACCCTTAAGGGGCTTTGTGGTCCTCTGCTATTCTCTCCAGCCTCCACCAATAATGTTCACCCAGTCGTGGGAGGGTAATTTCTGCAACCCAGTTTCATTTAACCACTTACTACTGAGATTAGCTTTCACCAAGGAATATTTACTTCAAAGGCATAAAATATAGACACACATACTTCTCAATATGGGGAGCAGAATTCTCCCTTGCACCACCTCATACCCTGGGGTGGGGAAGGGGATGAAGTTCATAGCTTAACTCAATTTCTATATGGCACAGCCCCAAGTTCTAAGTTCCAAGCTTTATTCAGACTATAGTCCCAAGTACTCTGACTTCTTGGAGCTTCCATTATGGGACTGACTAGCTGGAATCCAACCTGAAATCTTGCCTCTAAGGTCATCTACCTTGGTTTGGAGTCTGCTAGGTGAGAATTCTATCTCTTTTTTATTATTTTATTTTCCCCCAGTTACATGTAAAAACAATTTTCAACATTTGTTTGAGTCCCAAATTCTCTCCCTTCCTCCTTCCCCACCACCCTTCATTGAGAAGTCAATTTGATTTGGATTTTACATGTGTAGTCATGCAAAAAGTTTCCATAATAGTCACATTGTAAAAGAAAACAGATGGAAAAAAATTCAAGAAAAATAAAGAAAGTAAAAAGTCTGCTTCAGTCTGTATTCAGACACCATCAGTTCTTTCTCTGGGGATGGAGAGCATTTTCACCATAAGTCATTCAGAGTTGTCTTGGATCACTGTATTGCTGAGAATGACAAAATCATTTACAATACTTTAAGGACAATACACTTCGCTTCACATCAACTTATGTAAGTTTTCCCAGGCTTTTCTGAGAGTGTCTTTCTCATCATTTCTTATAGCACAATGGTATTCCATAATAATCACATACCACAATTTGTTCAGCCACTCCCCAATTGATGGCCATCCCCTCAATTTCCAATTACTTGCCACCAGAATAGAGCTGCTATACATATTTTTGTATACATAGGTCCTTTTTTTCTTTTTTAAATCTCTTTTGGGATACAGACCTAGTAGTGGTCAAAGGGTATGCATAGTTTTGTAGCCCTTTGGGCATAGTTCCAAATTGCTCTACAGAATGGTTGAATCAGTTCACAACTCCACCAACAGTACATTAATGTCTCATTTTTTTCCCACATTCCCTCCAACATTAGTCATTTTCCTTTTCTGTCCTAGTAGCCAATCTAAGAGGTAGAGGGTAGTACCTCAATTGTTTTCACTTGCATTGTTGCAATCAACAGTGGAATTCTACCTCTTATAATCGAAACAGAGCAGACCAGAAAAAAAAGGAAATTTAAGGCCATTTTTCAGGCCCACGGGTCCTAAAATGGGAATGGAGGGCTTCCCCCTTCACCAGTTCAATTCATTGTGCCCATACTGAGGGTGAAACTTCACCATCTCTGGATGCGAAGCAGCAAAAAGTGTGCAGGAAGGAGAACAAGACCATCCTAGTTTGGAAGTTTGAACAACACAGCCTGTTCTAGCTACACATTCCATAAAAGGAGGCTTCTTTCATTCATATGTTAGGTTTATGCAGCGTATCTTCTTCTAGATACAGGGTACCTTCTTCATGTGATCTGAGCCCGCTTCAAAACCCTGACTGCATATATAAATGATGAAAAGTAGTGGTGGGAGGTGGAGGGGTGTGGGGAGACTCCAAGCTTCTGAGGAGCCCTCGTATCTGGTCCCTCATTTCCTTTTTTCCCATCTTGCCATTCAGCTCACCACAAACATGAAATGAAACATATTGCAGTAGGCACATCCCAAACTCTTCTGGACCTCCTTAGTGTTGGTCTCATTGATGACATTCAGTGGGCTTCCTATCACAAATCAAACCATCAGATCGTGACAAAGGCAGCCTGGATGGCTGAGGCCGTGGGAATGAACTTCATTGAGGAGATGCGACATTTGACGCTGAACCATGAGGGAGATTACCAGTTTGTCATCCATTACTTGACAAGAAATGACACCAAGACTGAGAGTAAGTCAGTCCCACACATCCCTTGCCCCCATTCTTCCCCTCATCCTAATTTGTCTCCTGTCAACCAAACCTGCTGGCCCAATCTGCAGGCACCTGATCCATCAGAAAGCCACTGCAAGGGCTCAGACCACTGTTACTTCTGTAGGAAAAGGGTTGGGAATGATCCAGTCCAGAACCACATCAGCTTCCCTCCACTGAAATCAGTTCAGATGGCCTTCCCCTTCAAATTTACAAGCTCTCACATTTCATTTCTTCCCAAGTTTTTTTTAGTTATTGGGTGTGAGCTCAAGATATTGAACTTCTTCACCTTCCTTGGTCCCTGAATTCAGTGATCAGTCTCACTTGATTCCCTGGTTCTCCGATACTTTCTTCTTGTTCTTATTCTTGTACTTTTCCTTCTCCTTCTTTTCTTCCTCCTTCTCCTTGTCTTCATTCTCTTCCTCCTCCTCACCTTACTCCTCATATTCCTCCTCCTTCTCTTCCTCATCCTCTTTTTCTTTGTTCTCTCCCTCTTCTTGGCACCTGCTCCTAGTTTGTGTTTTCTTTTTGTTTTATCTCTCATCATTACTGATTCTAAATCAGAGAAATGTGCTTATTCTGTGGCTCATATATAAAAGAAAAGACCACATATGGATTGCAAAAGACTATAGTAGAACAAGATAAGTAGGAATCAAGAAAAAAGGCAGATTTATACTTGATTCTTAATCTTCTCTGTCCTTCAACAGCTCCCCATTTCTATCTTTGCTAGGATTCTTCCTGGGCTTGGAGAATCATTCCCCATTTTAGACACCAGAATATTGCTACCTCACACACAGGTTACTCCCTAAAGTTTACAAAATAAATACCTTTATTTTCCATGACCCACAACAGTTTCTCTCTATCAATTTCTCCATAACCAGTTTTCTCTCAGAGTATCCCATGTTTTCCCTCCCCACAGGGAATCACACTTTGCAGATTCTTTTCAATTGTGAAATAGATGGAAATATCCAGCTGAGCAGCCTTGTAAAGTATGGCTTGGATGGAGAAGATTTGATCCAGATAGAGCGGCTGGAAGGACAGTGGGTGGTTCTGAATCCTAAGGCTCACAGCTTCAAATTAATTTTGGAAAGTCCTTTCTGGACTGAAGTGAGAAAACGTTACAATAACAGATATTGTGTTGGAGTCATGCAGAAAATCCTTCAGAATTCAAGCATGAAAGAGAATCGTGAGTACATTCCCCCAGCCCCCCCATCCTTTGCCAAGTCATCTTCTCCATCTTTGTAGCAGGTGCACGGGAATTAGGAGGTAGAAGACCTGGGACGCAGCTTTCTCTAACAATGCAACAATACACCTAGTAGAAATGTGAGGAATTATCTTAATTCATTTATTTGGATGATGCAAGTTCTGCTCTGATGCCTCAGTGTGGTATGGAGCTCACTGTAGGTCCTTTAAGGCAGTGTCCCCTCTCCAATCTCTTTTTAGTATAAGGATTACTTTTTATTTTATTTTGTGAACTTCCACATTCCACAGATTACAGTTGTACTATTAGCAGTTCTTCATCGGAAAAAAATATTCAAATGCATCTGTGGTCCTCTCCATGTGGATTTCACCTCCAATGATGCAGATCATACTTCCTCCATCACTGCCATCCTGAGAAATTTTTGTCTCTGTCCTTCTATGAATTTGTAATAGGAGGTCTGCTGCATAGGCTACAGTCTTTCCTTGATTTCATTTTTTAAGATTAATGTTTGATTTGTTAATTAACACAAATATATTTTCAGAGGACTAAAAAGTTTTGTTCTGAGGGAGAAATATAACATGTTTTACTTGGCTTTCTCTGCTTTTTAATTAGTTTTATTTTTTAATGAAAATAAACACATTTCTCTCTCTCCCCTCTCTTGCCAAGGTAGGAAAAAACAAAAAAAAATTCCTTGTAACAAATATACCTGATCAAGCAAAACAAATTCTCTTATTGGCTGTGTTAAAAAAGTCTCATCTGTACCCTGAATCTACCCCCTGTCAGTCAGGATGTGTGCGGCATGCTTCATCATCAGTCCTGTGGAGTCTTGGGTTGTCATAGCATTTATTATAATTCTTACAGCTTTCAAAGTTGTTTGTCTGCACTGTATTGTTGTTATTGTATAAACTCTTCTCTCAGTTCTACTCATTTCAATATTTTTCAGAATTTAAAAGTCTTCCTTTTAAAGTGCTTATTCAAAAGTGTCTATTTGTATAAAATTGATGTTACGGTATAAATTGTTCTTGTGGTTCTGCTTACTTTCTATTTTGTCAGTTCATACAGTGCTTCTGTATTTCTGAAGTTGTCTATTTCCTCATTTCTTTCAGCTCAATAATATTCCATCACATTCACATACAACATTTTGTTCAGCCACTCCCCTATTGATGGGTGTCCCTTCAGTTCCCACCTTTTGGCCACTAGTAAAAGAGCTGCTCCAAGTATTTTGGGACATATTGGACCATTTTCCTCTTTCTTCATTCTCTACAGGTACAGGGCCAGGCATGTTACAGTTCTGTCAAAGGGCATTCCCTCTTTAGCAACTTTTTTGTACGTAATTCCCAATTGCTTTCCAGAATGGTGCGCCAACCATTCCACCACAGTACCTCCAACATTCCACATTTTCTTTGTCATGTTTGCCAATTTAATGGATGTGAGGTAGAATCTCAGAATCGCTGCAATCTGCCTTTCTCATTATTAAATTTTTAGAAATTTCTTTAGGTGGCTGTAGATTATCTTTCTTCCCTTGAGAACTGCCTTAGCTCATTTATGGATTGGGAACTGGCTCTTATTGTACACATTTGAGTCAATTCTGTGTATACCATGGAAAAGAAGTCTCTAAGATAAGCTTGGGGCAAACGTTTTCATTTTTTTAGCTTTCTCCTGACATCCAGGGGATACCAATGGAGCACTCTGGCCAGCCACCTATGACTTTCCCCATTGTCCATGGCCCAGACCATCATCCTTCCCCCTCATATTTCCCTGATGTCATTCTTTATTCTTGTTGTTCTTTGAAGCACGATGTCAAAGTGCTCCTATGAAGTCACTAGTGCTTAGGAATGGATTTTTTCTTTCTCGACAACGCCATTACATCTCTTTGAAAAGTCATACATATTTGTGAGACATTGTCTATTGTTTCTGTAGAAAATATCTGCTTTGGAAAGAACATAGCATTGAAATCCAGATCCATTGTGCAGTTTTTCTGGTCCTCACGTTCCTCTTCTATAAAATGTGGGTCTAAAGTGCCTTTCTGTTTTATATAGATCATCAATTTTGTCCAATCCTCTCAGTTACAGCTGAGGAAATCAAGTCCCAGACATGCTAAGGGACTTGCTTAGACTGACAAGGTAAGTAAAGACCAGATCCAGCCTTTCTCATGAATTCCAGTTGAGGTCTTCCAACTACATCATATGGCCTCATGGGGTTATAGCCCATCATTGTGGCAAATCATGGGATAGAATACATCCCATGGAAGAGGTTTCTTGGAGTCTGGCTCATAGGAGGGGACCTGGTGATACAATATGGGAGCAGAGAAGCTCAAGTTCTGACTTGTCCTACCAAGGAGGGGCAGCGTGTAACACATACTTTGGGTCTGTTGGGAATGGCCCAGTCTAGGTAAGCTCAGAGAGAATCATTCTTCATATGTAAAATGGGCATAATAGTCCTTTTCAGGGTTGTGCTGGGGCTCCAATGAGATAATATTTGTAAAGTGTTTCTGTGCCTGGCTGCAGAGAGCGCGATGGAAATGCTAGCAATGATTATTACGTAACCTCAGGTAGGCAACCGAAGTGTTGAAATATTAAAGGAGATGGTGGGCTGAACCTTTCATAGCATTAGCTGCTTATCATCACTTGCAGTTGGCTTCAATGTCTCTTGCTTGTATAGAAATAGAGAAGGACGGAATTTCCAAGTTGATAAGAACGTTATTTGTATGTGAAAAAGTCTGTCTTCTAAAATATACCCAATACACATTCCTTTACTAAAGCTGAGGCAGTGAAATGTATTGGGTTTGAATGAGACGTGTATATGTGTGTGTATTGTGTATGTGTGAGTATATATGTGTATGTATTGTATGTATATGTGCATATATATGTATATATGTGTGTATGTATATATGCATACACATATATACATACACACAGAGACATGTGTGTGTCTGTCTGTGTGTGTGTATGTGCATACGGCCACTGAAGGAATTTGTTTTGCCTGGCTACTTATGTTTGCTTTTCTTTTCCAGTAGGACATGGGGAGAGTGATTCGATAGATTTCTGTTAATTTGAAAATGAGAGGTGGGGGTGCTGAACTCTTGCAGGCATTCACGGACAAGGTCACTGCTTTATTGAAGTGTTTTGTTTTGTTATAACAGACCTCTCACAGAGTGGGAGTAATCTATAAATGTTTATAATGCACAAAATAAATCAATGAAACATTAAAATATAGATATACATGTAAAAATAAAATAAACAGAAGCTAAACTTTCAAAACAACAATATTGTAACATCTATATAAGAAAATAATTGCATTTTAAGACAACAAAGGAGAGTTGCTGCTTATTATCGTGGTTACATAATATGATAAAATAAACTATCAGGATATGGTTAGGCACTTTGCTTTATTAATGTGATGGGGAAATGTTAGAAAATAAAATACTAATGTCAAAAAGAAAATAAACCTTATAAATGGCCGTCCCATCTTTATCTGAGGACCTCTAATAAGGGAGAACTCCTTCCCTCTCCAGGCACTCCACTCCAGGTTTTTAATAAATCTTCATAAAAAAATCAAAATGACAACATAACATACTCAACAAAAACAAAAGCAAAAATGGGTTCCTGCTGTGTACAGAGCAGGGTTCTAGATACCATAGGGTGGCATACAGAGAGGTAACTGATACTGCTGGAGGAAGGAAAGACTTGAGGTTGGTCAATAAGGCATAAGGGAGGCAGGGAGGATGACGGGGCCAATGGATCCTAATTCACTTTGGGCATGATGTCTTCTTTCTATCTTGTCTTCTGCCTTCAGTACCACCCGAGGTCTATGTGTCCCGCCGAGATTTCCCCAATGGCACTATCAGATTCTCCTGTACAGCCACAGGCTTCTACCCACAATCCATCCTGCTGCACTGGAAGAAGGGGAGTGATGGTGTTATATGGGGGAAAGAGAGCTCCAGTGGCACCCTGCCTAATTCTGATGACACCTTCTACCTCCGAATCTGCCTGGAGATCCAGTCAGGAGACACAGAGACAGGTTATGCTTGTGTGGTAGATCACAGTCAGCTGGAGGCACCAGCTGTGTACCCTGGTGAGTGTCTCAGCCAGGCTACTTGGGCCCATTCCCTGAAGGCCAAGCCATGGGATTCTGTTGATTCCTGCCCACATCCATCCCTGCCTGGTAAAGGGTCCAAGGGCAAAGTTCCTGCTGGACATTCTCCCCATTGTATCATGGAGAAATCTCATTCCCTCACTCCTCTTAATTTGCTGGCTCTTCTCCTTCTGTAGTCCCTGAGAAGCCCTCCCAGTGGAATCTGCGGGCTGTTGCCCTGAACATCCTTCTAGCAGCCATCCTGATGATTAGCTGTTTTGTGGTCTTCACCAAATGGAAGAAGAGAAAGTCAGGTGGGTATTATTAGGTGAGAGGGAAAGGGATGGGAAGAAGAGAACATGAAAGAATAAAAATATCGTCGGGTTGATGTTAATAATTGTGTACCTTGTGCAAAGTGTCCCAGAAACACAGAATCTCAGAGTAAGAAGGCATCTTGAATGACACCTAATCCAAACCTTATAAGAACATAATTCCTGTCCAACATTCCCAACAAATGATTGTATATCCTTGGATTGAAGACTTCAAGTGATGTGGAAGTCACAATCTTAAGAAATATTTTTATTGATATATTTATTTATTGGAAAGGAAATATGGCTTAGTGGATGAAGACTGGGGTGAAGTCCGACTTCTGACACAAACTGGTTGTTCCTGGGCAAATCACAGTATCTCCATGCCCTGGGCAATTCTCTCATCCTCCAAGTTTCAGAGGAGATGCTAATTTCCATGGGTATAGAGAATTTTCTTACATCTGTTTAACAGAGTGTCTGACACATAGCATGCCTTTAATAAGGGCTCTTTGTAGACAAATTAGCCTGGGCATTCCTTCACCAGTAAAATTGCAAACACAGACATTATATCTATATTTTGGTTGTACATCAACTACATTTCTCACTTTATTCATTTTCTACTTTTCCTCTAAAAATCCATTCCTTTTAATAAGGAATTAAAAAGGAGTAGGTGGGGGTGGGAGGGTGATGGTTCAGCAAATCTAACCAACACATTAGTTACAGAGAATGACCAAAGTCACTACCTCCTGACTTTTTGACAGGTTTTGACTTTTGGACAGCTTAGATTATTAGATTATTAAGTTTTCTTTTTCATATATGAAGGCTGAAATTTCTCTCTTTACCTTCCCGTCATCACTCCTACTTCCTTCCTGTGGAATCAAGTAGAATAATTTTAACTCCTCTTTTGCATAGAAGAAACTCAGAAACTTAGATGGGGATCATTGCCCAATTTTCTTCCGACTGTGCTTATATGGAACAGCCTCTGGTCCTCTCATCATTCTCCTCACGTAGCTCTGGACATGCTCCTGTTTCTTTCCCTTCCTAACATACAGCATCCCCAGAGAACACAATGTTCCTGCTGTCCTCTCTCCAGGACCGAGTTCATCAGAGCTATTGCTGCCCTCATCCAGCACGTTGTGTCTCTATTCCTATATACTAAGGTCCCTTTAGCTTTCCGGCTGCCAGGTCTTGTTTTTGACTCTCGAGGAGTTTATTCTCCACTAAAACCATCAGTTTGTTTTTACACAAACAGTTGTCTAGCTGTGGCCCCCAACCCCATTATAGGACTTTACATTTGTCTGTTAAAAACATAATTCACTGACATTGATCATTGTTCTTTCCCATTGCCGACTTTGCGGATCCCGACTCTGCTTTCCAGTAGGTTAATTATCCCTCCCAGATTTCTTTCGTCTTTAGGATTTGAGAAACATTCTACCTATGACTTCATGTAAGTTATTGATTGAAATACTGAGCAGAGAGGAGTTATGGATAGATCTCCATGCCATACCCTGCAGACATGCCCCACCACAGGTAGTCTCTGATCCACTGATCATCAGACTTTGGGTCCAGGCTTCAACCAGTTCTAAACTTAGCCAATCATAAAAGGCATAGCTCTACATCTTGCCTTGAAAGAGACCATAAAAGAGTCTTTATCAAATGTATTGTGAAGTCCAGGTCTATGGCATTTCCCTGATCGACAATTATCCTGTCATTAAATGGAAATAAAGTTCATCTGGAATGACCTGTTTTCCTCGAACCCATGCTGGCATTCAGTGGTCTCTTGCAGTGCCTCCAGTTATCTTAGGATCTGAAAAGGAATTTCCCCTGGACCAGTGATGTGTATTCAGTCAGTACAGCTACAGCGTCTTCTTAATGTCTTTGGTTTAATCTCTCTATTATTCATGTTTGTTCTCATTAAAAGTTATTTATTTTTAGTAAAAGGGAAACCAGGAAGAGTTGAGCAACAATGTCTTCCCTTGGCTATTCATCAACATCCCATGTACCCCAACCCTTGTATCCATTTCTTGTTCCTCTTCTCCCCCCCTCCCCCCACTGTAGCCTTAAAAACACCACGCTTATTGTTGTACTTAGATAGATCACCAGTTTCACTTTTTATGGTCTTAATGCTCCTGTCTTTCTTTTTCAAAATTACGATTTTTGGGATAAATTTTGCTCTTCAGTCACACACATTTTCTAGTGAATCTGGTCCCACTCCAAGGGAGCTATCACTAATAATAAAGATGAAAAAGGAAACAAAACAGTCAAGCAAAACTGGACCAAATACATACAAAATATATCAAAAAGCCTTTCATCATATGGAGTGTTTCACCCAAGCATTCCCCCAGCTCTCGAAAGCAAGGTGTAGCTTCTCATATCTCTTCTTTGGCGTCAAGGTCATTCAACATTTTTTTGCAGCCTCCTTTTTCAATTGTTTTATTTTTGTTCTTTCCATTCATATTTTATAGGACTTTGTATATGGTTTTCCTGCTACTGCTTACTTCACACTGCATCAGCTCACATCTTCCCATATTTTTCTGTATATAGCATATTAATTTTTCTTAGAGCACAATAATATTCCATAATATTTATATACCACAGCATATCCAGCCATCCCCCAAAAGATTAACATCTACTTTATTTCTAATTCTTTGATCCTACAAAAAGTGTTACTATAAACATTTTTTTGTCTATTTAAGGTCTTTTTTTGGAATAAATAATAATAGTTAACGTTCATATGGTACCTAGAATGTTCCTGGCACTGTACTAAGTGGTTTACAAGTATTTTTTTCCTGTTATCTTCACAACAACCCTGACAGGTAAGTGCTAGTATTACCCCTGTTTTGTAGATGAGAAAACCGAGGCAAATAGAGGCTAAGTGTTTGTCCAGGTTCACATAGCTACTAAATCTCTTGAGGCCGTATTTGAACGCAGGTCCTCCTGATTCCAGGTCCAGCACTCAGTGCACTGTGGTGCCACCTAGCGGCTCTTTCGGTCATTGATCTTTGTGGTGTATGCCTAGCAGTGGAATCTCTGGGGTAGGGGTTATGAACATTTTAGCCAGTTTCTTCCCGTAATTCCAAATTGCTTTGAAGAATGTTTGGAACAGTTTGGAGCTTCACCAGCCACATATTAGTGTGTCCTTCTTTTATGCTACGCCTCTAAATCCTTTTGTTATCTTTTATAATATGTTGAAGAGGAGGTGAAACCTCCGAGTTGTTAGGATTTGTATTTATTACTGATTTGGAACATTCTATCATATAGTTGTTAATAGATGGCTTCTTCTTTTACAAACTGTTTGTTAATATCCTTTGACCACATATCATTTGGGGAATGGCTTTCATATATTTCTATGTGTCTTAAATATCTGACCCTTGTAAGAAATGTTTGGTCAAATAATATTTTCCAGTCAACCACTTCCTTTCATCGGCATTTATTTTCTCCATACTTTTCAGTTTCATGTAATTGAAAAATATCTATCTTACCTCAGGAAATCTTTCTTGTGCCCCTTTCCTCTTATGAATTCAGCCCCTATACATAGTTTGGAAAGGAATCTGATTTAATTTTCTTCTAATTATTTATGCTATGATCTTTAATATTCAGGTCACATATCCATTTTATGTTTATTGTGATATATAGTGTAAGATGTTGGCTTAAACTTAATTTCTTCCAGACTTCCTCCTGGTTTTCCAGGCACCTGTCATTATTCTTATATGCAGTGTTTTTCTATTCATCCCCCCATAACTACCTCGTTCCCAACTTGTGTGCATGCTTTTTAAAAAACCGAGTTGGTGAATTTTCTGGGAATCCACATTTGTCTATTTAAACAACTTTTCCTTTTTACTTCTCATAGGGATTGTTTCTCTTTGTGATCTCAAAAATTCACTTTTGAGAATTGCACAACTCATCTGAGTTACCTTCCTTTTTCAGAATTTTAGTTTATGTGATTCAGATCACCCATCCTAGGAATAATTTGCAATCTTCACTCCTCAGATCTAGGATGCATGTCCTGCTGTGGCTAATTCTATTGATCTTTATCATAAGCTCTAAGATGGTGTCATGCTGATGCACACATTCTCACCATTTCCGTGACCCAATTACTCCCTTTTAGTGATATTCACAATAGAACGTCCCCATGTCGGTTCCTTCACCATTTGAATGATAAAATCATTATTAAGGAAAGTCAAGAAATTCTTAGCTGCTCTCAGTGGCTTAATTTGTTTTTTCCCTTAGTTGTTACCCAGATGTTTTGCATTTGGCTTACCCTTTCTGGCTTCTGGATTTTCTTTGATAAACACATCTTAATATACAGGGCTATCCTGAATATCTCCCATCTCCTCCTATATACTTTAACTAGACTATTTAAAAAACTTAGATATGCTCTTGTGGTGTCATATTGCAGGGATCTCATCTCCCCAATATTTGTAAAATGCTTAGCACAGTGCCTGGCATGCAGTAGGCACTACATAAATGCTTATTCCCTTCTTCCCATTTAACTACTCTTAGCCTCACTTTCCTCAATCATAAAATGTAACATCTCAGAGATAAAGTCAAAATTTCATTCTTGCCTTAGGATCTCCAATTCCTCTTGCTTATCTGCCATATTGCCCACATTTTTTTCTTGGACAAGAAATTGGAGCAAATGGTGGCCAGCTGGAACCTTCATCACTGCTGGTACAAGGGACAAACAGGAGAAAAGAAGCTTTGGGGAGTGGTTATCTAGTTAAGAAGATGGCACATGGAAATACTAGAATTTCTGGACTACTGCATGAAAAATAAGAATGAGAGGCTTGTTGCAGGAATTTTCAGGGTTCTTGCCAGCACAGCATACAGATAAACAGGTACATTTCAGGTTATTTCTCCATTCAAGAGTGTCATTATATGATGGTCATGTGCCACAGATGACACGCATATGTATATACAGCCACATATACATATAAAGTGTGAGTATCCGATTCAAGAGTGTCATTATATGGTGGACATATTGTGTCATGGTGCCACAGATGACGCACATTTTATGTACATACAGCCATGTATACATATATACTTACATTACATATTTGTGTATATGGTCACACGTGTGTACATGTGTGTACACACAGCTCTCCACATATGTTTATATATTCATATACATACATTCACCCATACACATTCTCTCCTCCTGAGCTGTATGAATCAGAGTGTTTAGGTAAGATCAGGTAGGGCACGTAGATAGGAAAAGGTACATTTAAAAGATACCTAAATTATTACAGAAGAATGTGTTCTTCAATAGAGCTGCTTACACTGGACCAATGGATACTGCACCTTCTTCATCAGCTAGTTAATTAGCATTTATTAAGCCCCTACTGCATGCTTTACTGATATAGGGATACTATAAAGGGAACAGAACGGCTTCCTGGTTTTATTCCAGGTCAAATGAGTTCTTTTTAATTACAAATCTCTTACGAGAGGGGAGACACCAAAAGAGGTATTCAGGTTCAGGATGTGCCAAAGAGATATAAGTGGCAGGGAAAGAAATATAATAACCAATATAGGACAAAATGGAGTCAATTATCTTTTCCCCCAATCCCCTTTTGACAAGCTTCTGGCCAGGCATGGAGTGCACCCAGACAACTAGGAGGTGCAGTGGATAGAACACTTGGCCTGAAATCAAGAAGACTTGAGTTCAAATCCATCCACAGATGCTTACTGTCTCAGTGACCCAGGCAAAGTCACTTAGCCTCGATATGCCTCAGTTTCCTCAGCTGCAAAATGGGGACAATAACAGCACCTACCCTGTGGAGTTGTTGTGGGGATCAATCGAGATGATATTTGCTTAGCGCAGTGCCCGGCATGCAGTAGATGCTGTATAAATGCTCATTCCCTTCTTCCCACTTAACTACTCTCAGCCTCACTTTCCTCGATTGTAACATGAGGAAAATAATAACACGAACCTCTGAATAATCCTCCTCTTTCCCATCTCTACTTGACCAAGGATGGTAAAAGTGTTTATACACCTGGAGTTGCATAAATGTCATTAAAGAGTTTTAAATCGAATAGAAAATGGAAAGAACAAGCTGGCTCTGTATAGCCGTGAGTGCAGATTCCATTAAAACGTACAAGGAAAAGGAGGAGGAGGAGTAAGAGGAAGAAGAGGAGGCATTAGAGGCAGCAGCAGACAGCTCATCTGAAAAAGGTCGGAGCATTCTGGTGGATTGGAAAGCTCAGATGAGTGCACTATGGCCCCCAGGATTCAAATGAGACATTCAGTTGCAATAAAAGAGACATGGACACTTAGCTGGCAGGACAGACAATGTGATGATGAAGGTGGTTTATCCCAGGGGGAGGCTCAGCCATCCTAAGGCAGCTGGGATGGCCCCTGCCAGTTCCCCACATGTCTGAAAACTTGACTGCACAATTTATGGTAATGGTCTTTTTCTTTGCCATCTCCCTGTGTGTCTGAGAAAAATAAAATAAAGATTAATCAAAGGGGAATAAGAAGGGGATCATCCTGCTCTTATCTGGCCTCCATTAGGTCCCACCTGGAGTCTTCTGTTTGGTTCTAGGAGCATTCCAGGAGGGACAAAGGATCTGAAGGATTTCCAGTAGGAGGATGGGTTGAAGGAACCCTTTGTGTTAAACCTGAAGGACCCATGATATGAGTGGGTGAGTCAAGGAAATGGCAGGAAAATGGTAGATGCCTTCAGGAGTTATCATGTGGAAAAGAGAGGAGGAAGGAAAGGGAGAATGCATTTATTATATACCTACTCTGCTCCAGACATTGTGCTAAGCCACTTTACAAATATCGTCTCAATTGATCCTTATCACAATACTGTGAGGGTGAAGTAGGTACTATTGTGTCCCCCATTTGATAGTTAAAGGAAACCGAGGCAGCCAGAGGTTAAATGACTTGCCTAAGGTCACACAGCTACTAAGTATCTGATAGTGGCTTTGAACTTAGGGCTTCCTGATTTCAAGCCCAATGCTTTATCTACTGAGACACCAGGTACATCAAGAAGAAAGAGAGGAAACAGACTTCTATAGAACTAGGAACAATATGTACAGGCTTCAAAGAGATGAATTTAGGCATGATATAAGGCCAAATTTTCAGACAATCACAGTTATCTTCAGTGATCAGGGCAGCCTTGGGAGGCAGTCAGTTGGTTTCCTTCCATGAGAAGTCTTCAAGCATAGGCTGGCTGGCCAATTATGGAGGGAATCCCTGTTCATGTATGAATGGGGCTAGATGGATGTTAAGGTCCCTTCACATTCTGAAATCCTGTGAATCTGTGACCACTTATGATTGCTGAGAACCAGAGAGTCTTTTCTAACTTTCCTTTCGTGATTTATGCATGAACTGAGAATGCGTTACAGAGGGCAGGCATGCCAAAGGGGCATGAACTGAGATGGTATAGACACAAGGCTGCTGAGCAAAGCAGAGCCCTTGGGAAATTACTTTGTAACCATTTCCTGAACCTTGGTTTCATTCCCTTGCTTTACTTCTTCCACTAGGACTGGAAGGAAGAAATGGACATAGGTATCATGGCATGAGCTTAACCCAGGAATCTTTTTCACAGGAACAACTTCAGAAGCTCAACTGGAAGAACGTTTTTCTTCTTCTGTTGCTTCTCCTGCTATTGATCTTCAGTGAAGGGATTCATCAACCCACGACCCTAACACCAAGGCAGTTGCCATCTTCCATGGCAGCCTCCATATATTTGTCAGAGGGGTCATCTGTTGCACACCTAATGATAATTGTATTCCTTTCTCTAAATGGCCTCTCCATGTAGGACACAGGTCTGGGATGGGTCATCCAATGAACCTCCATTAAATGTGAGACACACAGCATACAGTCCATCTCAGCTCCCTTTGGCAATTGGAAGAATGTGACCCAGGTCACAAATAGTTGAGTTTAAGTGATGGACAATGTAAGAAACAATCGAATGCCTGAGTGTAAAGAGAGTGAGACTTTCAAAAGTGAAAATATTGATAGATTTGTATGAAATAAGATGCTTAGTTCTTTCATGCAGGAGGAAATCAGGAAGATCTTCCTCTCCTTCTTCACTGTAAGCGTATAGCCATCAGATGGTTATTTCTGAGAAGTGTCCAGACAAGATCAGTCATTGTCTTTTCTGGGAGCCCTTGTGAGAGGAAAAGTCATTGGTTACAAGTCCTTGTGCTTCCTGAGTCTCTCCCAGAAGGATGGACTCTCCTCCCTTTGGGGTGGGTCTGGATGTTCTTTGAAATAGATTTCAAATTGATTTAACAAATTTTTACATTGCCTAGATTTCTCCGTTTATCACTCTTCCTCTCCCTCCCACTTCTCAGAGATCCTTCCCTCATAATAATGTTTTTTTAAGGGAAAAATGAAGGGGAAGAAGAGAAGAAAAATTTCAGCAAAGCCGATCAAGACATGGAATAAAACTCTAACAGTATATGCAAAGTTTCCCACTCATGCACACATTCACTTCTAGCAATGAGTTGGGAAGCTATTTCCTCATATATCTTCCTCGGAGGCACCCGGGTTCTTTTTAATTCTGAAATATTCATTTTTTTACCTTTTATGCCATGTAAATCTTTCTTTATAGATTTGTTTCTTGACTGGATAGTTTCTACAATTTTGTTTGTTTTTCTTCTCGTGTACACTGTTGTAGTTTTCATATATATTGTTCTCCTGGCTGCATTTGCTACATTTTTCATCAGTAGATGTAAGTCTTTCCATGCTTCTCTGTACTCAGACTGTTTATTATTTCTTCCAGCAAAGTATAATTTCTTCACGTCCAAGTGTTGCAGTTTGTTCAGTTGTTGCCATTTGATGAGTTATTTTGTTTCCAGTTTTTTGTTAGCTACAAAACAGTTCTGCTATGAATATTTTAGTATGTACAGAGTTTTTAATTTTGTCAATGACCTCCTTGATGCATAGCAGTGAATCTCTGGGTCTAAAGATCTTGGCGTTTTAGCCAGTTGATTTGCACAATTCCAATTTACTTTCCAATATAGTTGTACTAATTCACAGGCCCACCAACAATGCACTTGTGTGCCTGTCTTTCTGTAACCTCTCTAGCATTGGTTATGTCCATCCTTTTTCAATATGTTGGGTGTGAGGTGATATCTCAGCTTTGTTTTCGTTTAAATTTTATTCACTGTTAGTTATTTGAAATGTTCTTTCATATGATTTTAAATGTTTGTCATTCTTTTATTGTTCATATCTTTGTCCACTTACCTGTTTTTATTTTTCAGTCATTTTCAGTTGTGTCCACCTCTTTGTAACACCATTAGGGTTTTGGGGCAAAGATACTGGAGCGGTTTGCCATTTCCTTCTCTAATTCATTTTACAGACAAGGAACCTGAGACAAACTGGGTGAAGTTATTTGCCAAGGGTGACACAGATAGTAAGTTCTGGGGTCCTCTTGACTCCAGGCCTGGCACTCTGGCCACTATGCCACTTAGCTGCCCAATGGCTAATGCTACTACATATTTCTATTGCTTTTTTGTGCATGTTATATACCATACATTTTTAAAAGATATTCAATGCAATGATATTCCTTATTTCTTCTTGTCCTAGATGCATTAGTTTCTTTTATGCAGAAGCTTTTAAATTTCCTTCAACATTCTTACTCTTTTTTCTTATATGTCAATTTGAAATTTGCTTAATTGTCTCCTTATAAATTTAGATGATAAGTCACTCGGAGCATTTCAGCTTGATATGGATATTGATTTATCAGTTATCATTTCTTTAAGCATAATACAATTTCCTTGTCTGCCTTTGCTTATGCTGCACAATTTTATTTTTGCTTTATCTGACAGCCTGCTACACTTTTTGGTTTCAACTGATACGTAGTATGTTTTTTTTCCAGCCTTTAATATCTTTGTCTCTTAAATATGTTTCTTGAAAACATGAGACTGTGGAATTTTGTTCTCTCAAAAAATCTGTCAGTCTCTGATTTGAAGAATTTTCTGTTTCCACAAGAATAGATTAAATCCGAAGAACTCTCATGAAATGTGAGGCTAAGTGTTGTAGACAAATAATTCCACCCTCTTCATCAGGCTTTCCCAGCTAGAGAGACAATTGAGGCCTGGGTTACAGGTGGGAAAAAGTGAGAGAAGTTACCCAGAGAGTAGCCACTTGTCTAAAAGAATAGAGAATATGACCTCCTTTGAGTACCTTAATTGGATAATACTCCATTTCTAATAATGTTTCTGGGATTACGCCTCCCAAAATATCTAGATATCATTTTAATATATAAGAAACTATTTACAAGGAAACAGGATAACATTTAATTGTTTAATCTTAGATGTTTTCCTAACTCCAATCCTATAAAGAGCACTGTGAGTTACTGGAGAAGATGCAACATTTACTGAAGATTTAGTGCCTCCCATCATGAATTAATCAATTGACAGCCGCCATTAAGCATGGTTATCACATACACTGGGAATGTGGGGCTGACTTTTCTGGCATATTGCTCTTGGATGATAGAGCTTTCCCTCCCTTACTGATTTACCTGCCTGCAAGGCTATGTTGAAGACAAATAGGTATATATTCTGAGTGGAAAGCACTCTGGTGAGGAGTCAGAGGATCTGCATTGAAATCTCACCTTTCACACACATTACTTGTGGGACATTAGGCAAGTCATCGAATGTCCCTCCACCTCAGGTTTCTCCCTTATAAAATGAAAAGTTTGGACTAGAGGGTCTCTGAGGTCCCTTCCAGCCCTCAATCTAGGATCTTCTTCTTGTCCTCTCAGTAGGCCATGTAGGGAAGCTGGGAAAAGGTCCTCCCTCTGTTCAGCAAGTCACAAAGAACACAGAAAGCCTCTCCTCTGGACCTCCAAGGAGTCTCCCTTTGTCTCTCTGGGATGGCATTTCCCAACCCCAATGTCTTTAGTGGCCCTTGCACACGGCAGTGCCAACAAGTGCTTGCCTGCATGAGCCTGAACCTCAAGTTCCTGGCTGCCTCTTTCCTCTTGTGTAACTGTCCCTGAGCACAGTCTACCCAATAGTGATCCTCAAAGATGGACATTGCTGGCTTTGGTATCTCCCTTGTGAGTCAGATTTTCCAGGTTGGCTGCAGTGGCCTGGCAGGAAGTGATTGTGGCAGCTCCTCAGAGCACAAAGGTTGTCACCATTTCCAGTAGAATTCTGGAACTGGACAGAATAAAAAGACATGCCTGGTTGGCCAGAACATCTGGACTATGTGAGTTGTTTGGATTGTAGAGAGCTAAAGTGAATATGAACTATATGTACAGTAGTCTTGCAATGGTGTCTTTCTCTCCTGGGAGAGTATTATCATTGATAGGATGTTATTTTAAGGTTTGAGTACTTAAATATGCTCTTATGAGTCTTTTTGTGCTACAACAGTTCTTTTGTATTAATAAATATCTGTCTTACGTCTTAAATCTGATGTCTATTTTGTGTATTACGTAGTTCTTCTGGAAGTGACCTTATTAATCACGTTCAGCATTTAGCATTTAGACATAAGTTATACCAAAGATTCATTTAGGTGATTTCTCCTGGACCTTCAAGGTTCAAAGTAACAAATGAGAGTGCAATGAAAAACCTAATCCTACTTTTCTGGCAGTCTAGGATGGATCCAGGATGCAATGTGGTTTATATGAATCAAGAACAAGACATTGCTTTCGTTTAGGGGAAGTGCTTTGGGCCAGAAGTCACATATACTCTCAGGAAAATCCAGAATCTCTGACCCAATAGGGATGCCAGAGGCCAGCTAGTTTAATCCACACCAGAATAATAATGTCCTCTTCAATAGACCTGACTGTTTTCTGTTCTATTGGGGGAACAATAGATATTCATATAAGCAGATATAATGCACACATATTTTAAAAACATAGTAATTTCATGAAATTGGGGTAGACATCAACCAAGTTAATATTAAATTGAAGGACACATGGTTGGTGTTATATAAGCCTGTTCATGGTCACAGGTTTCAGGAGATCTACTGCAGTTAGGTTTTGAACCACATCGTTGTTGTTTGGAGTGTGGCCAGACTTTTTCCACAGAGGAGTTCTATTGCCCTAAATCACAAACTCCTGAGGACTTTTGGGGCCACTTTCATGAACAGGGATAGCTGAAGAAGGGGAGAGATGACGGGTGAGTGGAAGGAAAGAGCAGATCAAGTTCATGGTTCTGTCAGCCCTTCCTCTTACTCCCAGGATACACCTACTATTCTCTGATGTCCCTGCTCCCATCCTGATCAGCAAAGAAATTTCATTCCTTCCAATTCTTCTCACCCATATCTATCCCAAAAGCCCCTTACAATTCTCTATCCCATAACATCATTCCTACCAGTTTCATGTTGTGATCCTTACAACTCTACTGCCTCAGAGGCAGCTCTAGAGATAGCCATTCAAGGTAGTGAGCACAGTCTTTGATCAAGGGAGGTGATTGTGGGAGAAATGATCCATGGATATTGGGCCAGGGATGTAGGAAATCAATGGAGAGTTAACTTTAACTCATGATACTTGCTACATCTCTCCCCTAATCCTTTAGGCAAAATGGTGTCTGAATGTGAATTGATTTGGTTCTTCCCCACAGTTAACATTGTCTCCTGCCTTTGTGTACTCACAAGTGCTTCTGCAGGCCTATGATGCATACCTTCCTCGTCCCCACCTCAGAGACTTCTCATATCCCTTAAGGGCTCCATGCTTGGACCCCCTCTTCTGTGAAATGTCCTATGATTTCTCCAGTTGTTAATGTTTTCTCCTTCCTTGAATTATCTTATAATCATTTATTTGTATTGGATCCCCCTTCCACAATATACAACTTTTTGAGGGTAGCTCATTCATTGTCCCAGGGAGAGCAGAATGCCTGGGACAGGGTATTATAGGCATGAAATAAATGATTATTGAATGAATGGTGTGTTCGGTTTGACTGACTGGCATGACATCCCAGGAGGGATAACTAGAAGGCACCTGTTAACCTTCCCCATAGGAGAACTTGGGGGTGGAAGTCTAGCTTCTGGGGTCATCTGGATTGTGACTATTGAAGCCCAGGAAGGAACAGAAGATGTACGTGGCTCAGAGTCTTTTCTCTCCAACTTCTGCTTTCATACCAGAGATCTTCTCCATACATACTGACACTCCCTCAAGTACCCTAATTTTTCAGTTCTTCAATTGACTCATTTCCTGTGACCTACAATTGCACCCACCTTGGCTGCACGTAGAAACAGTCACATTCTTGATCTTTCCACCACCCACAAGCGTTCACTTCCACGCTCATAAACTCTGAAGTTTCTTTTGCTGTTCACAATCTGTTGTCGTTCCATGTCTCCCTCTGCCTTGCAAACCCTAATCCTATTCTTCATCCTCACTATGACCAATCCCTCCACCTCTAAGTTCTTCCTCAGGCCATCCCTCCTACACTGGCTACACTCTCCTTCTTTCTTCATCTTGACCTCTTGGTGAACCAGTTCAGCTGTATGCTGCCCTTTTCTGTTAGGGCCCTTACCTCCTTGTCCTGTCATTGCTCACGCCCTGCTAAGCCTCAGTCTTGGATCACTCCCACCATACGTTGTCTTCAGTCCTACTCACATGATACTGAACAAAGCTGGAGATAATCGTGAAATTGATGACTGGGTCTATGATAAATATCAGTTCCATAATCTCAGCTGAACCCTCCCTATAGCAAGGCAATCCTTGGACACCATTCAACTTTCTCTACTTAAAATTTGGAGCGTGAAGTAGTTATTAGTGCTATATTAATGTAAAGAATACAAGCCATTTAGGTTGGTTTGCAGCTCTAACTTGATGTAGCACTGACAACATCTATTTTACCCGGTAGACCAATGTGATATGTTTAAATACTTTAAACTCGTTACCACGTGGTACAGCTAACAACTCTTCGTTTATATTGTACATAGTATTTCACTCATAATATGTTTCAAAGGAACACCAATGCAAAATGGAGCATACTCTTTGCTCAAGGAAGAGAGATTAGGGACCATGAGGAGAGAAATTTGGCAAGATTTTCATGTGAAATGATTTTTAAATCAAATTTCTTTGCCGGGAAAGAAGGGTCAAGTTGGAGATTGTTTTTTTCAAACTCACCTAAATAGAGAGCTGGTTTGGGGTTTGGGGACTAGGAAGACCTGATTGCTTTGTGACACACTGTCTCTGTTTTCTTGCTCAAGCCACTGATAATGTGCAAGTGAACACCACAGCTTAGAACCCAATGCTTTCCTTTTTATATATATCTTTAATAAATACTTATTGATTGATTGGTGATATATTCGAGGATGGGACTTTTTTTGCATGTTTTTGGTAGTTTTGCACTTGGAACACAGTAGGTGGTTGACAAATAAGGGACTAATCATGTGGTTGTGGTCTTCAGAGAGGATTGTCCATACATGGAAATTCTAAAATGTCATACATGCAGTGCCAATTGTGCTCAGACATCTCCAGACAAGAAAAAATTCCATTGCCTTAAACCACAATTCTGTTTACTTAGTGCAGGTTGGTGTGTTTATGCATGATGGATGGGAGAGAAGGAGGGTGAGAAAAGGAAGGAGTTCAGAGGAAAAGTCCCCATGCCCTAGTTATCTCCTTGACGCCCAAAGAAAGAATTTAATTTCTTGACTCTCATGCTATTTTTCCTTACTTCCTAAGCTAATAGCTAAGTGAGAAAATTCTTCTCTTTCAGTCCCAAACTGGGATTTTGTGGTCACTGGAGCCCTGTCCACCTCCCACACTACAGAGACTGCCCAGGAGTTGGGGATTTCTTCACAGAGCAGACTTCAGGGAGTGAGCCAATTTCTGATCACCACTGAGGAAATGAACAAAACCATGTCAAGTAGGTGGCTGTGGGAGGAAAACAAGGTCATAGGCTGTGGGGGAATTGGTGCAGAGAGGAACCCCAAGGAAGAAGAGTCAATAAAAGAAATCTATGGAAGACCCCAACTTTGCCCCAGAGTCACTTGCTAGGCACTTCTCCCTTATTCCCTGTACTTTGGGTATTGTGGAGTCTCAGTATGTTTACAGTTGTATCACCAGGCTATAGAACAAATTTTGTCATCAGGAATTTGTAGTAATAAAACCCACCAATGATGATAATAACAATAGTTATAATTTCTGTGCTGCTTTAAGATTTGGAAAATGCTTTATCTCTCTGATATCATTTCACCCTCACAACCACCCTGGGAGGTGGGGGCTATGACCATCTCCAGTTTATGGATGAGGAAACAGAGTCTGAGAGAGGTTAAGTTACTTACTTTGGAGCACAGGCTTAGTAAGTATCTGAGGAGGGCTTAAAAACTCAGGTCTCCCACTCTCCAAGGCCAGTGCTCTCTTACTCATTATTGTTCAGTTCTGTCTGACTCTTCATGACCCCACTGGAGGTTTTCTTGGCAGTGATACTGGAGTGATTTGCCCTTTCCTCCTCCAGCTCATTTTTCAGAAGAGGAAACTCAGGGCCTGAGGCTGGGTTTGAACTCAGGCCTTCCTGAATCCAGTCCTGGTACCCTATTCACTGCACCACCTAGTTGCCCCAAAGGGCAAGAACTGGCTTCCTAACCTTCAGAGAATAGAAAAACAAGCCTTGTGCCAGGAGAAATTCTTCTCAATTGAGTTCAACTCACGTTTCTAATGTGTCTATTAATACCTGGCATATCCATGGCTTTGAGGTTTGCAAAGAACTTTAAAGACAATTTTTAATTGAGCAATAGGCTTGTGAAGTAGGTACTGCGGGTATTATTATCCCAATTTGAATAGAAGAAGAAACTGAGTCTCAGAAGAGCTACATAACATGCCTAGAGGCACACAGTTAATAAGCGGTCGAGGTGGGATTCAAACCTAGCTCTTTCTTTAGACATAGAGTGGTAAATTGGGAGGAGTGCTGGGTTGGAAGTTGGAGAGCCTGGGTTCAAATTCTGACTCCGCTATTTGTTAGCTGTGTGACCCTAAGCAAGTCACTTGATATGTCTGGGCCTCAGTGCTTCATCTTTAGCATGAAGGGACAGGTTGAAATGGCCCCTAAGGTACCTTCTATCTCTGAATCTCTGATCTTGATCACAGGTCCAGCCTGTTTCCTGTCTCAACTGAGCACAGAGCAATACTATGTGATATCTTAGTCATAGTTTTAGTGTTAGAAGGAACTTTGGAGTCCCCCCACTCCATCTTACAGAGGCAAAGAGAGGTCAATGGACAGCAAGGTGATGTAGTGACTAGAAAGTAGGACCCAGAGTCAGAAAGATTTGAGTTTGAATTCTGCCTTGAACAATTCCTAGCTGTGTGACCCTAGGCAAGTGACAACTATTTTTCATCATCAAACTGTAATTCTTTATTAAGTGTCATGAGGGTTTGAGTTCCCATTTTGCCCCTTTTCCCACTCTCCCCCTGTAAGGTCAATGAAGAATAAGATCTTCCCTGTCTGTTAGTAGGCCTCATATGTGGAGCCCATTTAGGTAAGATTGCTTGTAGGAAGGCTTACACACATTTTCTTAATTTATAATAAGGCACTGAGCCTAAAGAGTATATATTGTGAGAGGTGAAATTCACTTTGGGGGCTTGCTTATGAGAAAGATGTGATTCCCTGGTTGGGACTCTGAGTGGTTGTGTGTTCAGAGCTCCCCAACTCCTCAGAGATAAAGACTTTCTCAGTTCAGTGGTGGATGTAGTGCTATGATTCAGGCAGTAGAGCCCTGTCTAGTGGTCTTTATTTCTCTTTTCTGTATTTCCTTTGTTTGTATTTTATGTGATTAAAAAAGAAAGATTGTTGACCATGGAAGGAGCTGTTTTTCCTTAGTCAAGGGGATAAAAGAGTCTGCACTAGCAGCCATCCTGAGTATGACAATGTGGTTGTTGTTACACTCCACCCTCAACCGTCCTCTCTTTATACCTAACCACTTCTCAGGCTATCCCACCCCACCTCCTCGCTCCCTGGGCCCTTGGGGTCAAGGACAAAGGGAGTCCATCCAGACAGCTCTGAGCTCCAGGAGGTGCCCAAGTGACTGATTGATGCTGTGGGCTTTCTTGCAATGATTCCTGGGGAAAGGGGGATCTCCTGCCCTTCTCTAGTTCTGTGGAGGACAGGCCTCCCCCTGCTGCTGCTGTCCCTCTGCGGACCACGGAGTGTTCTGGCCATAGTGCTGAGATGACCTGGGCTGTTGACTGAAGGTGTCTATCATCATGCGTAGTGTGGTGGGACAGGCCAGGAGGAGAGGGAGAAAGAGGAACAAGGTGAGAGAGGTGGGTGGGGAGTTCAGAGTTATTTTATATGCTCTGCTGCATGGAAGGAACAATAACACTTCTTGTGTGCTGTAAATGCTGACAGACTGCCGAATTTGATGCGGCAGAGACAACAGTATTTTTGGTGCCTTTAGGGATCAGGGCAGGGGTGACCCTGCTGGGGGTCAGGACCCACTTGGCCTTCTACATGGGTGGTGTAGAGGCTGGAGCAGAGCTTCAGGCACAGGTGAAAGCCTAAGAGTTGGGGCGGTGGCCCAGAATAGGGGAAGACTGGCTGTAAGAGCTGGTGGCCAGGTGACTGCCATTGGCTGGGGCTGGGGGCTCCTTGAGTTCATGGCCATTGAAGCTGTCCTGAGAGAGTCTGGGGCCTGTCTGTGGGGAAGAAGATGAAGAAGAAGCTGAGAAAGAAGAAGAGGAGGAGGGAGAGGTTGTTGCTGGGACAGTGAGAGAGCAGCTTGGAGATTGTTCTCAGTTCCCCATCTGGCTGGCTTCCTAGTGTGAAGCACAGTGGCCTTGGCCAGTATGCTTCCTGCCACTGGCTTGGCCACCCAGAGGCCATGGGCATGGTGGAAGTGCTCAATCAGGTCATCTTTGATAGCCCTATTGAGAGGACAGTAGGGATACACCACTGGGGGTGAAGGCTTCCCACCAGGGAGATGGAGGGATTTGGAGACCAGGTAATGGTGCAGGGGGTCCCCATCAGCATAAGTGACTGGCAGGCCTCAGGTTTTACCTGGAACTGGGTTGGCTGATGTCATCCACTTCTCCACTTTCACCCACAAGTCACCCTCCAGCTTCTCCCCAGGTATACTCTGGCATCCTTCTCCAGCCAGGAGAATTTTAGCCAGGCCATGGATCTTCTGCAGCTGCTCCAAGGCATTCTGCTGCAGGAAAGTGACTGGGCAGTAGTATTTCTTGTGGGCCAGGTGGGCTTCCAGGCTGTGGAAGCTCCTGTAGCAAGCCTGGCAATCCTGGTAGTCAGTCAGGGGGAGCAGAGATGTGGAAGGTGGCAGAGGGGGCACTAAGTGAGTTTACCTGCCTAGCTTCATCATCTGTAAGTGGGCAGGAGATTAGCCCCTCTCTCTCAGGGTTGTTGTGAGGTTCCAATGAGATAAGATGTATAAAATACTTGGACAAAGCACCATGTAAATGCTGGCTAAGAGTCAACGACTTGTCTGGGGTCGCACAGCTGTTAAGTGTCTGAGCTCAGATTGGAACATGGGTCTTCCTGCCTCCCAGGGCAGCCCTCTGACCACCAACCACAGACATTTCTCTCAAAGTGCTGACAATCCAGTGAGGGAAAAGGCATCCCAAGCAATACCTATGGCACAAGGGTAGGTGATAGAGTACAAAAGGAGAGGTCTAGGAAACGTGGAGAAATTTGATGTGAGAAAGATGATTTTCCCTCAGTCAATTAACTTTTATTAAGCAGCCCCTATGTGTCAGGCACTGTGCTACACTCAGCCACTATTGGGCTCAGGTCCAGGATCATAGAGTGAATGACATCTGAGCTCTCCCTTAAAAGAAGGGCAGGCATTCTATGGTTGGAGCTCAGGGGCAGAAAGAGTCCATTCAACAAAATGAGGAGCAGCCCAAGATAGGATGTGGAAATGGGGGAGGCCATAGAGGGTTAAAGACAACTCTTGTTCCTTTTATGGAATGTAATTAAAGGAGAATAATGTGAAGTAAATCTGTTTGTGTAGGTCAGAGCCAGACTCTGGAAAATCTTCAATGCCAAGAGGTGGCAGTTTAAAATTTTAATGTGGCATGCAGTGGGAATTCCCTGATGACTTTTGGTAGAAGAATGGCATGCTCAGAGTGGTATGGGAGGAGGATACTTTGAGTTGCTGAAGGATGGAATGGAGAAGTGATAGACTGGAGGCAGGGAGACCAGTTAGGAGGCCATTACATTCATCTAAGTGGGAATCATTGAAGAATTAGAGAAGAGTATTTGGAATTGAAATGTGGGAGAGAGGCCAGACATTGGGGTGGGGATATATCAGGGAGATGGTCTCCAAAGGGCTTGGCAATGGACTAGATATGTGAGGTTGGGGACAGTGAGGATGCTAACTTGGCTTCAAGATTAGGCCATTGGGAAGCTGGTGGTACCAGTAACATGAACAGGGAAGGTTGGCCCCTGGAAGGGCCATATTTTCAGGAGATGATGTGTTTATAGGTCATTGATGTAGAGCTCAAAGTGACCTCAGAGGCTCTCTAGTCCCATTCCTGTCATTTCATAGTGAGGAAATTAAGGCCCAGAGATGATAAATGACTTCTCAAGGATACACAGTTAGTAAGCTTCAGAGATGGTATTTGAACCCAAGGTCTGTAACACTAAATCCTTTGATTTTTCCATTAAACAATGCTGTTTTTGGAATCTGCATGCCTTCAGCATATCCAAGTATATCCAAGTATAAATAATTATCATGTAGTTCGAGATGACAGTCGCTCCAGGCAAAAGTTGCTAATCAGACAAGGGAGTTGTTGGCATAGAAGTGAGAAATTAAAGCCTGGGACAAAGTTGAGACAACCCTCCCCAAGACCAATGACCTAAGGCCTAAGCCCCAGGCAGTGAGCCCACAGATTCACCCAGGAGAATGAGGCATGATGGGACATCACAGCATTAAAAAGGAGGAGTTTAGATTCTTAGTTGGTGAGGTGACACCTCACAAATATTCCTTCGAGGATCAATGATCAAAGCCTTGGAAGAAATCCAACAATTTGAGGGGTCAGACGTAGAGAGAATGGGCACTGACAAGCAAACTTCCTTTTGTTGTGCAGCACACCAACATCCATGTATTTACTAGTTACCCTGGACATAGGTGCATAACATTGTTTTAACTGAATAGAATTGAATGTGGGAGTGTAACTGCCAATGGGCCGAGCCAACATGCCACTTTCCTCCCTGAAGACTTGTGGGTGATACCAGACTCTCGTTTCTGAAGCATCAATGCTTGGAAGGCTGACAGTCACTTGTGAGTGTAAGTTGTTGGTTAGGGACAGACATCTTGAAGTGTCTATGAATATAAAATAAGGACCTCCACAGATCCAGGGACAGTGTCCTCCCCACTGGCACATGAACCCAAGAGTCCTAATAATACTGACAACTGTCCTGTGCCTCTGAGAGCTCCAGCCCTGTTTCCAGCCTCCACCAAAGGGACCAAAGGGGAGCAGGCTCCTTGGGGAGAAGAGCTTCACTGTTCCCTCTCCCACCCCACCAGGTGCCACCAACTGTGCAGAAGGGGTGAGCAAGCCAGCCTAGCTGAGGCAGGGAAATTTCCACAGCTGGTCTGTTTTCTGTGCTTTCTTTTGAACTGGCTTCCATTCTCCCCACTCCTTCCCCCTTTCTAGCTTCCTTTTCTGTGTTCTCTGTCCCCATTAGAAAGGAAGCTCCTTGGGGTGAGGCCTGTGTCTTTCTGCTTCTAATTGTATTCTCAGGGTTTAAAAGCACATGGCCTGGCATGTAACAAGCACTTAATAAATAATTGCTGACTGATTGACTTTAGTCTATTAGGAAAAATGTATCAATGACTCTTTGGGGGAGGTGGGTGGAGAGGGTCAAAATATTGCTACCCCCAGTGTTCCCCACACATAAAAAAGGAAGAGAAAACAAAAACACCCTTTTAAGGAATAAGTGTAGTCGAGCAAAAAAGAATGCATAGAAGGGCTTTCTCTGAAGTATTTCCCTTTCTATAGCTCCTGTCCCCTGCCTGTCAAGAGATTATTTTTTCTTCTGTATTATTTGCCCTCAGCAATTAGGTAAAATCCTTGAAAGGAGGGATGGTCTCATTTTGTGTCTTTGAATTCTCAAAGGAGAGTACAGTGCCTTGATCATGATTGGTGCTTACTTAATGTTTATTGAGCTGGGTTTCAGCTGTCGGCATGAAATGCAGGGAGAGAGTGGGAGGCAATTGTAAAGAAGGGGAGTAGAGATACAAGGGAAAATTTGGTGGCAGAAGTATAGCTCCAGGAATGACTTAAATTGTGGTGAGTGATACCCAGCGGTGAGCCCCAAACCACCTTATCCAAGACCAGAGGGCACTTGGGCTCAAGCACAGGGGTGAGGCAGGATGGGACACCTGTGAGAGGAGAAGCTAGACTCACAGTGAGGCCACAGCTGGCACGTGTGATTCAATTTTGGAAATGAACCCAGGGAGCCGAGAAGTGGCGTTGAAAGCAATATTTATCAGTGATGTTGGTGCTTTCAGCCTGAGGACTCCCTAAGGGCAACACCTGTTTGGCGCCTCAGATTTGGGGGTTTGGGAAAGCAGATTCTTTGCCTCTCTTCCTATTCCAAAGGACCACGGAGGGTAGGCACTATGTTTCCCCATTAGAACAGGGACTCTCTGAGGACAGGACCATCTCTCCCCCTTGACTGTGGACTAACCCCATGAAGGTGAATCTCTCTGATCAAAAATAACACTCCAACTAATACAGGATTTAAGATTTGCAAAGCACTTCACACGTGTTAACTTATTTTAACAATACTACTTTGTGGAGGTGCAATTATTACCCACATTCTGCAGATAGGGAAACAGACAGGGAGGTAAGGGACTTGCTATGGAGTATCCAAGGCAGGATTTGAACTCAGCCAGACTCTAGGATGATTCTATTTCCCTTATAACATCTAACATATTTTTAATTCAACCAACAGTTACAAGTGCCAGTTGTGCCCATGGCACTCAGGCCCCACTTTGCAGCTCCCCAACAATGCCAGAAAGTGATGGGTTTCCTGCTCTCACCACAGGCTCCATTTCACTTCCACTTTTACCCCTGCCAGTGAGGGGCAGGTTCTGCCTGGTGACAGATGTCCTCTCTGGCAGTGATAGGAGGGCAGGGTCTTGGCAGAGCCAATACTAAATCAAGGAAGGGCTTGAATATAAAGGGGCTTCTTTTTCTACATAAAAACCATTAGGCTGAGGGGGCTATGGACTAGTAGTTCTCCTAAGTGGGGTGATTCTGAGGACTCTAAACTGTTGCATACAGAGCAGAATGGTGAACTGGAAGAGGGGGAGAGGGTCATTCTCAATCTGGCTACTTATTCTGGTGCTGTTTGCTCTGAGGGAGATCCAGACAGGTGAGTTCTGGCCAAATTAGGGGAGAGGAATGTAGAGTCCTGCGTTTGACATGGAAGGCTTTGTCTGCTGTGAGAGACACAGTTCATGACCTCATTCCCTGACCTACTGTGGGATAGACTCTGTCTGTCATCAACCCTCTGGAAACTACCAGTCTGATAGAGGAGACCTTGATCATGACCTCAAGGGACTCCTAGTCCTACGGGGAGATAATATAGACAGAGGAAATATATGGGAGAGAGAAGCAAGGAAATAGCTTAGAGCATATGGCTCCTTTCTCCATTTTTTATGATCTCTTTGGAATATACATCTAGAAGTGGTATTGCTGGGTCAAAGAGTATGCACAGTTTTATAGCCCTTTGCTCATATAGTTCCAAATTGCTCTCCAGAATGGTTGGATCAGTTCACAACTCCACCCACAATGCATTAGTTTCCCAATTTTCCCATACCTCCAACGTTTATCATTTTCTTCTTCTGTCATGTTAGCTAATTTGATAGGTGTGATGTGCCACCTCAGAGTTGTTTAATTTGCATTTCTATATTCAATAGTGATATAGAGCACTTTTATATGACTATAGATAGCTTAATTTCTTCATCTGAAAACTGCCTGTTCATATCCTTTGACCATTTAACAATTGGGGAATGACTTGTATTTTTAAAAATTCGACTCAGTTCTCTATATATTTGAGAAATGAGGCCTGTATTGGAGACTCTGGTTGTAAAAATTGTTTCCCAGATTTCTGCTTCCCATCCAGTCTTGGTTGCATTGGCTTATTTGTGCAAAACCTTTTAAATTTACTGTAATCAAAATTACCATTTTGCATTTCATAATGTTTTCTATCTCTTGTTTGGTCATAAATTCTTCTCTTCTCCATAGATCTGATAGGTAAACTATTCCTTGCTCTCCCAGTATCAGCTTTAGTATCAGCCTTTATATCTAAAACATGTACCCACTTTGACTTTATTTCAGTATGCAGTGTAAGATGCTGACCTATGAACAGTTTCTGCCGTACTGTTTTCCAGTTCCCCCAGCAGCTATTGTTAAATAATGAGTTCTTATCACAGAAGCTGGGGTCTTTGAGTAGATTACTCTACTACTACTACACAGTAGATTACTGTGTCCTATGTGCCTAACCTATCCCCCTGATCTACCACTGTTTTTTAGCTGGTACCAAGTAGTTTTGATGATTGCTGCTTTATAATACAATTTAAGATCTGATATGGCTAGGCCACTTTCCCTTGCATTTCTTTCTTTCTTTTGTTTTTGAGGGGGAGGGGAGGCAATTGGGGTTAAGTGACTTGCCCAAAGTCACACAGCTCGTAAGTGTCAAGTGAACTCAGGTCCTCCTGACTCCAGGGCCAGTACTCTATTCACTGCACCACAAAGCTGTCCCCTTGCATTTCTTTTCATTGATTCTCTTGATACTCTGGACCTTTTGTTCTTCTAGATGAATTTTATTATTATTTTTTCTAGCTCTATAAAATAATTTTTGGTAGTTTGGCATAGCACTAACTAAATTAAGTTGAATTGTCATTTTTATTATATTAGCTCGGCGTACCCATGAGCAACTGATGTTTTTGTAATTATTTAGATCTGACTTTATTTGTGTGAAAAGTGTTTTGTAATTGCGTTCATACAGTTTCTGGGTTTGTCTTGGCAGGTAGATTCCCAAATATTTTATAATGTCTACGGTAACTTTAAATGGAATATCTCTTTCTATCTCTTGCTGTGGGACTTTGTTAGTAATATATAGAAATGCTGATGATTTATGTGGGTTAATTTTATATCCTTCAGCTTTGCTAAATTTGTATATTATTTCAGGTAGTTTTTTTGCCTGATTCTCTAGGATTCTCTGAGTGTATCATCATGTCATCTGCAAAGAATGATAGCCTTGTTTCTTCTTTGCCTATTCTAATTCCTTCATTTTTTTCTTCTCTTATTCCTAAATCTAACATTTCTAGTGCTATATTGGATAACAGTGGTGAGAATGGGCATCCTTGTTTTACCCCAATCATGTTGGAAATACTTCTTGCTTATCCTCATTACATGTCACTCTTGCTGATGGTTTTAGATAGATGCTACTAATCATTTTAAGGAAGAGTCCATTTATTCCTATGCTCTCTAGTGGTTTTTTTTAATTAGGAATGGGTATTGTATTTTATCAAAAGCTTTTTCTGCATCTATTGAGATAATCATATGGTTTCTGTTAGTTTTGTTACTCATATGATCAATTATGCTGACAGATTTCCTAATATCAAACTAGCTCTGCATTCCTGATAAGTTGCTGTAATCTTTTTTGCTAATATTTTATTTAAAATCTTTGCATCTATATTCATTAGGGAAATTGATCTATAATTTTCTTTCTCTATTTTGGCTCTTTCCAGTTTAGGTATCAGCACCTGTTTGTATCATAGAAAGAATTTGGTAGGACTACTTCTTTGCCTGTTTTTCCAAATAGTTTATATGGTATTGGAATTAATTGTTCTTTAAATGTTTGATAGAATTCACTTGTGAATCCTTCTGGCCCTTGTATTGGTAATCAGGGCAGTGCTTTTTGCTGTTCTTCCCTTTGGTTCCTTTAATGATTCTTGCCTTTGTTTGAATGGGGCAGATAAAGTGGGATCTTGTCTTGGAATGTTTAAGCACTAAGATAATCATGGGTCATTGACTTGTATGTGATGGTACTAGGGATTAACTTTCCCACACCCTAAATAGGATTTTTCACTACTCTTTGTTTGAGTGTTTTTCAGCACTGAGGTAATCAAGTGCCCCAGGGCTCTGAGATGGGTATATAAGATCCAAGGTTGGCCGTTGACTTTTGGGGCACACTCATGGAAGGAGTGTTGAGGCTCTGGGCAAACTGTAACTGCTCCCTGGCTTTGTAACCCAGATAGATGTTGGTAATTCCCTGGCAACTATGAATGGTGACTTGAATCAGACAAGGTCTGTCTGTTGATGTTTGTAATTTCTATTTGTATTTGATCTGAAGTTCAGGTTGCTGACTTTTCCTCCTGAGCTATGTGAACGATATTTGTATATTGGATTAAAGTGAGATTGTTAACCCCTTAAAGTTACTTTCCTTAGTAAAGCAGATCAAAGAACCTGTGTTAGTGGCCTTCTGTGTGCTGGTTGTTATTGGTTTTACACAGCCACAGTAGCTGCTAGCAGATTGTTGCTACAGCCCTGGAAATTTTTTCTTAGGGAGTTCATTGATGGCTTGTTAAATCTCTTTTTCTGAAATGGAGTTATTTAAGGATTTTGTTTCCTCTTCTGTTAATCTGGGAAATTTATATTTTTGTTAGCATAAGTCTATTTCACTAAGATGGTCAGATTTATTGACATGCAGTTGGGGAATATGGGTACTAAGTATTATTTTAACTTCCTATTCATTGGTTGTGAATTCACTCTTTTCATTTTTGTTTTTCTTTTTTTCTTTTGCATTTTGGTTTTCTTTTAAAAATCATATTAACCAAAGGTTTATCTACTTTATTATTTTTTTCATAAAATCAGATCTTAGTTTTATTTATTAGTTTAATACTTTTCTTTATTTCAATTTTATTAATCTCTTTTTTGATTTTCAGAATTTCTAATTTGATATTTAGTTGGGGAATTTTTAATTTGTTCTTTTTCTACTTTTTTTCAAGTTGCACACCCAATTCGTTGATCTCTTTTTTCTCTATTTTATTCATGTAAGCATTTAGAGATATCAAATTTCCCCTAAGAACTGCTTTGGCTGCAACCTGTAAGTTGGAATGTTGTGTCATTATTGTCATTCTCTTGGATGAAGTTATTGATTGTTTCTATGATTTGTTGTTTGACCCATTCATTCTTTAGGATTAAAATTATTTAGTTTCCAATTAATATTTAGTCTATCTTTCCATGGCCCTTTATCACATATAATTTTTATTGCATCATGATCTGAAAAAGACACATTGACTATTTCTGCCTTTATGCACTGGATGGTGAGGTTTATATGCCCTAGTACGTTGTCAGTTTTTGTGTAGGTACCATATACCACTGGGAAAACAGTACATTCCTTTCTATCCTCATTTAATTTTCTCCAGAAGTCTACCACATCTAACTTTTCTAAAATTCTATTCATCTCCTTAATTTCTTTCTTGTTTAGTTTGTGGTTAGATTTATCTAGTTGTGAGAGGGGAGATTGAGGTCCCTCATTAGTATAATTTTGCTGTCTATTTCTTCCTGTAACTCATGCAACCTCTCCTCTAAGAATCTGGATGCTATACCATTTGGTGCATACATGTTTAGTAATGATATTACTTCGTTGTTTATGGTACCTTTTAGCAGGATGTAGTCTCCTTCCTTATCACCTTTAATTAAATTTGGTTTTGCTTTGTCTGAGATTAAGATTGCTACCCCTGCTATTTTTTTTTTTACTTCAGCTTAAGCATAATACATTTTGCTCCAGCCTTTTACCTTTACTCTGTGCTTTAAATGTGTTTCTTGCAAACAGCATATTGTAGGATTATGATTTTTAATCCATCATGCTATCTGCTTCTCTTTTATGGGGGAGTTCATACTATTCACATTCATATTTATGATTACTAACAGTGTGTTTCTCTCCATCCCATTTTCCCTCCTATTTATGCTTTTCTAGCTTCTTTTTCTCTTCCCTTCTCACAAGTGTTTTGCTTCTGAGCACCTTCTCTTTCAGTATACCTTCCCTTCTATCAGCCCCCATCTCTTTTCTTTCTACTTTCCCTTGCTACTTCTTCCCACCATTCTTCCCTCTGTTCTATCCACCCCACCCTTTTCTTTCCCCTTTTCCCTCCTACCTCCTATAGGGTAAGATAGATTTCTATACCTAAGTGAGTGTGTATATTATTCCCTCTTTAGCCAAATCTGATGAGAGTAAGGTTCAAACAACATTCACCTCCCTTCTTTCTTTCCCTCTACTGTAACAGGTCTTTGTGCGTCTTCAAGTGATATAATTTACCCTTTTCTTTCTCCTCCTTTTATCTTCCCATGTAGTGATGTAAACAGTTTGCCCTTGTTGAATAACATGTTTTTTTTTTCTTTCCTGTTTACCTTTTAATGCCTCTCTTGAGTCCCGTATTTGAAGATCAAATTTGCTGTTGCACTCTGGTCTTTTCATCAGGAAGGTTTTTAAGACCGCTATTTCACTGAATGTCTATCTCTTCTGAAAGATTATGCTCGATTTTGCTGGGTAGTTGATCCTTAGTTGTAATCCAAGCCCCTTTACCTCCTGGAATATCATATTCCAAGCCCTCTGACCTTTAATGTAGAAGTTGCAAGGTTCTGCATTATCCTGACTGTGGTTCCATGATATTTAAATTGTTTATTTCTGGCTGCTTGCAGTATATTCTTCTTGACCTGATAATTTTGGAATTTGGCTACAACATTTTTGGTGTTTTCATTTTAGCATCTCTTTCAGGAGGTGATCAGTGGATTCTTTCAATGACTATGTTACCCTCTCATTCTAAAACTTCAGGGCAGTTTTCCTTGATAATTTCTTGAAAGATGCTGTCCAGGCTCTTTTTTTGATCATGGCTTTCATGTAGACCAGTAATTCTTAAATTATCTCTCCTGGATATATTTTCAAGGTCAGTTGATTGTCCAATGGGTTATTTTACGTTTTCTTCTATTTTTTCATTCTTTTGGTTTTGTTTGAATAATTCTTGGTGTATCATAGAGTCATTTGCTTCCGCTTGCCCAATTCTAATTTTTTAACGAATTGTTTTCTTCAGTTAGCTTTTATACCTTCTTTTTTATTTGGCCAATTCTACTTTTAATGGAGTTCTTCTCTTTAATGGATTTTTGAACCTCCTTTTTCATTTGGCCAATTGTATTTTTTTAAGGAGTTGTTTTCTTCAGTCAATTTTTGTCCTTCCCTTTTCAAGCTTTTTACTCTCTCTTGCATACCTTTCATTCCTTTCCCCAATTTTTCTTCTACTTCTCTTATTTGACTTTTAAAATCCTTCCTGAGCTCTTGCAAGAAGGCTTTTTGGGCTTGGGATCAATTCATATTTCCCTTTGAGGTTTCATATGTAGGCATATTGACAATGTTGTTCTCTTTTGAGTTTGTGTTTTGATCTTCTCTGTCATCGTAATAATTTTCTATGGTCAGTGTTATTTTCTGCTTCTTGCTCATGATGTTTGCCTATTTATTGGCTTTTAAAGTTGAACTCTCCTGCTGGAGCATAGGGGCCACTATCCCAAGCTTCTTGTCCTGGAAACCAAGATTGCTTTCTGTGCTAGGGCCTCAGGCGCTGGCAGCTGGGGGTTCTAGGGGTCTGGCAGCTTACCTGATATGGAGCTGGGGTCCTAGTGGTAATGTGTGGCATGTGCTGAGGCCAGGTGGGGTCTTTCTGAATTTCCCTGGGGCTGCACTGAAGCAGGGGCAGGTCTGGCTGCTGGAGGAAGCCTGCTTACTCTGGACTGTGCTGAAGCATGTGGAGGTCCAGCTGCTGGAGGATGCCTACTCACCTGGGATTGCACTGAAGCTATCAGAGGTCTGCTGCTGGAGGATGCTTGCTTGCCCAGGGCTGCACCAGAACACAAGGAGGTCCAGCTGCTGGAGGATACTTACCCACCTGGGACTGCACTGAATTGCAGGATGCCTGACCACCTGGGTCTGTGCCTGTGCGTGTGGTGGTTCTCTGAGCTGGAGTCTGCTGGTTCTCCTGGCTATGTTAAGGCTTATGGTGGTCTTGATACTGGCATTTGCCTGCTCCATCACCCCGGGGCTCAGGATTTCCCACTGGCTTGCTGAGATGGGGCTTGCTGTCCTGGAATGCACTGCCTTTTTACCTTGGTGAAATGAACCTTTCTTGCTGATCCTCCAAATTTCCTGGGCTAAGAGAACGTTCCACCCCATCTTCCTGCTGCCTTCACTGTTTCAGGATTTTTCCTGGGGTGCTATTTTCTGTTTTTTTTTAAGAGGACAGAAAGGGAGAGTGATAGCAACCTACTGCTTACTCTGCCATCTTGGCTCCTGTAAGTCCATATATCTTTTTTTAAATGTGCTTAAATTTCGAAGATCTCTCCACATGGACTTCACTCATGCTTGGGGAAGAAGGGCAGGATGGGAGCTGTTCAGGCCATCATACCAGAAGAGGTGAGGAGGAAGAACCAAAGCCACCCCTCAGAGAGCCTGAATAAAGAGGTGGGGAGGGGAAAATGAGGCTATACTAATGCATTGTAATTGCTTTGATTTCATCTTCATTAATGGTATATTCACAGTTTTCAATTTTAATAATAATGATTTGATTTTCTTCTCTTTTTAAAAATCAAATTAGCTAGTGGTTTGTCCATTCTATTGGTTTTTTCATAAAATCAACTCTTAGTTTTATTGATTATTTCAATTTTTTACACTAGATTTTATTAATTTCACTTCTAATTTTTAGGATTTCCAATTTACTGTTTAATTGGAGATTTGTAGTTTGTTCTTTTTGTAGTTTTTAAAATAGCATAACTAGTTCATTGGTTAACTCTTTCTCTATTTTATTGATGTAAGAATTTAAAGATATAATTTTTCCTCTGATCATTGCTTTTGCTGAATCCCATAGGTTTTGATACATTGTCTCATCATTGTCATTCTCTTCAATGAAATTAGAGTTTCTATGATTTGTTCTTTACCACTCATTCTTTGAAATTGGGTGTTTAATTCTCTAATTAGTTTTTAATCTATGTTTCCACAGTGCCTTATTGAATATAATTTTATTGCATTGTGATATGAAAAGGATACTTTTAATATTTCTGCTTTTCAGATTTTAACTATTAAATTTTAAAGCATAATGTATGATCTATCTTTCTAAAGGTACCATGAACTTCTGAGACAAAGGTGTATTCTTTTCTTTTTTGATTTTATACATTTAACTGCAATATCTTCTTTTTAAAATTTATGGAATAAAACAAATATTTCCATAACATAATGCAATAGAAAAGATGTACACAAAACTGCAAATCTATGATGGACAACTTGCTATTCCTTTCAAATATACAAAAAAATTATCACATAAATTTGTTTCTTTTCTTCTGTCACCCTCACCCCACCCAAGAGATAGTCACCACTAGACACAAGTAGGAATATATGTATGTATATATATATATATATATATATGTAAAACAGTTCTATACATTTTCCTATTTATCATTTCTTTCTCTGGATGCCGATAGTATCTTTCTTCATGTGTCCCTTATAGTTAATCTGGGTATTTATAATAGTCAAAATAACTTATTCGCTTTATGTCATTCTTAAAAATATTGTTGTTACTGTATACAATGTTCTCTTGGTTCTGCTCACTTCAGTCTTCGTTACTTCATGCAGGTCTTTCTTTGTTTTTCCAAAATCACTGAAATCATCATTTCTTATGGCAAAATAATATTCCATCACAAGCATGTACCACTACTTGTTCAGCCATTCCCCAACTGATGGGCATCCCTACAATTTCCAGTTCTTTGCCACCACAAAGAGAGCTGCTATAAACATTTTAGAACATATAGGTTCTTTTCCTTTTCCCTTAATTATCTTCGGAAATAGACCAAGTAGTAGTATTGCTGGGTCAAAGGGCATAGGTAGTTTAATAACCCTTTGGGCTTTGAACCCCTTATCACCTGAAGAAAAAACCTGGATTGGCCAAAGAGTATGATTTGAGTCCTTCTGGACTGACATACCCATACCAACAATCCTCTGAGATGTTCTCTGAGTGAACCTGGAATCCTCCTGCTGTGTCAGCAACCACAGCACAGGATTAAACTTGCATAGACATCGTGAGTCAGGGATACTTCCTCACTTTATGGAAAATGTGATGTTGGCCAGACATCCTGAGTTAGGGGCACTTCCTTGTAACTATGGCTTTAAAAGCTTCTTGACCTAACCGTTTTGTGAGCTCAGTTCCACATGGATGCCACCAGCTTGAGATGTATAAAAGCACGCATATGACGTATTTCTGTTTGTCTTTCTTAGACCAAACTCTGGAGGTTGACAATATCAATCACATTTAGCTTATCTAAAATTCTACACACTTTCTTGACATTTTTTCTTATTTATTTTTGGTTAGATTTATTTAGTTCCAAGCAGGGAAGATTAAAGTCCCCCATTATTATAGTACTACTATCATCTATCTCCACCTATAATTCATCTAGCTTTTCTTTTAAAAATTTGAATGCCATAGTATTTAGTGAATATAGGTTCAGTATTGACACTGCTTTATTTTCTATGGTACCTCTTATTGAAATTACCCTGTTTTAATTACCTCTTTAAATTAAACTAAATTATATTACATTTAATTAAATTCAATTAAAGTAATTACATTTAGCTACCTCCTTTAATTAAATCTATTTTAGCCATAACTTTGTGTGAGATCATGATTGCCTTTTTTTGCATCAGCTGAAGCATAATAAGTTCTACTCCAACCTTCCACTTTAACTCTGTGTGTATCTCTCACTCCTAAATGTGTTTCTTGTAAACAATATATTGTTGGATTCTGATTTTTAATCCATTCTGCTATCCATTTCATTTTATGGCTGGGTTCATCACATTCACATTCCAAGTTATAATTACTATTTGTGAATTGCCCTCCATCTTATTTTTGCTCATTATTGTCCTCAGCCTCTTTTCACAGTATCTCTGTCACCTTATCTTCTCCCATTACCCACCTTTCCCTATTCTACCCAACCCTCTAATAGTCCCTTCCTTATCTTCTCCCCTACTCTCCTAAACCTTAAACTACACATCCTTCTGGAAGTCCCTACTCCACCTTGTCCCCCAGTCCTCACACCTCTCTGTAAGTCCAGAAGATGTCTACATTCCTCTAGATGTACGTTAGTTCAATCCAGATCCAAAGAGAGTAAAAATCTAAGATTACCAGCCCTCCACCCCCACTTGCATATTATGTATCAGTTCTTCCTGTCACACCCCATTTAATGAGATAATTGCTTCATTTTACCTTTGCTTACCCAATTTTGTTTTTTAGAATCACCCCATCATACACAACTCAGCCCCAACCTTTCTTTCAAACTACCATAGTAATGATGACAATTTTAAGAACACTGATTACATTTTCATATATAAGAAGTAAACAGTTTGGCCTTAATGAGTGCCTTATAATTGGTCTTTAATGATTTCTTTATTTTTCTTTTTGATGTTTTATATAAAATTTTCCATTGCATTCCAATGTTTTTGTCACAAATACCTGAAAGTCTTTCAGTTCGTCAAATTTCCATTCAGGGTTATACTCAACTTTGCTGTATAAGTAATTCCTGGTTACAACTCCAACTTATTTGCTCTTTGAAATATAATCTTCCAAGACCTACAGTGTTTTAGTGTAGAAGCTTCTAAGTTTTATGAAATCTTGATTATCTCTCTGCAGTATTTAAAATGTTTTTTTCTTGTTGCTTGCCATAATTTCTCCTTAACCTGAGAGTTTTGAAACTTGAATATGACATTCCTGTAAGTTTTCCTCCTGGGATCTTCTTTAGGTGATGAATGAAATATTTTTTTTCTATTTCTAGTTTACCCTTTTGTTCTAGACAGGACATTATTTCTTAATAATTTCTTGTAATATTGTATTTAGATTTTTTTTGATCATAACTTTCAGGTAGTCCTATTATTCTTCCATTATCTCTCCTTGATCTGTTCTGCAGATCATTTGTTTTTCTTATGTGTTCTTTCAGATTTTCTTTTATTATTTCTTGGTTTCTTATAATGCCATTTAATTTCTCTTGTCCAATTCTAGTTTTCAAGGAGTTATTTTCTTCCTTAAGATTTTGGACTTTTTCCAATTGGTTAACTATCTTTTCATAGCTAACTATCTCTTCTTAGATTGTTTTTTTCTAATTTTTCTTTGATCTCTCTTATTTGATTTGATCCCTTTTTTCTTCTAAGAACTTTTTGGCCTTGTGACCACTTGACATTATTCTTTGGGAGTAGGTGTGGCTTTTTAAAAAATCTCACCATCTTCCTCAGACTAGGAACCCAGATCTTCTTTTACACCATAGTAGCTATTAATGGTCAGGTTTTTTCCTTGCTTACTCATTTTTATTTTTGTTTTGTTTTGTTTTTTAGCAGTTTATTGTTGTAATCAGGCTTTAATCCCAAGTAGTGAGTAGGCTTCAATGCCTATTTACTGTTATTTTCTGAATTGTGTTCCTTGGATCAACCTCAGGCACTCCTCTCCTCCCCTAAGCCACATTTTGGGACCCCAGTAACATTGGAAAATATTCTTGCTCCTTGCATATGGGTACCATACTCACCTGGAATGTGTTCATTCCTCCTTGCTCATAGCCACAGTCCAGAACCACTTCTGGTCAACACCATTAGGTCTGACTTCTGGAAATAGCTGGTGGTCTTTCAGTCTCTCCCTACTCAGCTATCTGCTATTCCTGAAATAAAAATTTGTGATGTAAAAGTTCTTGAGGTTGTGAGGTGAAATTTCTTGAGGCCTAATCTGCTTCCGGAAGCTATTTGTTGATTTAACTCCCTGGAGGTGTTTATACTTCACTTAGGCCAAACCTCAGCCCCTTGTGGTCCTGTCCTTCTGGTGGTTTTCTCAAGTTGCCTTAGGAGGACAAATGCTTTATCCCTTTTTGTTGCTTTATGCTCATTTTGTGGTGGTGTTCTCTCTGTTTGTGGAGGAAATTTGAAAACCTAGAAATTCGTGACCTACTCCACCATCTTCCCAGAATGACCCCCAGGAGCTATCTTTTTGGTAGTTCCTATGATGTTGACATCACAGGTATGGTTGTTTTTTTTTTTTAAACTTCATTTACCTTGGTCCAAAACTGTATCAAGTAAACCACCACTTTTTGACACAAAGATGTCTTTAATGTTTAACCAAAGTGGACCTCAGTAGGGATGTACTTGAATGGGTCTCAGATAAGCCAGGGAGAAGTTGGGCTGGAGCAGATTTTTGCTGAGATCCATGAATCCCAGAGAAAGTGATTTGTAGATACCACAGGCTAATCCTGATTGGGGCTGCTAGGACCTCCATTGGCCAAGAGTAGTCCCTGATTAATAGAAATGAGATATTCTTTAAAAGGCAGTGAAGGGCATTCCAATCTATCTCAGTGATGTAGTCTATTAATTAATGTGCATTTATTTCACTTGGTGATCTCATCAGCTCACATGGATGCAATGATCATCTCTATGCTGATGATTCTCTGATCTATTCATCAAGCCCTTACCTTTCTCCTGACCTCTAGTAGCTCATCTCCAAAAGCCTCCTGGACATCTCCAACTGGCTGTTCAGAAGGCTTCTGAACTCAACATGTCCAAAGCTGAACTTGTTATCTTTCCCACTTGTATCACCAATCATGGCAGCACATCTGAGGACCACTGCTGTGAACAATTTCAGGGATCCAATCACACAGCATAATGAACTCTCTATTTATTCACGTATCTCATAACATAACATCCTTAAGCAAAGTAACCAAGCACTGTTCAATTAAAGCAAAGCACAACATTCATATATCTTGTAACATCCTTAAGCAAAGCATATCATTTATCTCATATTCACCTCTAGGTTACAGTAAGAACATCACACTCCATTGACTCCATTGTGTATATATATATATATATATACACATATATATATATATGTATATATATATATATACATATATACACACACATATATACACACACACAACAAACACACACACACACACACACACACACACACATATATATATATATATATATATATATATATATATATATATATATATATATACACACACATATATATCATTGCATCCCCAAATCAGGGGGTCCCAGAATAGGGTTTACCTAGCACAACACATCTTTAATCATTACCAAGCATCCAGGCAAAGACCTCTTTTCATCTTGACCCTATGGTGACTTTCAAGTCCCATATCTCTTCCTCTATGGGATGACCACTCCCGACTCTCAACCGAACTCACACATAGGTAGCTCTCCACTCCTGCTCCAAATGTCAGCTCATGGGGACTGCTCCATGCCAAACTCTTCCCACTCCTGCCCAACAGGACGATCTAGGGGTTCCTGCCTGCATCTTCTATCCCTGTGAAAATGAAATCTATCAGGGCAACAACACATGACACCAGCAACACCATCCCAATTCACTCCCAAATGCCAGAGGCCTTGTGCCAATGGCTCAGTTCACTTTAACAGCTTCTCTTCTCTCTTGGATATCTCCTCTGTGACATAGGAGGCTCTCTTCTGTGCTCTAGGAGGTTCTTCCCAGCTTTAAGGTTTCCTCTAAGCTCTTAGCTCAATTCTTCTTCTTCTTCTTCTTCTTCTTCTTCTTCTTCTTCTTCTTCTTCTTCTTCTTCTTCTTCTTCTTCTTCTTCCTCCTCCTCAATGATGGCAGCTCTTCTTCTTCTTATCCTCCCCAATGCTGGCAGCTCTTCTTCTTCTTCTCTTCCTCAATGATGGCAGTTCTTCTTCTCCTGCCCCTCAAGGGTGGCAGTTCTCTTGATGTCTTCTCTTCAATACTCTCTCTATGTCTGCTTCTCTCACACTGTAGGCTCTCCTTATATACAGTTCTGGCCAGTGTCTGGTTGGCTATGTATGTCTATTCTTGGCTAAAACTCATGTACATCTGATTGGCTAGAACTCAACACACATTCAATCCAGCAAAAATCTCACTTTGTTTACTGTTACAACCCCCCAAGCTCCTCATTCCAAACATCCCTGCTACTGTCGAGGGCATCTCCATCTGATGAGTCAGGCTCACAACCTAAACATCATCTTCAACAACTCCGTCTCTCTCACTCCCCAAGACTATTGTCAAGTCCTGTTGATTTTACCTTTATAACATCTCTTGTATATGCTCCTTTCTCTCCTTTGAGATTACCTCCCTCTCCCCCAAGTAGAGGCCCTTATCATCTCACACCTGGACTATTGCGTGTTGCTCCCCCTGCTTCAAGTCTCTTTGCATTCCAGTTCATCCTTTCCACTTGGCTGCCAAATTAATTTTCCTAAAGCACCGATCTGACCCTTTTACTCCCTTAGTCAATAAACTCTATTGGCTCCCCAGTACCTCCAGGATCAAATAAAATATTCCCCGTTTGGCATTCAGAACCCTTCATATAGATTCTTCATTAATATTTAGTCCTGTGATAGGTCTTGATTTAAAAGTTGACTGTATGTGTATTCTTTTTCTCGAATGCCTTCCTGGAAAGAGTTTAGCATTCCCCACTTTATATATGTATGACAGTGATTACCTTGGCCCCACTTCCTGAAAGCCAGATGTGTTATATTCCACCCTCTCCCAGGGTTCTCTAGTACCCTTAAGGTATTTTGTGGTATCTAGGCTCTCTGCTATTGGCTCCAGCCTCCATCAATAATGTTCCCTCAATTGTAGGTGGGAATTTTCTGCATTCCAGTTTTATTTAACCACTTAACATTCAGACTAACGATTACAAAGGAATATTTACTTCAATGGCCTAACAAATAGACAAACATACTCCTCAACATGGGGAGCATAATTCTCCCTTGCACCACTTTATATTCTGGGGAGAGGGAAGGGATTAAATTCATAGCTTAACTCAATTCCTTTATAGCATAGTCCCAAGTTCCATATCCAAAGCTGAATTTGGACTATAGTCCTAAGTACTCTGGCTTCTCAGGGTTTCCATTCTGGGACTGGCTAGATGTGAATCCAACATGGAATCTTTCCTTCAAGGTCATTATGACTTGGTTCAGTTTGGTAGGTGAGAATTTGGGCTCTTGTACCTGAAAATGAGAAGTCCAGGAAAAATAGAAACCCTAAGACAATTTTGCAGGACCATTGGGCCTGAAAGGAGAAAGAAGGGCCCCTTCACCAGATTAGTTCATTGTGCCCATTCTGTGAGTTAACCTTCACCATCTCCGGATGCTAAGCAGCAAATGTGTGCAGTAAGGAAAGCAAGACCATCCTAGTCTGGCAGTTTGGACAACACAGCCTGTTCTAGCTACACGTTCCATCAAAAGGGGCTTCTCTCATTCGTGTGATAAGGAAAAGCAGGATATCTTCTCCTAGGCACAAGGTGCCTTTATGTGATCTGAGCACTATCCAAAGCCTGATTACATGTGTTCATGATGAACAGTAACAGTGGGAGGCGGATGGGCGTGAGCAGACTTGAAGATTCTGAGGCTCCCTCATATCTGACCCCTCTTTTCCCTCTCTGTCATCTTGCCATTCAGCTCGCCACAAGCATGAAATGAAGTTCACTGTCGTGGCCACCTCCCAAGCTCTCTTGGACCACATTGCTGTCGCCCTCATTGATGACATTTTCTGGGGTTCCTATTACAAATCAAGCCATCAGTTTGCAGTGAAGGCAGCCTGGATCTCTGAGGCCTTGGGGGCTAACTTAACTGAAGAGATGCAACATTTGGTCCTGGACCATGAGAGAGGTTACCAATTCTTCATCCATCACTTGACAAGAAATGACACCAAGATTGAGAGTAAGTCAGTCCAACACATCCCTTAACTCATGCTTTCCCGCCTCCTAACTCATATCCTATCAACCAAGCCTGGTAGACCAATCCCCAAGAACCTTCTTGTTTCAACAATCTGGCTAGCAGCTGCTGTGGGGCTGTAAAATCAACTTCATCCAGTTCACAGAATGATGCAAACCCAGGTTCCTTTGATCTGCTTTACTAAGGAAAGCAACGTTAAGGGGTTAACAGGCTTACTTTAAGTCCGCATACAATATCATTCACTTAGCTCAGGGGAAAAAGCCAGCACTCTGAACTTCAGAGCAAATACAAACAAATTACAAACATTGACAGACAGACCAAATACAATTCATAGTTACCAACATCTCAGTTCAGCCCGGGAACTCATAACAAGAGCTGGTCCAGAGTCATGCATGCCACCACTGCTTGTGGGTCAGAGCTCCAAAAAAGAGAAAGCCAACCCCTGGTTTTATATCTTTTTCAGGGTCAAGGGTGAGTCACACATGTGACTCACCCACATGACTTGAAATCGTCACAAAGAGGCGACTTAAACCAATGTAGTCTAAAAACCTCTGATGTCCCAAACATGTCATGCAAACCCATGTAAACTAGGCCCTCCCCTAAGGCAAGGAGGTCACCAAGAACTCCCTATCTAATCAAGGAAACAAAGGCCAAACTCTTCAAGGGCACTTGGTTGAACTGAGGGCTAAAAGCCCATTTTGATTGCCAACACACTTCTCCATTAGAATGACACTCAAGTGGCTCAGAGCACTGTTGCTTCATTCTGCAGGGCAGGGCTATCCAAGATGTGGCCTGCTGTGTGATTTTATGATTTTATGCGTCCTGCCTCTAGGTTTTAGTTTTCACAAGGGAAGAGATAGAGTGGTAATTTGCATGGACTGCATATTAGATTTTTAATTAATGCTTTAGTAAATGAAGCCAAGCCCTGGGATGGCCTAGGGTTGGACGGCCCCGCTGTAGGGAAAGGGCTGTGAAGGATCCAGTCCTGGGCTTAGGGCTTACTGGACCACATCAGTTTCCTAAGATATCAGATCCTCCACTGAAATCAATTCAGAGGGACTTCCTCTATACCCTCAGAGTTTTCACCTTTTATTCCTTCTCAAGTTTCTTTAATCATTGTGTTTGAACTCAAGATGCAACCTTTCTTGGGCCCTGAATTCAGTGATCAGCCCGACGTGATCCCTGGCTCCCCATAGCTTTTCTTTTTCTTCTTCCTCTTCTTCTTCCTCTTCCTCCTCTTCTCCCACCTCCACCTTTTCTTCTTCCTCCCCACCTGCTCCCAATTTGTACTCTCTTTTATCTTCTCTATCTCCCATAACTACTCATTCTAAGCCACAGAAATGTGCTTATTCCAGGGTCTATATATAACAGAAAAGACCACAGGTGAATTCAGAAAAATACAACAGGAAATCCTAAGTAGGAGTACATATAAAAGGTTGAACTGTACTCTCTGTCCTTTAATATCTCCCCTTCTTATCTTTGCTAGGATTCTTCCTGGGCTTAGAGAATCCTCATGGACACCTGAATATTTCTGCCTCACGTATAGATCACCCCTAAAGTTCATAAAACAAATACATTTTTACTCTGGGACCTACAACAGAGTTTCTCTCCATCAATTTCTCCATACCCAATTTTCTTCTGGGTTATCCCATGCTTTTTCTCCCTCCAGGGAATCACACATTGCAGATTCGTTTTGATTGTGAATTAGATGGAGATATCCAGTTGAGCAGCCTTGCGAAGTATGGCTTGGATGGAGAAGATTTGATCCAGATAGAAGGGCTAGATGGACAATGGGTGGTCTTGAACCCTAGGGCTCATAGCTTCAAATTCATTGCGGAAAGTCCTTTCTGGACAGAAGTGAGAAAATTTTACAATAAGAGATACTGTGTTGGAGCCATGCAGAAAATACTTCGGAATTCAAGCATGAAAGAGAATTGTGAGTACATTTCCCCATCCTTTAGCAAGCCATATCTTACATCGTATTATGTAGTAGCCGGAACACTGGAATTAGGAGGCGGAAGACCTAGGGTGCAACTTTCTCTAATAATACAATAATATACATAGTAGAAATGTGAGGAATCATCTTCATTTATTCAGGTGATAGAAGTTCTACTCTGATGTCTCAGCATGGTATGGAGCCCACTGCAGGTTATTTAAAGCAGTGTCCCCACTCCAATTTTTTTGAGTATAAGGATTATCCTTTATTTTGGTTTTGTGAACTTCCACATTCCACAGATTGTAGTTGTGCTAATAGCAGGCCTTCATTGGAAAAATATTCAAATATTCAAATGCATCTGTGGTCCTCTCCATATGGATTTCACCTCCAATGATGCAGATCATGTTTTTTCCACTATTGCCATCCTGAGCTATTCTTGTCTCCATCCTTCCATAAGTTTGCCACAGGAAGTCTGCCCCCTATGAGATGGTACTTCCTTGATTTTACTTTTTAAAATTAATATTTGAATTGTTAATTAACACAAATGTGTTTTCAGAGGACTGAAAAGTTTTGGTCTTGGTGGGTAATATGACATTTGTTTTACTTGGCTTTTCCTCCTTTTTTAACTAGAGTTTTATTTTTTTAATGAAAAGAAATACATTTCTTTTTCTCTCATCCCTTGCCAAGGTTGGAAAAAAGAAAAACAAACTCCTCCTAGGAAATACACATATTCAAACAAAACTAATTCTCTTGTTGGCTGTGTTAAAAAATTAATCTCATCTGGACCCTGAATCTGTTCCCTGTTTGTCAGGATGTTGATAGCAAGCTTTATTGTCAGTCCTGTGGATTGATAAATTATTCTCCCAGTTCTGCTCCTTTCATTCTTTTTCAGCTTTTAAAAGCCTTCATTTTGTTTTTGGGAGGGGAGAAGGGAAGACAATTGGGGTTAAGTGACTTGCCCAAGGTCACACAGATAGTAAGTGTGCCAAGTGTCTGAGGCTGAATTTGAACTCAGGTCCTCCTGACTCCAGGGCCAGTGCTCTACTCACTGCGCCACCTAGCTGTCCCCCAAAACCTTCATTTTTAAAGTGTTCATTCAAAAGTGTTTTTTATGAAACTGATGTTACAGTATAGATTGTTTGTGCGCTTTAGCTTACTTTGTTTTCCGTCAGTTCATTCAAGTGCTTCTATATTTCTGAAATTGTCTATTTTCCTCATTTCTTTCAGCACCATAATATTTCAACACATTCATATACAACTTTGTTCAGTCACCCCCCAATCGATGGGTACCCTTCAGTTCCCACCGTTTGGCCACTACAGAAAGAGCTTCTCCAAGTATTTTCGCACCTATCAGATCGCTTTCCTCTTTCTTTATTCTCTACAGGTGTAGGACCACAGGGTGTTATAGTTGTGTCAAAGGGCACTCCTTCTTTAGTAACCTTTTGTACATAAGTCCCAATCGCTTTCCAGAATGGAAAGCAGGTGCACCAACCATTTCACCACAACCCCTCCACCATTTGCCATCTTCTTTGTCATGTTTGCCAATCTGATGGGTGTGAGATAGAATGTCAGAATTGTTGCAATTTGCTTTTCTCTCATTATTAAGTTTTTGGAAATTTTGTTCATGTGGTTATAGATAGACCGTCTTCCTGTGACAACTGCCTGGGATAATTTATCAACTGTGAACTGGCTCTTATTGCTATAAAATAGAGTCAATTCCATCTATGTCCTGGAAATGAGGTCTCTAATGAAAAGTTGTCACAAACGTTTTCATTCCTTTCTTTGTCCTGACATTGAAGGGTTACAAATGGAGGACTTTGGCCAGTTAACTGTGGCTTCTCCCACTTTCTATGGACCAGACCATCATTCTTCCCATTTGTATGTTTCCCTGATGTCATTATTTATTCCCATTATTCTTTGAAGCATGATATCAGAATGTTCCTGTGAAGTCATTGGTGCTTGTGAATGGATATTACCTTTCTTGAGAACACTGTTACATTGATGTGAAAAGTCATACATGTTTATTGTGTCTGCAGAAAAAATCTGTAGTGGAAAGAACATAACATTGAATTCTAGATCTATCGTCCAGTTTCTCTGGTCCTTAGATTCCTCATCTATAAAATGTGATCATGAATTTAGTCCAATCCTCTCACTTTACAGCTGAGGAAATCTAGTCCCAGAGATGTTAAGGACTCGCTTAAACTCACAAGGGAAGTAAAGATCAGATCCAGGATTTCTCATGAATTACCAGTTGAGCTCTTGCCACTGCATCATGGGACCTCATAGTGTTGTGGTCTGAGTCATTGTAGCAAATCATGGAATACAATAAGTCCCATAGAGAAGGTTTCTTGGGGTCCTTGTACCACAGGAGGGGAACTGGTGATACAATATGGTACAGAGCAACTCAATTTTGCCTTGTCCTACCAAGCAGGGGAAGCTTGAAACACATAGTTTGAGAATGGCCCAGCCTACGTAAGCTCTGATAGAATCATTATTGGGTTACTGCAAGGAATTCTTTGAACCCCAGAATATTGTGAAGACAATATTATGTTTAAAATTCAATGGAGAGTCCAAGATTATGGCTGCTAGATTGGGCACTTAGGTGGTGTCACGGATAGACCACTGGGTCTGGAATCAGGAAGAGTTTGCATTCATTCTCAGAGACTTACAAGCCACATGCCGCAGGGAAAATCACTTGACCTGTGTTTGCCTTATTTTCTTTGTCTCTAAAATGGGCATAATTGTAGCTCTCAGTGTTGTTCTGGGGCTCAAATAAGATAATATATGTAAAGTGCTTAGCACAGGGCCAGGCACAGAGAAAGTACTCTAAATGTTATCTGTTATTATTGGTGTTGTTAATACTATAAATATGATTATTATTGTATAGTCATTCTTATGTAACTGAAGTATTAAAATATTAAAGAAGATTGTGGTCCGAACATCTTATCAGCACTTGCAGTTGGTTTAGATGTTTCCTGCTTGTGTGGAAATAGAGAATCACAGGATTTCCAAGTTGGTAAGAACATTATCTGTATGTGAAAAAGCCAGTCTCCTAATATATGCCCAATACACATTCCTTCACAAAACCTGATGCGATGAGACCTATTAGGTGTGGAATGGGACATGTATGTTTGTATGTGTGTGTGTGTCTGTGTGTGTGTGTGTGTGTGTGCGCGTGTGTGTGTGCGTGTGCATTTGTATATAGTCACCGAGGGAATTTGTTTTGCCTGACTATATATGTTTGCTATAAGGAATGTGTTTTTCTTTTCTTTTTTAATAGGCCAAATGGGGGAGAGATATTAAATAAGCTTCTGTTAATTTAAAAAAGAGAGGTGGGGGTGCTGCAAATGTGAATTCTTTCAGGTACTCGAGGACAATGTCACTGTTTTACTGAAGTGTTTTGTTTGGCTATAAGAGACCTCTCACAGAGTGGGAGTAATCTATAAATGTCTATCATGTGCAAACAAAATATATCAATAAAACATTAAAATATGGATAGGTATGTAAAAATAAAAAGAAGCTAAACTTTCAAAAATAGTATCATAACATCTATATAAGAAAATGACTGCATTTTAAGCCAACAAAGGAGTAAAGTTACTGTTTATTATCTCTGTTACATAATGTGACAAAATAAATTATCGTGATATGTTTAAGCACTTTACTTTATTAATATAATATTGAAATGTCAGAAAATAAAAAAACTAATGTCAAAAAGAAAATAAACCGGATAGGTAGCTGTCACATCTTTGTCTGAGGACTTTAATGAGGGGAAACCTCCTCTCTCCCCGGGCATTCCATTCCAGGTTTTACTAGCTCACCTTCATAAGCAATCAAGATGACAACATAGCATAACACAAACAGCCAAAACCATAAGTAAAAATGGGCTCGTGCTGTGTACAGATCAGGGCTCTAGGCACTATGGCGTGGCACAGAGAGACACTGTTGGAGGAAGGTAAGATCTGAGGGTTGGCCATAGGGAGTAAGGGAGGGAGCTAAGGGGGCCAATGGATCCTAAGTAACTTTGGGCATGATGTCTTGCGTCTTTCTTGTCTTCTGCCTTCAGTACCACCAGACGTCTATGTGTCGCGCCAAGATTTTCCCAATGGCACTATCAGATACTCCTGTACAGCCACAGGCTTCTACCCACCATCCATCCTGCTGCACTGGAAGAAGGGGAGTGATGGTGCTATATGGGGGAAAGAGAACTCCAGCGGCACCCTGCCTAATTCTGATGACACCTTCTACCTCCGAATCTCCCTGGAGATCCAGCCAGAAGACACAGGGACAGGTTATGCTTGTGTGGTAGATCACAGTCAGCTGGAGACACCAGCTGTGTACCCTGGTGAGTGTCTCAGCCAAGTTAGAGGGCCTATACCCAGAAGGCCAAGCCATGGGATTCTGTAAATTCCTGCCCACATCTATCCCTCCTTGGTAAGGGGTCCAAAGGCAAAGTTCCCACTGGACATTCTCTTCATTGCATCATGGAGAAATCTCACTCTCCCACTCCCCTTAATTTGCTGGCTCTTCTCCTTCTGTAGTCCCTGAGAAGCCCTCCAAGTGGAATCTGTGGGCCGTTGCTCTGAGCGTCCTTCTAGCAGCCATCCTGATGATTAGCTGTTTTGTGGTCTTCCCCAAATGGACAAGGAGAAAGGCAGGTGAGAAGGAAAGGAATGCAAACAAGAGAACACAAAAGAATAAAACAAAGTGTTATTGTCAGGTTGATGTTAATAATTGTGTACTTTGTGCAAAGAATCCCCAAAACACAAAATCTCAGAGCAGGAAGGTACCTTGAATACCACCTAATCTACACCTTATAAGGACATAATTTCCCTAACATTCCCAACAAATGATCATATATCCTTGGATTGAAGACTTCAAGTGATGTGGAAGTCACAATCTTAAGAAATATTTTTATTGATATACTTATTTATTGGAAAGGAAGTATGGCTTAGTGGATGAAGACCTGGGGTGAAGTCCAACCTCTGACACAAACTGCTTATTTGTTCCTGGGCAAGTCACTTAACCTCTCCACACCCTAGGCTACCCTCTAGTACTCCAAGTTTCAGAGAAGACGCTGACTTCCATGGGTATAGAGACAGTTTTCTTATCTCTGTTTAGCAGAGTGTCTGACACATAGCAAGCTTTTAATAAAGGCTCTTTGTAGACAAGTCAGCCCGGGCATTCCTTCACCAGTAAAATCACAAAAACAGACCCTCTATCTATATTTTGGTTCTACATCAACTATATTTCCCACTTTATTCATCCTCCACTTTTTCCTAAAAATCCATCCCTTTTATTAAGTAATTACAAAGGAGGGGGTGATGGCTCAGCAAAAGTAACCGATACATTAGTTACAAAGACCGACCAAAGTCACTACCTCTTGACTTTTGGACAGTTCAGATTATGAAGTTTACTGTTTCCGACATGGAGGCAGAATGTTTCTCTACTTACCTTACAGTCATCACTCCTACTTCCTTCCTCAGGTATCAGGTAGAATAATTTTAATTCCTCTTTTGCGTAGAAGAAATTCAGAAACTTTGATGGTGGTCATAGCCAAACTTCCTTTGAACTATGCTTGTATGGAGTAGTTTCTAGTCCTCTCATCATTCTCCTCACTTAGCTCTGCACATGCTCCTGTTTCTTTTCCTTCCTGACATACAGCATCTCCAGGGAACACAACAGTCCCGTTGTGCTCTCTCCAGGACAGAGTTCGTCAGAGCTGCTGCTGCCCTCATTCAGCATGTCGTGTCTCTATTCCTACGTAATAAGGTCCCTTGAGCTTTGTGGCTGCCAGGTCACACTGTTGACTCTCATGGAGTTTAATCTGCACTAAAACCATCAGTTTGTTTTTACACAAACTATTGTCTAGCTATAGCCCCTACCCCACTATAGGACTTTATATTTTTCATTTTAAAATTTAATTCACTGACTTTTGTCTATTGTTCTTTCCTGTTGCCCACTTTATGACTCCTGACTATAATCTCTAGTGTAATTATCCCTCCCATATTTCTTTCATCTTTCAGATTTGAGAAACATTCTCTGACTTCATGCAAGTCATTAATTGAAATACTGAGCAGAGAGGAGTTATGGCTCGTTCCCCATACCACTGCACACATGCCCCACCGCATGTTGTCTCTGATCCACCAGTCATCAGACTTTGGGTCCAGGCTTCAACTGGTTCTAACCTTAGCCAATCATAAAAGGCACAGCTCTACATCTTGCCTTGAAAGACTAGAGAGGTCTTTCTTGAATGTGTTGTGAAATCCAGGTCTATGGCATTTCCTACACCACCAGTTTCATTTTTCATAAACTTCTCTGCTCCTGTCATTCTTAAAAAAGAAACATCAGTCCTGGTGTCAGGAAGACTTGAGTTCAAATGTATCCACAGATGCCTACTGTCTCAGTGACCCAGGCAAAGTCATTTATCCTCGATATGCCTCAGTTTCCTCAGCTGCAAAATGGGGACATAACAGCACCTACCCTGTGGAGTTGTTGTGGGGATCAATCGAGATGATATTTGCTTAGCACAGTGCCTGGCATGCAGTAGGCACTGTATAAATGCTCATTCCCTTCTTCCCACTTAACTACTCTCAGCCTCACTTTCCTTGATTGTAACATGAGGAAAATAATAACATGAACCTCTGAATAATCCTCCTCTTTCCCATCTCTACTTGACCAAGGATGGTAAAAGTATTTATACACATGGAGTTGCATAAATGTCATTAAACAGTTTTAAATCGAAAAGAAAATGGAAAGAACAAGCTGGCTCTGTATAGCTGTGAGTGCAGATTCCATTAAAATGTACAAGGAAAAGGAGGAGGAGGAGGAAGAGGAAGCATCAGAGGCAGCAGCAAACAGCTCATCTGGAAAAGATTGGAGCATTCTGGTGGACTGGAAAGCTCAGATGAGTGCACTATGGCCCCCAGGATTCAAATGAGACATTCAGTTGCAATAAAACAGACATGGACACTTAGCTGGCAGGAGAGACAATGTGATGATGAAGGTGGTTTATCCCAGGGGGAGGCTCAGCCATCCTAAGGCAGCTGGGATGGCCCCTGCCAGTTCCCCACATGTCTGAAAACTTGACTGCACAATTTGTAGTAATGGTCTTTTTCTTTGCCATCTCCCTGTGTGTCTGAGAAAAATAAAATAAAGATTAATCAAAGGGGAATAAGAAGGGGACCATCCTGCTCTTATCTGGCCTCCATTAGATCCCACCTGGAGTCTTCTATTTGGTTCTGGGAACATTCCAGGAGGGACAAAGGATCTGAAGGATTTCCAGTAGGAGGATGGGTTGAAGGAACCCTTTGTGTTAAACCTGAAGGACCCATGATATGAGTGGGTGAGTCAAGGAGATGGCAGAAAAATGGTAGATGCCTTCAGGAGTTATCATGTGGAAAAGAGAGGAGGAAGGAAAGGGAGAATGCATCTATTATGTACCTACTCTGCTCCAGACATTGTGCTAAGCCACTTTACAAATATCGTCTCAATTGATCCTTATCACAATACTGTGAGGGTGAAGTAGGTACTATTGTGTTCCCCATTTGATAGTTAAGGAAACCGAGGCAGCCAGAGGTTAAATGACTTGCCTAAGGTCACACAGCTACTAAGTATCTGATAGTGGCTTTGAACTTAGGGCTTCCTGATTTCAAGCCTAATGCTTTATCTACTGAGTCACCAGGTACATCAAGAAGAAAGAGAGGAAACAGACTTCTATAGAACTAGGAACAATATGTACAGGCTTCAAGGAGGTGAATTTAGGCATGATATAAGGCCAAATTTTCAGACAATCACAGTTATCTTCAATGATCAGGGCAGCCTCGGGAGGCAGTCAGTTGGTTTCTTTCCATGAGAAGTCTTCAAGCATAGGCTGGCTGGCCAATTATGGAGGGAATCCCTGTTCATGTATGAATGGGGCTAGATGGATGGTAAGGTCCCTTCACATTCTGAAATCCTGTGAATCTGTGACCACTTATGGTTGCTGAGAACCAGAGAGTCTTTTCTAACTTTCCTTTCGTGATTTATGCATGAACTGAGAATGCGTTACAGAGGGCAGGCATGCCAAAGGGGCATGAACTGAGATGGTATAGACACAAGGCTGCTGAGCAAAGCAGAGCCCTTGGGAAATTACTTTGTAACCATTTCCTGAACCTTGGCTTCATTCCCTTGCTTTACTTCTTCCACTAGGACTGGAAGGAAGAAATGGACATAGGTATCATGGCATGAGCTTAACCCAGGAATCTTTTTCACAGGAACAACTTCAGAAGCTCAACTGGAAGAACGTTTTTCTTCTTCTATTGCTTCTCCTGCTATTGATCTTCAGTGAAGGGATTCATCAACCCACGACCCTAACACCAAGGCAGTTGCCATCTTCCATGGCAGCCTCCATATATTTGTCAGAGGGGTCATCTGTTGCACGCCTAATGATAATTGTAATCCTTTCTCTAACTGGCCTCTCTATGTAGGACACAGGTCTGGAATGGGGCATCCAATGAACCTCCATTAAATGCAAGACACACAGCACACAGTCCACCTCAGTTTCCTTTGAAAATTGGAAGAATGTGACCCAGGTCACAAGTAGTTAAGTTTAAAAGTGATGGAAAATGTAAGGAACAATCGAATGCTTGAGTGTAAAGGGAGTGAGACTTTCAGAAGTGAAAATATTGATAGATTTGTATGAAATAAGATGCTTAGTTCTTTCATGCAGGAGGAAATCAGGAAGATCTTCTTCCTCTCCTTCTTCACTGTAAGCGTATAACCAACAGATGGTTATTTCTGAGAAGTGTCCAGACAAGATCAGTCATTGTCTTTTCTGGGAGCCCTTGTGAGAGGAAAAGTCATTGGTTACAAGTCCTTGTGCCTCCTGAGTCTCTCCCAGAAGGATGGACTCTCCTCCCTTTGGGGTGGGTCTGGATGTTCTTTGAAATAGATTTCAAATTGATTTAACAAATTCTTACATTGCCTAGATTTCTCTGTTTATCACTCCTCCTCTCCTTCCCACTTCTCAGAGATCCTTCCCTCATAATAATGTTTTTTTAAGGGAAAAATGAAGGGGAAGAAGAGAAGAAAAATTTCAGCAAAGCCTGATCAAGACATGGAATAAAACTCTAACAGTATATGCAGAGTTTCCCACCCATGTACACGTTCACTTCCGGAAATGAGTTGGGAAACTATTTCCTCGTCTGTCTTCTTTGGAGGCACCTGGGTTCTTTCTAATTCTGAAATAGTCATTTTTTTTTTTTTTACCATTTAGTAGTTCCAGCTTTCCACCTTTATGCCATGTAGTCTTTCTTTTTAGATTTGTTTCTTGACTGGATAGTTTGTACAGTTTTGTTTTTCTTTCCGTGTACATTGTTGTAGTTTTCATATATATTGTTCTCCTGGCTCTGTTTGCTACATTTTTCATCAGTAGATATAAGTCTTTCCATGCTTCTCTGTACTCAGAATGTTTATGTTTTCTCCTACCTCCCAAAATATTTAGATATTATTTTAATAAGTAATACAATGAACTATTTACAAGGAAATGGGATGAGACTTAACTGTTTAATTTTAAATGTTTTACTAACTCTAATGCTATACAGAGCACTCTGAATTACTGGGGTAGATGCAACATTTACCAAAGATTTAGTACCTACCATCATGAATTAAGCAATTAACAGCCATCATTAAGCACTTACTGTATTCTAGATACAGGTAGGGAGGGAGAGGGGGAGGAGGAAGGAAGGAAAGAAATAAGGAGGGTAGGAAGGAAGGAAGAAAAGAAGGAAGGGCATAATGGAGGGAGGGAAGAAGAAAGAAGGGAAGATAAGGAGGGAGGACGGAATGAGGGAAAGAAAGAGGGAAGAAAAAGAGGGAGGAAAGCATGAAGGAAAGAAAGAAGAAAGGGATGAGGAAGAGAAGGAAGGTAGAGATGAAGAAAGGTAAAGAAATGAAAGGAAGGAAGCAATGAATGAAGGAAGGGAAAGAAAAAAAGGAGGGAAGCAGAGAAAAAAGGAAAGAAAGAAAGAAGGAATGAGTCCTGTCTTCCATCATCTACCTTGGGGGTTATCATATACACTGGCTCTGTGGCGCTGACTTCTCTGGCACAGTGTTCTTGGATGGTAGCACTTTCCTTCCCTTCCTGGGAGGGCTATGTTGAAGTTGAAGAGGTATATATCTTGAGTGGAAAGCATGCTGGTGAGGAGTCAGAAGATCTACATTGAAATCTTACCTTTCACACACATTACCTGTGCATTGTTGGGCAAGTCATCTAATGTCCCTCCACCTCAGGTTCCTCCCTTATAAAATGAGAAGTTTGGACTAGAGGGTCTTTGAGGTCCCTTCTAGCCCTCAATCTAGGACCCTCTTCTTGTCCTCTCAGTAAGCCATGTAGAGAAGCTGGGAAAAGGTCCTCCCTCTGTTCAGTAAGTCACATAGAACACAGAAAACTTCTCCTCTGAACCTCCAAGGAGTCTCCCTTTGTCTCTTCTGAGAGGGCATTTCCCAACCCCAGTGTCATTAGTGGCCGTTGCACATGACAGTGCAAGCATGTGCTTGCCTACATGAGCCTGAACCTGGACCTCAAGTTCCCGGCTGCCTCTTTCCTGTTGTGTAGCTATCTCTGAGCATAGGCTACCTAACAGTGATCCTCAAAGATGGACATTGCCAGCTTTGGCATCTCCCTTGTGAGACTCAGAATTTCCAGGTTAGCTTCTAGTTGCCTGGAAGGAGGTGATTGTGGCAGCTTCTCAGATCACAAAGGTTGGCACCATCTGTAGGAGAATTCTGGAGCTGGACAGAATAAAAAGACATGCCTTGTTGGCCAGAACACCTGGAATTGTGAGTTATTTGGATCGTAGAGAGCTGAGGTGAATGTGAACTATGTGTTTAGTAGTCCTACAATGGTATCTTTCTCTCCTGGGAGAGTATTATACGTGATAGGATATTATTTTAAGGTTTAAAGTACCTAAGGATGCTCTAAACAATTCTTTAATATTATTGGAAATAAATACCTCTCTTTTTTTAACAGGTTAACAATCTTACTTTAATTAAACATACATATACCATTCACTTAGTTCAGGGGGAAAAACCAGCACCCTGAACTTCAGAGAGAATACAAACATAAATTACAAGCATACATTATATAAATAGAGCAAATAAACAAAAATACGTACAGTTAACCAGAAAGAAGCATCAACATCTGGGTTTTCAAAGCTGGGGATAAATATCTCTCATACCTGATATCTATTTTGTGCATTAAATAGTTCTTCTGGAAGTGACCTTATTCATTATGTCTAGCATTTAGACATGAGTCATACCAAAGATTCATTTAGATGATTTTCCTTGGACCCTCTGGGTGCAAAGTAACAAATGAGAATGCAACAAAAAGCCTAATCCTAATCGTTTAGCAGTCCAGGATGGATACAGGATGGAATGTGGCTTACATAAGTCAAGAACTAGAGACTGCTTTTGTTTAGAGGAAGTCCTTTGGGACAGAAATCACACATTCTTTTGGAAAATCCAGAATCTCTGATCCAATAAGGATGCCAGAGGCCAGCTAGTTTAATCCACACCAGAAAAATAATGTCCTCTTCAGCAGACCTGAATATTTTATGTTCTATTGGGGGAACAACAGATATTCATATAAGCAGATATGATAAACACACATATTTTAAGAACATAGACATTTCGTGAGATTTGGGTAGACATTAACTGAGTCAATATCGAATTAAGTCTGGTGTTATGTATGTCCCTTCATGGTCACAGGCATTAGGGGATCTCTTGCTGAGATCTCATAGTAGCTCGCATAGTAGCTGTTTGGAGTGTAGCCAGACTTTTTCAAACAGGTGTTACATTGCCTTAAACCACAAACTCCTGAGGACTTTCAAGGCCACTTTCAAGCACAGAGATGGATGAGGAAGGGGAGAGATTACAGGTGAGTGGAAGGAAAGAGAAGATCAAGTTTGTGTAACTTCAACCCCTCCTACTACTTCCAGGACACACCTACAGTTTTCTGATGTCCCTACTCCCACCCTGATGAACAAAGAAATTTCATTCCTTCCAAATCCTCTATCCCGTAAGCCCCTTCCAATTCCCTATCCCATAAGGTCTTTCCTTCCAATTTTTCCTTTCCTTTCCAATATTTGCTATGTCTCTCTCCAGTCCTTTAGGGAAAGTGGTATCTGAATGTAAATTGATCCAGCTTTTCCCCACACTTAGCATTGTCTCCTGCCTCTGTGTACTCACAAATGGTCCTGTAGGCCTCTGATGCTTACCTTCTTCATCTCTACTTCTGAGACCCCTCATCTCCCTTCAGGGCTCCATGCTGGGACCCCCTCCTCTGTGAAATCTCCTCTGATCTCACCAATTGTTAATGTTTTCTCCTTCTTTGAATTACCTTGTAATTATTTATCTGTATTGGATCCCCCTTCCACAATATTCAACTCTTTGTGGGTAGTTGTTGTCTCATTTAGTATCCTTGTACTCCCAGGGAGAGCTGAATGCCTTGGACAGGTTATTGTAGGCACCAAATAAGTGATTACTGAGTTGAAATGTTATGTTGGGTTTGACTGACTAGCATGACATCCCAGAAGAGATAACTAAAAGGAAGTTGTTAACCTTCCCCATAGGAGAACTTGGAGGTGGAACTCTAGCTTCCGGGACCATCTGGATTGTGACTATTGAAGCCCAGGAAGGAACAGAAGATGTACGTGGCTCAGAGTCTTTTCTCTCCAACTTCTGCTTTCATACCAAAGATCTTCTCCATACATACTGACACTCCCTCAAGTACCCTAATTTTTCAGTTCTTCAATTGACTCATTTCCTGTGACCTACAACTGCACCCACCTCGGCTGCACGTAGAAACAGTCACATTCTTGATCTTTCCACCACCCACAAGTGTTCACTTCCACGCTCATAAACTCTGAAGTTTCTTTTGCTGTTCACAATCTGTTGTCGTTCCATGTCTCCCTCTGCCTTGCAAACCCTAATCCTATTCTTCATCCTCACTATGACCAATCACTCCACCTCTAAGTTCTTCCTCAGGCCGTCCCTCCTACACTGGCTACACTCTCCTTCTTTCTTCATCTTGACCTCTTGGTGAATCAGTTCAGCTGTATGCTGCCCTTTTCTGTTATGGCCCTTACCTCCTTGTCCTGTCATTGCTCACGCCCTGCTAAGCCTCAGTCTTGGATCACTCCCACCATACGTTGCCTTCAGTCCTACTCACATGATACTGAACAAAGCTGGAGATAATCGTGAAATTGCTGATGGGGGCCATGATAAATATCCGTTCCATAATCTCAGCTGAACCCTCCCTACACCAAGGCAATCCTTGGACACCATTCAACTTTCTCTACTTAAAATTTGGAGCGTGAAGTAGTTATTAGTGCTATATTAATGTAAAGAATACTATGATGCTTTAAGATTTGAGAAGCCCTTTACAAACACTATTGAGGTAAGATAACAGAACCAAGAGTCTATATACGCAATAACAGAATAACTGAGTCATGAAGAAAGCACTGAAGAAAGTCATCAGGAATTCGTATTAACTGAACCCACCAATGATGATAATAATAATAGTTAGAACTTCTGTGCTGCTTCAAGGTTTGGAAAATGCTTTATCTCTCTGATATCATTCCACACTCACAACCACCCTGGGAGGTGGGGGCTATGGTCGTCTCCATTTTATGGATGAGGAAACTGACTCTGAGAGAGGTTAAGTTACTTACTTTGGAGCATAGGCTTAGTAAGTATCTGAGGAGGACTTAAAACTCAGGTCTCTTCAGTTCTGTCAAACTCTTCATGACCCCATTGGAGGTTTTCTTGGCAACGATACTGGCGTGGTTTGCCCTTTCCTTCTACAGCTCATTTTTCAGAAGAGGAAACTCAGTGACTTGCCCAGGGTCACCTTGCTAGGAAGTGCCTGAGGCTGGATTTGAACTCAGGCCTTTCTGACTCCAGTCCTGGTGCACTATCCACTGCACCACGTAGCTGCCCCAAAAGGCAACCCATCAACTGTCTTCCTAACCTTCAGAGAGTGGAAAAACAAGCCTTATGCCAGGATAAATTCTTCTCAATTCAATTCCACTCATGTTCTAATATGTCTATTAACACCTGGCATATCCATAGCTTTGAGGTTTGCAAAGAACTTTAAAGTCATTATCTCATTTGAGCATCGCACTAGCCCTGTTAGGTGGGTACTGTTGGTGTTATCATCCCAAATTGAACAGATGAAGAAACTAAGTCTCAGAAGGGCTGCACAACGTGCCTAGAGGCACACAGCTGGTAAGGGGTCGAGGTGGAATTCAAACCTAGGTGTTTCTTTAGTTACAGAGTGGTAAATTGGGAGGAGTGCCTGGTTGGGAGTTGGAGAGCCTGAGTTCAGATTTTGACTCTGGTACTTATTAGCTGTGTGACCCTAAGCAAGTCACTTGATGTGTCTGAGTCTCAGTGTTTCATCTGTAGCTTGAGAGGACAGGCTGAGATGGCTCGGAATCTCGGAATTTCTGATCTTGGTCACAGGTCCAGCCTGTTTCCTATCTCTGTTGAGCACAAAATGATGCTATGATGTCTTTGTCATAGTTTTAGTGTTAGAAAGAATTTTAGAGTACCCCCCTCCATTTTATAGAGGCACAGAGAGGTCAATAGACAACTAGGTGATGTAGTGACTAAAAAGTAGGACCCAGAGTCAGAAAGACTTGAGTTTGAATTCTGCCTTGAACACTTCCTAGCTGTGTGACCATAGGCAAGTGACAACTCTTTTTCATCATCAAACTGTAATTCTTTATTAAGTGCTTCAAGGGGTCCAGTTCCCATTCTGTCCATCTTCCCCCACCCACACCTAACACTCCTTTCTTTGTACCTAACCACTTCTCAGGCTATCCCACCCCACCTCCTCACTCCCTGGGCCTTGGGCTCAGGGGCAAAGGGAGTCCATGCAGGTAGCTCTGAGCTCCGGGAAGTACCCAAGTGACTGATTGATGCTGTGGGCTTTCTTGCAATGATTCCTGGGGTAAAAGGGGATCTCCTGGCCTGCTCTACTTCTGTGGAGGACAGGCCTCACCCTGCTGCCCCTCTCCCCCTGCTGCCCACGGGAGGGTGCTGGCCATGGTGCTGAGATGACCTGGACTGTTGACTGAAGGTGTCTATCATCATGCATAGTATAGTGGGACAGGCCAGGAAGAGACGCAGAAAAGGGAGCAAGGTGAGAGAAGGGGGTGGGGAGATCAGTGTTATTTTACGTGCTCTGCAACATGGGAGGAACAACACTTCTTGTGTGCTATAAATACTGACAGACTGCTGAATTTGATGCGGCAGAGACAACAGTATTTTTGGTGCCATTGGAGATGGTGGCAGGGGTGACCTTGCTGGGGGTCAGGACCCACTTGGCCATCTACATGGGTGGTGTAGAGGCTGGAGCAGAGCTGGAGGCACAGGTGAAAGGCTAAGAGTTGGGTTGGTGGCCCAAAATAGGGGAAGACCGGCTGGGGAAAACTGTTGGCGAGGTGACTGTTATTGGCTGGGGCTGGGGGCTCCTTGAGTTCATGGCCACTGAAGCTGTCCTGAGAGAGTCTGGGGCCTAGCTATGGGGAATAAGATTAGGAGGAAGCTTAGAAAGAAGAAGAGGAGGGGGAGGAGGTTGCTGCTGGGACAGTAAGAGAGGAGCTGGGAGATTGTTCTCAGTTCCCCATCTGGCCAGCTTCCTAGTATGAGGCACAGTAGCCTTGGCCAGTATGTTTCCTGTCACTGGCTTGGCCACCCAGAGGCCATGGGCATGGTGGAAGTGCTAAATCAGGTCATCTTTGATAGCCCCATTGAGAGGACAGTAGGGACACACCACTGGGGGTGAAGGCTTCCCACCAGGGAGATGGAGGGATTTGGAGACCAGGTAATGGTGCAGGGGGTTCCCCCCATCATAAGCAACTGGCAGGCCTCAGGTTTTACCTGGAACTGGGTTGGCTGATGCCATCCACTTCTCCACTTTCACCCACAAGCCACCCTTCAGCTTCTCCCCAGGTATACTGTGGCATCCTTCTCCAGCCATAAGCGCTTTAGCCAGGCCCTGGATCCAAGGCATTCTGCTGCAGGAGAGCAGCTGGGCAGTAGTATTTCTTGTGGGCCAGGTGGGCCTCCCGGCTCTGGAAGCTCCTGCAGCAGGCCTGGCAATCCTGGTAGTCAGTCAGGGGGAGCAGAGGTGTGGAAGGTGGCAGAGGGGGCACTAAGTGAGTTTACCTGCCTAGCTTCATCATCTGTAAGTGGGCAGGAGAGTAGCCCCTCCCTCTCAGGGTTGTTGTGAGGTTCCAATGAGATAAGATGTATGAAATACTTAGCCAAAGCACCATGTAAATGCTGGCTAAGAGTCAACGACTTGTCTGGGGTCACACAGCTGTTAAGTGTCAGGTGGGATTGGAACATGGGTCTTCCTGCCTCCCAGGGCAGCCCTCTGACCACCAACCACAGACATTTCTCTCAAAGTGGTGACAATCCAGTGAGGGAAAAGGCATCCCAAGCAATACCTATGGCACAAGGGTAGGTGATAGAGTACAAAAGGAGAGGTCTAGGAAACGTGGAGAAATTTTATGTGAGAAAGATGATTTTTCCTCAATCAATTAACTTTTATTAAGCAGCCCCTATGTGTCAGGCACTGTGCTACACTCAGCCACTATTGGGCGTAGACCCAGGATCATAGAGTGAATGACATCTGAGCTCTCCCTTAAAAGAAGGGCAGGCATTCTATGGTTAGAGTTCAGGGGCAGAAAGAATCCATTCAACAAAATGAGGAGCAGCCCAAGATAGGATGTGGAAATGGGGGAGGCCATAGAGGTTATGGAGGTTTAACAACATCCCCTGTTTCTTTTATGGAATATATATAAAGGAGAGTAATGTGAGATTAAGCCGGTTGTGTAGGTCAGAGCCAGACTCTGGAAAATCTTCAATGGCAAGAGGTGGCAGTTTAAAATTTTAATGTGGCATGCAATGGGAATTCCCTGATGACTTTTGGTAGAAGAATGGCATGCTCAGAGTGGTATGGGAGGAGGATACTTTGAGTTGCTGAAGGATGGAATGGAAAAGTGATAGACTGGAGGCAGGGAGACCAGTTAGGAGGTCATTACATTCATCTAAGAATCACTGAGGAATCAGGGAAGTGTTTGGAATTGAAATGTGGGAGAGAGGCCAGACATTGGGGTGGGGATATATCAGGGAGATGGTCTCCAAAGGGCTTGGCAATGGACTAGATATGTGAGGTTGGGGACAGTGAGGATGCTAACTTGGCTTCAAGATTATTCCATTGGGAAGCTGGTGGTACCAGTAACATGAACAGGGAAGGTTGGCCCCTGGAAGGGCCATATTTTCAGGAGATGATGTGTTCATAGGTCTTTGATGTAGAGCTCAAAGTGACGTCAGAGGCTCTCTAGTCCCATCCCTGTCATTTCATAGTGAGGAAATTAAGGCCCAGAGATGATAAATGACTTCTCAAGGATACACAGTTAGTAAGCTTCAGAGATGGTATTTGAACCCAAGGTCTGTAACACTAAATCCTTTGATCTTTCCATTAAACGATGCTTTTTTTGGAATCTGCATGCCTTCAGCATATCCAAGTATATCCAAGTATAAATAATTATCATGTAGTTCGAGATGACAGTTGCTCCAGGCAAAAGTTGCTAATCAGACAAGGGAGTTGTTGGCATAGAAGTGAGAAATTAAAGCCTGGGACAAAGTTGAGACAACCCTCCCCAAGACCAATGACCTAAGGCCTAAGCCCCAGGCAGTGAGCCCACAGATTCACCCAGGAGAATGAGGCATGATGGGACATCACACCATTAAAAAACAGGAATTGAGATTCTTATATGGTGAGGTGACACCTCACAAATACTACTTTGATGGTTAATGACCAAAGCCTTGGGAGAAATCCAGCAAGTTGAGGGGTCAGACATTGTAGAAAGAGTGGCCACTAACAAGCAAGTTTCCTTTAGTTGTGTATCACACCAACATCCATGTGTTTAGTAGTTGCCCTGGAAACATAGAATTGAATGTGGGAGTGTAACTTCCAATGAACACAGCCAGCATGCCACTTTCTCATGGGTGCTATAGACTCTTGTTTCTGAAGCATCAATGCTTAGAAGGCTGACAAAGTCACTTCTGAGTGTAAGTTGTTTGGGATAGACAACTCAAAGTGTCCATGATTATACAAGGACCTCCACAAATCCAGGCTCAGTGTCCTCCCCATTGGCACATGAACCCAAGAGTCCTAAAAATACCAACAACTGTCCTGTACTTCTGAGAGCCCCAGCCCTGTTTCTAGCCTCCTAGCCTTCATCAAAGGAAGCCATGGGGAGCAGGCTGCTTGGGGAGAAGAGACTCATTGTTCCCCCTCCCAACCCACCAGGTGCTACCAACCATGCAGAGGGGGTGAATAAGCCAGCCCAGCTACGGCAAGGAACTTTCCATAGCTGGTCTGTTTTCTGTACTTTCTTTTGAATTTGCCTCTTTTCTCCCTACTCCTTTCCCCTTTCCAGCTTCCTTTTCTGTGTTGTCTGTCACCATTAGAAAGTAAGCTCCTTGGGGGCAAGGACTGTCTCTTTCTGCTTCTAATTGTACTCTCAGGGCTTAAAAGCACATTGCCTGGCATGTAATAAGCACTTAATAAATATTTGCTGACTGACTTCAGCCTATTGAGAAAAAAGATTTCAATGACACTTTGGGGTTGGAGGTGGAGAGGGTAAAAATATTGCTACCCCCATCTTCCGTACACATAAAAAATCAAGAGAAAGAACAGAAACATGCTTGTTAAGAAATAAGTGTATTCAGGCAAAAAAATGCATAGATGGGCTGTATTTGAAGAGGTATTTTCTTTCTTTTTTTACAGGTACATGAATATTTTAATTGTGCCCTTACAATTTATTTATTTTTGTATGATCATGCAGCATCAAAGCATGTCTCAATGGCAAGAGTTTAGTTTGGTAAAGATCATGTGTCCTCTAGGTCTGCAGTGCTTTCGTTATCATTTGCTACAAGAGCCTCTCTGTTCTCAGACGTCCAGAAGCCATTCAGATTGATTTGAATGGTAGTGACTGTGTGTCTTTGATTACTGTTCATTACATCCTGAAGGGATATTTTCAAAGGATCCTTAGGTTTCACCATGTCAAAAATTTCATCCTTGATATCTTGAAATGAGACAGGATCTTGTCCATGGATTTTCATTAATTCCTGAACAGCCCTGAAGAAGTAATTAGGAGAAAAGACATTCAGGTATCCTCTGTTCTCTTTATCAAGCAATTTGAAAATATATTGCAGTGCTGCGGGCTCTTTTTGATTTTATAATGCAAGCACAAAGTCTAGATAGTCTTCTAATCCATTTCTCCATTATAAGTAAGGTACTCTTGGAAGACATGATCCAAGAAGACATTGGTCATAGTTGCTGTTCCATATTGGGAGAGTTCTTCCTTAGCATTCCATTGTGGTCCTTATCAAAATTCTATTCTTGGCTATAAACCTGCAAAGCAGAAGGAGCAGAAAACCAGTTTGTTTCCTTGGAAAGTTCTTCATCCCTCCACTCTAATAAATCATCTAAGAAGCTGCATGCTAAAATATCTTGTATTTTTGTCTTTCCTGTTCTCAGAGGATTTAAGAAGAAGAAGAACTTTCTAACTGCAGAGCAGACATAAAAGGAGTAAAATGATTGTTGTAATCCATCCAACGCAACTGTGGCAGAGTAGGGGTAAGTTCTAATATGTAGTTCTCTAAATCTGATTCCTGAAGGTAATCTTGGTCAGCCACATGATAAAAACTAAGCCCTATTCTTGTTTGGTGGAGCCACACTTTCCTCATAACATAATTTAAGAACTGCATGATTCAGATTCTTCCATAGGGATCCATATGAATAAGTTTAACAAAGACTTTTACCATAAAGAACTGCTTGCACTTTGGTCCAGCTTTTTCTCCAACTGATCATCGCTTCCTCCCCAGTTATAGGTCGTGTCTATTGTTTGTCCAGTGAAAACCATAAATTCTGTAATTCTCCATTGTCTAACAGTTCCTTACTTTTCCTTTGCAGAAAACAGCTCTAGACTCTTTTCTTAATTTCTGTAATAAGACTTCATCTTCAGCTGGTAGAATCTGGGGCTGCTAACCATTTGCAAAGCACCTCCACAGATGAATCCCTGTGTGTTACCTCAGACCGTGGATCTTCAATCAAAGTATTCTCTTTCTATAGCTCATGTCCATGGCCTGTCAGGAGATTCATTTGTTCTTCTGTATTATTAGCCCTTAGCAGTTATGTAAAATTGTGTCTTTGAATTCTCAAAGGAGAGTGCAGTGCCTTGGCCATGACTGGTACTTACCAAATGTTTATTGAGCTGGGTTTGAGCTATTGGCATGAAGTCCAGGGAGAGGTAGTGGAAGGCAATTGGAAAGAAGGGGAGTAGAGACATGAGGGAAAATTTGTTGGCAGAAGTATAGCTCCAGGAATGACTTGAATTGTGGTGAGTGATACCCAGCGGTGAGCCCCAAACCACCTTATCCAAGGCCAGAGGGCACTTAGGTTCAAGCACAGGGGTGAGGCAGGATGGAACACCTGTGAGAGGAGAAGCAGATGCACAGTGAAGCCACAGCTGGCAAATGATTCAATTTAGAAATGAACCCAGGGAGCTGAGAAGTAGCTTTGAAAGAAACTTTATCAGTGATGTCATTATCTACAGCTGTTGATGCTTTCAGCCTGAGGACTCCTTGAAGGCAACAACTGTGTGGCCCTTCAGATTGGGGGCTCCAGGGGCCTCTCCTCTTATCCCAAAGGACCATGGAGGGCAGGCTCTGTGTTTCCCCATTAGAATAGGGACTCCTAAGGACAGGACAATCTCTCCCCCTTGACTGTGGACTAACCCCATGAAGGTGGATCTCTCTGATCAAAAATAATACTCCAACTAATACAGCATTTAAGATGTGCAAAGCCCTTCATATATGTTAACTTATTTTAACAATACAATCCTGTGGGGTGCAATTATTATCCACATTTTACAGATAAGGAAACAGACAGAGAGGTAAGGGACTTGCTATGGAGTATCTAAGGTAGGATTTCAACTTGGGTCTTCCAGACTCCAGGCCCTGCACTCTATTTCCTCTGTACCATCTAACATGTCTATAATTCAACTAACAGCTACAGATGCCAGCTCGCGGCACTGTGAGTCTTCACTCTGACGCTTCCCAACAATACTAGAAAGTGATGACAGTCAAGGGTTTCCTGCTCTTACCACAGGCTTCATTTCACTTCCACTTTTACCCCTGCCAGGCAGGGGCAGGTTCTGTCTGGTGACAGATGTCCTCTCCGGCAGTGATAGGAGGGCAGGGGTTGGCAGAGCTAATACCAAAGCAAGGAAGGCCCTGGGTATGAAGGCGCTTCCTTTCCAATAGGAACCGATAGGCAGAGGATGGCTATGGTCTGGTAGTTCTCCTAAGTGGGGTGATTCTGAGGACTCTAAATAGATACATACAGAGTGACATAATGAGCTGGAGGAGGAGAGGGTCATCTTCATCCTGGCTATATGTTCTGGTGCTGTCTGCTCTGAAGGAGATCCAGACAGGTGAGTCTGGGCAAGTTGGGAGAGGGGGATGTAGAGCTCTGGATTTGATGTGGGAGGCTTGGTATGATGCGAGAAACACAAACACCTATTGTGGGGGAGACCATGTCTGTCATCAACCTTCTGGGAACTATCTGTCTGATAGAGAAGACACTGATCATGACCTCAAAATACTCCCAGTCTAATGGGGGGATCTGATATAGACACAGGAAATGTATAGGAGCAGAGAAGCAACAATATAACTTGGAACATCTAGACAGACCCATTTCCTTGTTTCCTGGGGATAAAATTCAAGTGACCCCAACCAATCTGAGTCAATCAGAAAAATGTCTTCAGAGAAAGGAAAATTTTTCCTAAGACAGAAGTTGTGCCTTTAGAGGACACTTCCTGGTTTTTCTTTCTGCAACTTGTTCCATTCAATTGTTTATTTCAAAGGCACAACAAAAAGACAAGTGTATTCCTCAACATGGGGACCATAATTCACCCTTGTACCACCTCATATCCTGGGGTAGGGAAGGGGAATAAGTTCATACTTTGACTCAATTCCTATATAGAACAGTCCCAAGTTTAAAGTGCAAAGCTGCCCTTGGGCTAGAGTCCCAAGTACACTGGCTCCTCAGTGCTTCCATTATGGGACTGGCTAGCTGTGCATCCAACCTGGAATCTTGCCTCTAAGGTTATCATGGCTTGGTTGAGAGTTTAGTAGGTGAGAATACTACATCTTACACCTGAAACAGAGAAGACCTGAAAAATACAAACTCTAAGACCATTTTCAGGGCCATGGGGCCTAAAAGGAAAGAGGAGGTCTTCCCTATTCACCAGTTCAGTTCATTGTGCCCATACTGGGGATGAACCTTCACCATCTCTGGATACTAAGCAGCAAAAAGTGTGCAGGAAGGAAAGCAAGGCCATCCCAGCCTGGCAGTTTGAACAACACAGCCTCTTCTAGTTACACATTCCATCAAAGGAGGCTTCTCTCATTCATGTGATAAGGAAATGCAGGATATCTTTTCCCAGACACCGGGTACCTCCTGCATGTCATCTGAGCTTGCTCCCCAAACCCTGATTCCATATGTTCATGATGAAAAGTAACAGCGGGAGGTGGATGGGTGTGAGGAGATTCCAAGCTGCTGAGGCCCCCTCATATCTGACCTCTCTCTTCCCTCTCTTCCTTCTTGCCATTCAGCCCACCACAAGCATGAAGTGAAATTCACTGCAGTGGGCACACCCCAAACTCTCTTTGACCTCCTTATTGTTGCCTTCCTTGATGATGTTCAGTGGGGCTCCTATAACAAAGCAAACCATCAGCTTGCGGTGAAGGCAGCCTGGATCTCTGAGGCCATGGGAACAACCTTTATTGAGGAGATGCAACATTTGTTGATAAACCGTGAGCGAAATTTCCAACATGCCATTCATTACTTCACAAGAAATGACACCAAAACTGAGAGTAAGTCAGTCCCACACATACCTTACCCCCATCCTTCCCCTCATACCAATTTATCTCCTGTTAACCAAACCTGGTGGAACAATCCCCAAGAAACTGTTTCATTAGTACGAAACATCAGGGGCTTAGACCACTGTTGCTGCATCCTGTAGGCTGTGAAGGATCCAGTCCTGAATTACATCAGCTTCCCAAGATGCCAAACGCTCCATTGAAATCAGTTCAGAGGGCCTTCCCCTTCAACTTCAGAGTTTTTACATTTTATTTCTTCTCAAATTTCTTTAATAATTGTGTGTGAGCTCAAGATACTGAAGTTCTTAAGGTTCTTTGGTGCCTGAAATTAGTGATCAGTTCTACTTGATTCCTTGGCTCCCTGATAGTTGTTTCTTCTTCTTCTTCTTCTCCTTCTTCTTCTTCTTCTTCTTCTTCTTCTTCTTCTTCTTCTTCTTCTTCTTCTTCTTCTTCTTCTTCTTCTTCTTCTTCTTCTTCTTCTCTTCTTCTTCCTCCTCTCCTCCTCCTCCTTCTCCTCTCCTCCCTCCTCCTCCTCCTCCTCCTTCCTCCTCCTCCTCCTCCTCCTCCTCCTCTTCTTCTTCTTCTTCTTCTTCTTCTTCTTCTTCTTCTTCTTCTTCTTCTTCTTCTTCTTCTTCTTCTTCTTCTTCTTCTTTTCCTTCTTTTCCTCCTCCTTCTCCTCCTCCTCCTTCTTCTCCTCTTCCTCCTTCTTCTCCTCCTCCTCCTCCTCTTTTTCTGCCTCCTCTTCCTTTTCTTTCTCTTCCTCTTCCTTCTCAACTTCCTCCTCCTTCTTCTCCTTGTTCCCTCCCTCTTCTTGGCATCTGCTCCCAATTTGTGCTTTCCTTTTAAAATTTCTCATTACTACTCATTCTAAATCACAGAAATATGCTCATTTTATGGTTTAGATATAAAAGAGAAGACCACATATGGATTTAGAAAGAATAAAGTAGGACAAGATAAGTAGGAATTCATATAAAAGGCTGAATTATACTTGACTCCTAATCTTCTGTCCATTAACAGCCCTCCTTCCTATCTTTGCTGGGATTCTTCCTAGGCTTGGAGTATCTGGGTCCTTATAGAAACCAGAGTATTTCTACCTCACATACAAGTCACTCCTAAAGTTCACAAAGCAAATACTTTTTTCTTCCGGGACCCACAACAGAGTTTCTGTCCATCAGTTTCTCTCTAATCCAGTTTTTTCCCAGAGTATCTCATGTTTCTCTTTTCCACAGGCAATCACACATTTCAGATTCGTTTCGATTGTGAATTAGATGAAGATATCCTGTTGAGTAGCCTTCTGAAGTATGGCTTGGATGGAGAAGATTTGATCCAGATAGAAGGGCTAGAAGGACAGTGTGTGGTCCTGAACCCTAGGGCTTATAGCTTCAAATTCATTGCGGAAAGTTCTTTCTGGACTGAAGAGAGAAAAAATCACACTAGGAGATATTGCGTTGGAGCCATGCGGAAAATCCTTCAGAAATCAAGCATGAAAAAGAATTGTGAGTATATTTCTCTCCACTCCCACCCCCCCCATTCTTTACCAAGCCATCTCCTCCATCTTATTGTGTAGTAGCTGGAAAACTGGAATTAGGAGGTAGAAGACCTCAGATGCAGCTCTCTCTAAGAATACAACAATACACCTAGTAGAAATGTGAGGCATTATCTTTATTCATCTATTCAGATGATGGGAGTTCTACTCTGATGCCTCAGTATGGTGTGGAGCTCACTACAGGTTACTTAAGGTAGTGTTCCCCCTCCAATTTTTTTTTGAGTGTAAAGATTATTTTTTATTTTACTTTTGTGAACTTCCACATTACAGAGCTTCCAGTTGTGCTTTAGCAGCTGTTCATTGGAAAAAATGCTCAAATACTTAAATGCATTTGTGGTTCCCTCCATGTGGATTTCACCTCCAATGATGGAGATCATACTTCCTCTACCATTGTCCATCCTGAGCAATTCTTGTCTCTGTCCTTCCATAAATTTGTCACAGGAGGTCTGCCCCAAATCCTATGGTCCTTGCTTGATTTCACTTTTAAAAGTTAACGTTTGATTTGTTAATTAACATAAACACATTTTCAGAAGATTGAAAAGTTTTGACTTCAGGGAAAAATATAACATATTCTACATGGCTTTATCTCCTTTTTTAATTAGAGCTTTCTTTTTTAATTAAAAGGAATTCATTTTTCTCTCTCCCATTCCTTGCCAAGGAAGAAAAAAAGAAAAATAAGTTCCTTGTAGCAAATACACAGTCAAGCAAAACAAATTCTCTCATTGGATATATCAAAACAAGTAGTCTCATCTGCAACATGAATCCATCCCCATCAGGATGGCGGCAGCATGCTTCTTCATCAGTGCTGTGGAGTGTTGGATTGTTAGAGCACTGATAATAGTTCTTACAGCTTTCCAAGTTGTTTGTCTGCACTCTGGTAGTGTTATTGTACAAATTATTCTCCTGGTTTTCCTCATTTGATTCTTTTCCATCTTTTAAAATCTTCACGTTTAAAGTGTTTATAAAATCGTAGTTACTGTATGACTTGTTGTTATGGTTTTGCTTACTTTACTCTTCATCAGTTCCTACGAGTTTGTCTGTACTTCTGAAATCATGTATTTCCTTATTTCTTTCAGCACGATAATATTTCATCTCATCTAACACTTTATTCAGCCACTCACCAACTGATGGGTATCCCTTCAGTTACCGCCTTTTGGGCCACTACTAAAGGAGTTGCTCTAAGTATTTTTGTACATATCAGACCCCTTTCCTCTGTCTTTGTTCTCTACAGGTGTAGGGCCGGTGGTGGTACAGTTGTGTCAAAGGGCATGCGCTCTTTAGGAACCTTTTTGTGTGTAATTCCCAATTGCTTTCCAGAATGGCCGTACTTATCTACAGGTGAACTATTTCACCACAGCCCCTCCAACACTTGCCATTTTCTGTGTCATGTTTGTCCATCTGATGGGTGTGAGGTAGAATCTCAGAATTGCTGCAATTTGCCTTTCTCTCATTATTATGTTTTTGGAAATTTTCTTTATGTGGCTATAGATAGATTATCTTTTTACCTTGAGATCTGCCTTAGGTCCTTCATGAATTGGGAACTATAGATTTGAGTCAATTCCATTTAGATCTTGGGAATGAGTTCTCTAAGAGAAATTTATCTCAAACATTTTCATTCTTTGCTTTCTCCCCACATTGAGGGCACACAAATGGAGCACTGACCAACCATCTATAACTTCTCCCATTTTCCATGGCCCAGACCATCATCTTTCCCACTCGTATTTCCCTGATGTCATTCTTTATTCCCATTGTTCTTTGAAGCATGATGTAAAAGTGCTCCTATGAAGTCATTAGTGCTTTTGAACGGATTTTTTCTTTTGTGACACCATTACATGTATTTGAAAAGTCATACATATTTGTGAAATGTTGCTTATTGTTTCTGCAGAAAAAATCTGCAGTGGAAAGAACATAGCATTGAATTCAAGATCTATTGTCCAATTTCTCTGGTCCTTAGGTTCCTCATCTATAAAATGTGGGTCTAAGGTCCCTTCCAGTTTTATACTGATCATTGATTTAGTCCAATCCTCTCACTTTACAGCTGAGGAAATCAAGTCCCAGATGTTAAGGGACTTGCTTAAACTCACAAGGGAAGTAAAGACCTGATTCAGGATTTTTCATGAACTTTCAGCTGAGCTCTTGTCACTGCATCATGTGGCCTCATGGTGTTATAACCCAAGTTATTGTAGAAAATCATGGGATGCATTAAGTCCCACTGAGGAGGTTTCTTGGAATCTTTGGCCCATAGGAGGGTAACTGGTGATACAATATGGTAGCAGAGAAGCTCAAGTTCTGACTTGACCTACCGAGCAGGGGAAGCTTGAAACAGATAGTTTGGGTCTATTGAGAATGGCCCAGCCCAGGTAAGCTCTGATAGAATCACTGTTGGGTTACTGTAAGGAATTCTTTTGGTCCCAGAATATTTTGAAGACATGTCTAAAATGAGAGAATATTTGTAAAGTGCTTAGCACTATAACTGCCACATAGAAAGCACTACGTAAATTTTACTTATTATTATTATTATTATTAAATAGCCTCAGTTATGCAGTTGAAGTGTTAAAATATTAAAGAAGATTGTGGTCCGAACTTCTTATAACATTAGCTCCTTATCATCATCGCAAAAAGTTTAAATGTCTCTTGCTTGTATAGAAATAGAGAATGACAGAATTTCCATGTTGATAAGAATGTTATTTGTATGTTAAAAAGAACCAGTCTTCTAAAATATGCCCAATGCACATTCCTTTACCAAACCTGATGTTTATTAGGTGTGGAGTAAGACGTGTGTGTGTGTGTGTGTGTGTGTGTGTGTGTGTATTTCTATTAAGACATTGAGGGTTTTTTTCCTGACTATACATATATATATATATATATATATATATATATATATATATATATATATATATATATATACATATATTTGAAACAAGAAATGTGTTTTTCTTTTCTTTTCGACTAGGACATATGGGGGAGAGATATTAAATAGATTTCTCTCAATAAAAAAGGAGGGGGGGTGCTGTGGATATTAACTCTTGCAGGCCTTTTATCAATGAGGTCACTATAGTATTTCTTTTACTGAACTATTTTGTTTGGTTATAAAAGATCTCTCGCGGAGTGCGGGTAATTTCTGATTGTTTATAATGTAAAAACATAACATATCAACAAAACATTAAATATATAGATATGCATGTAAAAATAAAATAAACAGAAGTTAAATTTTCAAAAAACGATAATCTATACAATAAAGTAATTTTTCACTCTTTAAAATAACAGAGGTAAAGTTGTTGATTATTATCACAACTCCTTAGTATGATAAAATAAACTATCATGATGTGGTTAAGGACTGTGCTTTATTAGTGTAATGTGGAAATGTTAGAAAATAAAATGCTAATGTCACAAACAAAATAAATGTGATAAGTGGCTGTCCCATATGCACCTGAGGATTTTGAAGGAGGTGGAACTCCTTCCCTCCCCAGGCATTGCATTCCAGATTTTAATGGCTTATCTTCATAAACAGCAAAAATCAGAAAACGACATCATATAACTTAACAAAACATAAACAACAAAACAAACAAAAATTCCTTCCTGCTGTGTACAAAGCAGGGCATTAGACACTAAGGGTGGCACAGAAAGAGGCAACTGACACTGCTGGAAGAAGGAAAGGGTTGAGGCTGGTCAATAAGGGGTAGGGTAGGGAGGGAGGATGAGGGGGGCCAATGGATCCTAACAGACTTTGGGCATGATATCTTGCTTCTCTCTTGTCTTCTGCCTTCAGTACCACCCGAGGTCTATGTGTCCCGCCAAGATTTCCCCAATGGCACTATCAGATTCTCCTGTACAGCCACAGGCTTCTACCCACAATCCATCCTGCTGCACTGGAAGAAGGGGAGTGATGATGTTGTATGGGGGAAAGAGAGCTCCAGTGGCACCCTGCCTAATTCTGATGACACCTTCTATCTCCGAATCTCCCTGGAGATCCAGCCAGGAGACACAGGGACAGATTATGCTTGTGTGGTAGATCACAGTCAGCTGGAGACACCAACTGTATACCCTGGTGAGTGTCTCAGCCAAGCTACTTGGGCCCATTCCCTGAAGGCCAAGCCATGGGAGTCTGTTAATTCCTACCCATATCCATCCCTGCCTGGTAAAGGGTCCAAGGGCAAAGTTCCCACTGGACATTCATTCCATTGCACATGGAGAAATCTCATTCCCTCACTCCCCTTAATTTTCTGGCTCTTCACCTTTTCTAGTCCCTGAGAAGCCCTCCAAGTGGAATCTATGGGCTGTTACCATACTTCTAGCAGCCATCCTGATGATTAGCTGTTTTGTGGTCTTCACCAAATGGAAGAGGAGAAAGTCAGGTGGGTATTATTAGGTGAGAAGAAAAGGGATGGGAAGAAGAGAACACAAAAGAATAAAACAAGGTGTTATTGTCAGGTTGATGTTAATAATTGTGTACTTTGTGAAAAGCATCCCAGAAACACAGAATCTCAGAGTAGGAAAGCACCTTGAATGCTACCTAATCCAAACATTATAAGAACATAATTTCTCTGTCCAACATTCCCAGCAAATGATAATTTGTCCTGGAATTGGAGACTTCAAGTGATGTGGCAGTAACAACCTTAAGAAATTTTTTTACTGATATATTTGTTTGTTGGAAAGGAAGAATGGCTTAGTGGATGAAGAAGACCAGGGGTGAAGTCCAACTTCTGACACAAACTGGTTGTTTGTTCCTGGGCAAATCATGAAACTTCTCCAAACCCTGGGCAACTCTCTAGTGCTCCAAGTTTCAAACAAGATGCAAACTTCTATGGACAGAGAGAGTTTTCTTAGCTCTGTTTAGCAGAATGTCTGACACATAGTATGCCTTTAATAAAGGCTCTTTGTAGACAAACTGGCCTGGGCATTCCTTCACCACTAAAATCACAAACACAGACCCTATATCAATAGTTTGGTTGTACATCAACTACATTTCCCACTTTATTTGTTTTCTACTTTTTTTCCTAAAAATCTATCCATTTTAATAAGGAATTAAAAAAGATGGGTGGAGGGTGGCAACGGCTCAGCAAATCTAACCAACACATTAGTTACAAAGGATGACCAAAGTCACTACCTACTAACTTTTGGATAGTTTTTGAACTTTTAGACAGTTCAGATTATTAAGTTTTTTTCATTTATGGAGGCAGAATGTTTCTATATTTACCTTAGAGTAATCACTCCTCCTTCCTTCCTCTGGGATCAAGTAGAATAATTATAATTCTTCTTTTGCATAGAAGAAATTCAGAAACTTAAATGGTGATCATGGCCCAACTTTCTTCTAACTATGCTCATATGGAATAGCTTCTAGTCCTGCCATCATTCCGGTCACTTAGCTCTGGACATGCTCCAGTTTCTTTTCCTTCCTAAAACATGGCATCCCTGAGAACAGAACAGCCCAGCTGTGCTCTTTCCAGGACAAAGTTCAACAGGGGTATTGCTGTCCCCATTCAGCGTGTTGTATCTCTATTCATACCTAGTCAGGTCCCTTTAGCTTTCTCACTGCCATATCATATTGTTGACTCTTAAGGAGTTTAATCTCCACTAAAATCATCAGTTTGTTTTTACACAAACTGTTGTGTAGCTATAGTTCCTAACTCTACTGCAGAACTTTACATTTGTCTCTTCTAAATTTAATTCACTGACTTTCATCCATTGTTTTTATCCTGTTGCCCACTTTATGGATCCCAACTATTCTTTCTAGTATGGGTCTCATTTTTAGTATGTTAATCATCTGCCCCCAGGTTCTTTCATCTTTTAGATATAAGAAAATTTGTATCTATGACTTCATGCAAGTCGTTGATTGAAATACTGAGCAGAGAAGAGTTATCGATATATCCCCATGCCATACCCTGCACACATGCCCCACTACATGTTGTCTGTGGTCCACTGATCATCAGACTTCGGGTCCAAGCTTCCTTCCAGTTCTAAACTCAGCCAATCATAAAAGCCATAGCTCTACATGTTGCCTTGAAAGGGACCATGGAGGTCTTTGTCAAATGTGTTGTGAAGTCCAGGTCTATGGCATTTCCCTGATTGACAATTATCCTGTCATTAAGTGGAAATAAAGTTCTTCTGAAATGGCCTGTTTTCCTCAGACCCGTGCTGGGATCTCAGTGGTCTCTTGCAGTGCCTCCAGTTATCTTAGGATCTGAAAAGGAATTTCCTTTGGACCAGGGACGTTTTTTCAGTCAGTACAGCTACAGCCTCTCCTTACTATCTTAGGTTTCATCTCTCTATTATTCATGTTTGTTCTCATCAAAAGTTATTTGTAGAAAAAAGGGAAACAAGGAAGAGTTGAGCAACAACATTTTCTTTCAGTTATTAGTTAACGTCCCATGTAGCCCAGCCCTTGTCCCTATCCATTTCCTGTTCCTCATCACCCCTACCAAATATAGCCTTTAAAGTCTCACCCTTAGTATTGTAATTAGCATGGATCACCAGTTTCAGTTTCCTATGGACTTCCCTGCTCCTTTAACTCTTTTCAAAAAATGTACTTTTTGGATAAATTTTGACATTCAATCCCACACATTTCCCAAAGAATCTGTCCCCACTCCTAGATAATTATCTCTAATAACAAATAATAAAAAGGAAAACAGTCAAGCAAAACTAGATTAAATACAAACAATACTTATCAAAAAAGACCCATCATATGAAGTGTTTTGCCCCAAGTGTTCCTCCAGTTCTGCAAAGGAAGAAGTAGTGTCCCATATCCCTTCTTTGCTGTCCAGGACATTCAATATTATATCACAGCCTCCATTTTCAATGGTATGATATTTCCTCTTTTTACTTAGATTTTATAGAAATTTTTCATATGTTTTCCTGCTTCTGCTTATTTCACATTGTGTCAATTGACATCTTCCTATTTTTCTGTAGGTACTACATTCATTTTTCTTACAGCACAATAACATTCCATAATATTTACATACCACAGCATATCCAGCCATCCCCCAAAAGGTTCACATCTACTTTGTTTCCAGTTCTTTGATACTACAAAAAGTGTTGTGATAAAATATTTTTGTTTATATGAAGTCTTTCTAATCAGTAATAATAGCTGACACTCATCTGACACCCAGAATGTTCCAGGCACTGTACAAAGTGCTTTACAAATATTCTTTTCATTTAATCCTCACAACAACCTTGAGAGGTAGGTGCTATTATTATCCCCATGTTACAGAGAAGTGAGGCAAATAGAGGCCAAATGAGTTGCATGAGTCACATAGCTAGTAAGTCTCTGAGGCCTTATGGAAACTCAAGTCTTCCTGATTCCAGGCCTGGCAGTCAGTGCACCATAGTGCCACCTAGCTGCCCTTTTTGTTTGGGGCAAGGGTTATGGACCTTTTAGTCAGTTTCTTTCCCTAATTCCAAATTGCTCTGAAGAATGTTTAGAACAATGTGGAGCTTCACCAGCCACATATTGGTGTGCCCATCTTTCCACTATCTCTCCACATGCAAATGTTATCCTTTTGGTATCTTTTGTAATTTGGTTATTTGGTAATATTGGTTTATTTTGGTTATTTGTAATATTGGTTATTTGGGAGGTGAAACCTCAGAGTTGTTTTGATTTGCATTTCTCTGTTCGTGATTTGGAACATTCTGTCATATAGCTGTTAATTAATGGCTTCTTCTTTTGAGAACTGTGTGCTTATATCCTTGGACCACATACCATTTGGGGAATGGCTTTTGGTTTTGTATATTGCTATGTATCTTAAATATCTTATTAGAGGTAGGTAGGTACTTTTCATGAGAAGTCGTCAAGCTTAGGCTGGCTGAGGAATTAGGGAGTGGACCCTCATTGATGTGTGAATGGGGATAGATGGATGCTGAGGTCACTTCACACTCCGAAATTCTATGGATCTGTGACCACTCATGGTTGTTGAGACCCATGCAGAAGTCATCTGTTTCTTTCCTTTTGTGATTTATGTGTGAACTGAGAATAGGTTACAGAGGGCAGTCATGCCAAAGGGGCATGAACTGAGATGGTACAGACACAAGGCTGCTGAGCAAAGGCAAGCCCTTGGGAATGTTACCAGAGGGAAGTGTCTTTGTAACTAATTCCTGAATCTTGATTTAATTTCCTTGCTTTACCTCTTCTATTAGGATGGGAAGGAAGAAATGGGCACAGGGATCATGGGATGAGCTTAACCCCAGGAATCTTTTTCACAGGGACATCTTCACAAGCTGAACTGGAAAGACATTTTCCTTCTTCTGTTACTTCTCCTGCTATTCATCTTCACTGAGGAATTCATCAACCTGTAACCCTGACACCAAGACAGGGCCAATCTTCCTTGGCAGCCCCCACATATTTATCAGAGGGGTCATTAGTTGCACACCTAACTGTAGTTCTAATCCTATCTCTAATTGGCCTGTGTGGGAGACATGTCTGGGATGGGACATCCAAAGAACCTCCATTAAATGTGAGACACACTGCACACGGTCCACCTCAGCTTCCTTTGGTAATAGAAAAAAATGAGACCCAGGTCACAAGTAGTTGAGTTTAAGTGATGGAGAATGTGGAGAACAATCAAATGCCTGACTGTATAGAGAGTGAGCCTTTAGGAAGTGAAAATGTTCTTGATTTTGTATAAATGAAGTTTACTTCCTTCTTACAGGAGGAAATAGGGAGAGTCTTCTTCCTCTCCTTCACTGTAAGCAAGTACCTTGGAAGGTTATTTCTGAGAAGTGTCCAGACAAGATCAGGCATTGTCTTTCCTGGGAGCCCTTGTGAGAGGGAAAGTCATTGGTCACAAGTCCCTGCCTCTCCTGAGAGTCTCTCCCAGCTGAATGGACTCTCCTCCCTTTGGTTTGGTTTTGGGTCTTCTTTTAAGTATATTTGTAATGAATAATTTGTAGACAAGGTGGAAGGGGAGAATACCAACAACTAGGGGACTCAGGAAAGGGAAAGAGAGAACAAACATTAATTAGGCTCCTACTATGCACCAGGCACTGTGCTGAGTGCTTTGCAGCTGCTATCTCCTTTGATTGTTACAGCAACTCTGTGGAGTAGGTCCTATTTTTATCCCCATTTTACAGATGAGAAAAAAAATCTGTATTGCTTTGGGTCCTCTCTAGGGGAAACAGCATTGAAGTAGGAGGCAGGAGACCTGGGTTCCAGTCTTATACCTTTTTTGGAGGGGGGAAGGCAGGGCAATTGGGGTTTTAAGTGACTTGCCCAAGGTCACACAGCTAGTAAGTGTGTCAAGTATCTGAGACAGGATCTGAACTCAGGTCCTCCTGATTCCAGGGCTGGTGCCGTACTCACTATGCCACCTAACTGCCCCATGTATTTGCATATTTTAAAAATTTTGACATTTCCTAGATTTCTCCCTTTGTCATTTCCCCCCTTTAAAGTGTTATCCCTCATAATAAAGGGTTTTTTAAAGAAAAAAATTAAGGGGGAAAAGAAAAGGAAAAATTCAACAAAACTGATCACCATAGTGAATAAAAATCTGACAGTATATGCAAATTTTCACTCTTGTGGATACCCTCACTTCTGCAAATGAATTGGGCAGTTATCTCCTCATTTATATTCTTGTGGACACACATTTTTTTAAAAATTCTGACATATTAAAAAATTCTCACTTTGTAATTCCAAACTTTCATTTGTTATGCTATGTCTTTGTTTTTAGATTTATTTCTTGACTACAATAATTTGCACAATTTTGTTTATTTTTCTTTCCTTGTACATCATTGCGGTCTTCATTTATATCTTTCTTCTGGCTCTGTTTACTACACCTTGCATCAGTACACAGAAGTCTTCCAATACTTCTCTGTACTCCTCATGTTTACTATTTCCTTCACATCCATGTGCCACAGTTTGTTCAGCTAGTCTCCATTTGATGAGTTACTTTTGTTTCCAGTTTTTTGCAAACTACAAAATTACTGTTATGAATATTTTAGTATGTAGGGAGTTTTTATTTTTGTCAATCACCTCCTTAATGTATAGCAGTGAATCTCTGGGTGTAAGGGTCTGGGCATTTTAGCCACTTGATTTGCGCAAGTCCAAATTGCTTTCCCATATATTTGTACAATGCAATGTGTGCCTGTCTTTCTGTAACCCCTCTGGCATTGGCTATTTCTATCCTTTTTCAATGTTTTGAGTGTGAGGTGCCTCCTCAGGTTTATTTTGGTTTAAATTTCACTTACTGTTAGTGATTTGAAGCACTCTTTCATATGATGTTTAAATGTTGGTCCACTCGTTTATGTTTCATATTCTTTGATCACTTATCTACTTTGTTGTTTAGGTCATTTTCAGTTGTGTCTGACACTTTATGACACCATTTGGGTTTTCTTTGGAGTGGGTATGAGGAAACCTAAGGAAAACGAGGGTTAAGTTACTTGCAAGGGTCACACAGCTACTAAGTGTCCTGGGGGCCAAATTTAACTCAGGTCCCCCTGATTCCAGGCCTGGTACTCTGTCCCACTGTGCCATCGTGCTATACCCAATGGATATTGTATTATGTATTTCTGTCATGTTTTTGTGCACGTTATATACCAAACCCTTATCAGAGATATTCAATGCAATGATATTCCTTCTTTCTTCTTATCCTAGATGCATTAATTTATTTGAACATTAATTAATTTGAATTTATTTATTTATTTCAATTTCCTTCAACATTCCTACTCTTATTTTCTTATCTGTGGCATTTTGAAATTGACTTAATTGTTCCATTATGAATTAAGTGATAAGTCATTTGGAACATATGAGTTTGATATGGACATCGGTTTATCAGTTATGGTTTCTTTAAGCATAATGAAATTTCCTTGTCCAGCTTTGCTTATGTTGTGCAATTTTATTTTTGTTTTGTCTGACAACATGATGTACTTTCTGTTTCATCTGATGCGTAGGATGTTTTTTCCAGCTTATCATGTCTTTTAGATATGTTTCTTAAGAGCATCAGATTATGGAATTTTATTTTCTTATAAAATCTTTTAGTCTCTGATTTGAAGAGATCTGATCTGAAGAACTGTCATGAAATGTGAGGCTAAGTGTTGTAGAGAAATAATCCCACTCCCTTCTTCAGGCTTTTCCAGCTGGAGAGACAATTCAGGCCTGGGCCAGAGGTGGGAAAAAGTGAGACGAGTTACCCAGAGAGTGGCCACTTGTCTAAGAGATTAGAGAATGCACCCTCCTTGGGGTGCATTAATTGGGTAATATTCCCTTTCTAATAATGTTTCCTGGAATACACCTCCAACAAAATTAGATGTTATTTTTATAAGCAATATGATAAAGTATTTATTAGGAAAACAGGATGAGATTTAATTGTTTACTTTTAAATGTTTTCCTAACTCCAATCCCATACAGAGCTCTGCGAATTACTGGAGTAGATACAACATTTACTGAATATTTAGTACCTGCCATCATGAAGCAATCAATTAATAGCCACCATTAAGCACTTAGTATATGCTAGATACTGGGCAGATTTTGGGAGGGAGAGAGGGGAGGAGAAGAAAGGGAGGAGGACAGGAAGAAAGTAAAGAAAGTAAAGGAGGGTAGGAAGGAAGGGAGAAAAGAAGGAAGGGTATAAGGGAAGGTGGGAAGAAGAAATAAGAGAAGAAAAAGAAGAAGGAATAAATGAGGGAAAAGAGGGAAGAAAGGGGAAGAAGGAAAGAAAGAAAGAAAGAAAGAAAGAAAGAAAGAAAGAAAGAAGGAAGGAAGAAAAGAAGGAAGGAAGGAAGGAGGGAAAGAATGAGCCCTGTCTTCCACCATCTACCTTGGTGTTTATCATATATACTGGCTCTGTGAGGCTGACTTCTCTGGCATGGTGTTCTTGGACGATAGCATTCCCCCTTACTGATTTCCCTTCTTGGGAGGGCTATATTGAAGACAAAGAGGTTTATGTCCTGAGTGGAAAGCACAATGGTGAGGAGTCAGAGGATCTGCACTGAAATCTCACCTTTCACACACATTACCTGTGCATCATTGAGCAAGTCATTGAATGTCCCTCCACCTCAAGTTTCTCCCTTTTAAATGAGAAGCTTGGACTAGACAGTCTTTGAGGTCCCTTCCAGTCCTCAATCTAGGACACTCTTCTTGTCCTCTCAGTAGGCCAAGTTGGGAAAAGGTTCTCCCGCTGTTCAGCAAGTCACTAAGGAGCACAGAAAGCCTCTTCTCTGGACCTCCAAGGAGTCTCCCTTTGTCTCTTCTGGGAGGGCATTTCCCATCCCTAACATCTTTAGTGGCCCTTGCACATGGCAGTGTCAACATGTGCTTTCCTATATGAGTGTGAACCTCAAGTTCCTGGCTGCTTCTTTCCTGTTGTGTAGCTGTCCCTGAGTACAGGCTACCCAACAGTGATCCTCAAAGGTAGACATTGCCAGCTTTGGCATTTCCCTTGTTAGTCTCAGAACTTCCAGGTTGGCTACAGATCCCTGGCAGGAGGTGATTGTGGCAGCTTCTCAGAGCACAAAGGTTGGCACCATCTCTAGGAGAATTCTGGAACTGGACAGAATAAAAAGACAGGCTTGGTTGGCCAGAACATCTGGACTGTGTGAGTTGCTTGGATTGTAGAGAGCTGAGGTGAATGTGAGCTATATGTTCAGTCATCCTGCAATGTTATCTTTCTCTCCTGGGATAGTATTATCATTATTAGGGTGTCATTTTAAGGTTTAAATATTTAAATATGCTCTTACGAGTCTTTTTGTGCTAAAACGGCTCTTTTGGAGTAATAAATAGCTGTCTTACATCTGATATCTATTTTGTGCATTAAGTAGTTCTTCTGGACGTGACCTAATCACATTTAGCATTTAGACATGAGTCATACCAAAGATTCATTTAGGTGATTTCCACTGGATCTTCTGGGTACAAAGTAATGAATGAGAGTGCAATAAAAAGCCTAATCCTACTATTTTAGGGCATTCAGGATGGATCTAGGATGGAATGTGGTTTATATGAGTCAAGAGCCACACCCTGCTTTTGTTTAGAGGAAGTCCTTTGTGCCAGAAGTCACACATTCTGTCTGAAAATCCAGAATATCAGACAAAAGAGGGATTTTAGGGACCAACCAGTTTAAGCCACATGAGGACAATAAAATCCTCTTCAAAAGACATGATAGTCACATGTTCTATTGTGAAAATAGTGGATATTTATAGAACTAGATATAATACATACATACATACATATGCTTATAAACACACAAATATAGCTTTTAAAAAACAAAGTAATTTCATGAGATTTGGGTAGACGTTAGCTGAGTCAATTTTGTATTGAGTCTGGACATACAGTGTGTGTTACACAAATCCCTTTATGGTCACAGGCTTCAGGGGTTCTCTTGCAGTAAGGTTCTGAAGCCACATAGTAGCTGTTTGGAGTGTGGCCAGACTTTTTCAAAGAGGTATACTATTACCTCTTTAAATCACAAATTCCTGAGGACTTTTGGGGCCAGTTTAATGAACAGAGATGGCTGAGGAAGGGGAGAGATGACAAGTGAGTGAAAGGAAAGAGAAGATCAAGTTCATGTTACCTTCAACCCCTCCTACTACTCCCAGGACACATGTACTGTTTTCTGATGTCCCTGTTCCCATCCTGATGAGCAAAGAAATTTCACTCCTTCCAATTCCTCTCACCAATCTCTATCCCATAAGCCCCTTCCAATCCTCTATCCCATAAGGTCTTTCATTTCAATTTTTACTTTCCTTTCCAATATTTTTTATGTCTCTCCCCAGCCTTTTAGGGAAAATAGTGTCTGAATGTAAATTGTTATGGCTTTTCCCCACACTTTTTTTAAAATTTATTTATTTAACATATTTAGTTTTCAGCATTGATTTTCACAACAGTTTGAATTACAAATTTTCTCCCCATTTCTACCCTCCCCCCCCACTCCAAGATGGCTTATATTCTGGTTGCCCTGTTCCCCAGTCAGCCCTATCAACCCCCTCCCCTCTCATCCCCTTTTCCCTTCCTTTCTTGTAGGGCAAGATAAATTTCTACGCCCCATTGCCTGTGTATCTTATTTTTTAGTTGCATACAAAAACTTTTTTTGTTTTTGAACATCTGATTTTAAAACTTTGAGTTCCAAGTTCTCTCCCCTCTTCCCTTCCCACCCACCCTCCCTAAGAAGTCAAGCAATTCAACCTAGGCCACACATGTATCATTATGTATAACCCTTCCACAATACTCATGTTGTGAAAGATTAACTACATTTTGCTCCTTCCCAACCCATCCCGCTTTATTGCATTTTCTCCCTTGACCCTGTCCCCTTTCCAAAGTGTTTGTTTTGATTACCTCCACCCCCATCTGCCCTCCCCTCCATCATCCCCCCCCTTTTATTTTTTTTATCTTCCTCCCTCTTCTTTCCTGTGGGGTAAGATACCCAACTGAGTATGTATGGTATTCCCCCTCAGGCCAAATCTGATGAGAGCAAGGTTCACTCATTCCCCCCTCACCTGCCCTCTCCCCTCCTCCCACAGAACTGCTTCCTCTTGCCACCTTTATGCGAGATAATCCACCCCATTCTATCTCTCCCTATCTCCCTCTCTCAGTATGATGCTCTCTCATCCCTTAATTTCATTTTATTTCTTTTAGATATCTTCCCTTCATCTTCAACTCACCCTGTGTCTGCTCTCTCTCTTTTACATATATATATATGTATATATATACATATATATATGTATAAACACACACATATTATATATATACACATACATACACATACACACATATACACATAGATATATACATACATACACATTCACTTGTATATATACATAAACATATATATATATATATATATATATATATATATATATGCATATTCCCTTCAACTACCCTAATACTGAGGTCTCATGAATCATACACATCATCTTTCCATGTAGGAATGTAAACAAAACAGTTCAACTCTAGTAAGTCCCTTGCAATTTCTGTTTCTTGATTACCTTTTCATGCTTCTCTTGATTCTTGTGTTTGAAAGTCAAATTTTCTATTCAGTTCTGGTCTTTTCACTGAGAAAGCTTGAAAATCCTCTATTTTATTGAAAATCCATATTTTGTCTTGGAACATGATACTCAGTTTTGCTGGGTAGGTGATTCTAGGTTTTAATCCTAGCTCCATTGACCTCCGGAATATCGCATTCCAAGCCCTTCGATCTCTTAATGTAGAAGCTGCCAGATCTTGGGTTATTCTGATTGGGTTTCCACAATACTCAAATTGTTTCTTTCTGGCTGCTTGCAGTATTTTCTCCTTGATCTGGGAGCTCTGGAATTTGGCAACAATATTCCTAGGAGATTTCTTTTTGGGATCTATTTGAGGAGGCGATCGATGGATTCTTTCAATTTCTATTTTGCCCTGTGGCTCTAGAATATCAGGGCAGTTCTCCTTGATAATTTCTTGAAAGATGGTATCTAGGCTCTTTTTTTGATCATGGCTTTCAGGCAGTCCAATAATTTTTAAATTATCTCTCCTGGATCTATTTTCCAGGTCAGTGGTTTTTCCAAGGAGATATTTCACATTGTCTTCCACTTTTTCATTCCTTTGGTTCTGTTTTATAATATCCTGATTTCTCATCAAGTCACTAGCTTCCACTTGCTCCAATCTAATTTTTAAAGTAGTATTTTCTTCAGTGGTCTTTTGGACCTCCTTTTCCATTTGGCTAATTCTGCCTTTCAAGGCATTCTTCTCCTCATTGGCTTTTTGGAGCTCTTTTGCCATTTGAGTTAGTCTGTTTTTTAAGGTGTTGTTTTCTTCAGTGTATTTTTCAGTATTTTTTTGGGTCTCCTTTAGCAAGTCATTGACTTGTTTTTCATGGTTTTCTCGCATCCTTCTCATTTCTCTTCCCAATTTTTCCTCTACTTCTCTAACTTGCTTTTCCAAATCCTTTTTGAGTTCTTCTATGGCCTGGGGCCAGTTCATGTTTTTCTTGGAGGCTTTTGTTGTAGGCTCTATGACTTTGTTGTCTTCTTTAGGCTGTATGTTTTGGTCTTCTTTGTCACCAAAGAAAGAATCCAAAGTCTGAGACTGAATCTGGGCACGTTTTCGCTGCCTGGCCATATTCCCAACCAACTAACTTGATCCTTGAGTTTTTCAGTGGGGTATGACTGCTTGTAGACTAACGAGTTCTATGTTCCACGTTTGGGGGGGAGGTGCCAGCTCTGTCAGACCCGCACTCCTCCTTCCCCAAGAACCCCCAGTCCAGACTGGGCTTAGATCTTCGGCAGGCTGTTGCACTCCTGCTCTGATCCGCCACTTAATTCCTCCCACCAGGTGGGCCTGGAGCCGGAAGTTACAACAGCTGTAGCTGCCCCACCTCCGCTGCCCCCGGGGCTGGAAGCCGAACTGCGAACTCCTTCCACTCCCGCAGCTCCTCCCACCAACCTTCTCCGCAGTCTTTGGTGTTTGTGGGTCAAGGGGTCTGGTAACTGCAGCTCACATATTCAGGGCGCTTGGGCCCCCTCCGCCCGGCTTCCGGTCTGGATCGTCCACGCCGCTCAGGCTGGGCTCTGCTCCACTCCGTTCTCAGCTCCCAGCTCCCAGCTCCCAGCTCCGTGTGGAATAGAGCTCACCCAGAGACCATCCGGGCTGTCCTGGGCTGGAGCCCTGCTTCCCTCTGCTGTTCTGTGGGTTCTGCCATTCTAGAATCGGTTCAGAGCCATTTTTTATAGGTTTTTGGAGGGACTCGGGTACGGAGCTCACTCTAGTCCGTGCTTACCAGCCGCCATCTTGGCTCCGCCCCCAGGGGACAGCTTTTCCCCACACTTAATGTTATCTCCTGCCTCTGTGTACTCCCAAGTGCTTCTGCAAGCCTATGATGCTTACCTTCCTCATCCCTAACTCTGAGACTCCTTATCTCCATTCAGAGCTCCATGCTGGGTCCCCCTTCTCTGTGCAATCTGCTCTGATCTGACCAGTTCTTAATGTTCTCTCCTTCTTTGGATGACCTTGTAATTATTTATCTGTGCTGGATCCCCCTTCCACAATATGCAGCTCTTTGAGGGTAGCTGTTGTCTCTTTCGCTAGCCTTCCACTCCCAGGGAGAGCAGAATGCCTTGGACAGGTTATTTAGGCACCGCATAAGTGATTATTGAGTTGAAAGGGTAAGTTGGGTTTGAGAGACTGGCATGACATCCCAAGAGAGATGACTAGAAGGCACTTATTATTAACCTTCCCTATAGGAGAACTTGGGGGTGGGACCATCTACATTGTGATTATGGAAGCCCAGGAAGGAAAACAAAATGTACTTCACTCAAAGTCTTTCCTCTCCAACTTCTGCTTTCATACGTGGGATCTTCTCTATACCTATCGATGCTCCCTCAGAACCCTAACTTTTCAGTTCTTCAATTGACTCATTTCCTGTGTCTTACACCTGCACCCACCTAGATGGTCATATTCTTTATCTTTCAACCGCCCACAAGTGTTTCACCTCCATGTTCATAATCTCCAGGCAAAGTAACATTCCATTGTCTCAAACCCAAATTCTATGTTGACTTGGGGGAGAGTGATGTGTTCATGCATGATGGAAACCAGAAGGGTGGGAGAGAAGCAGGGTGAGAGCGGGAAGGAGTTCAGAGGAAAAGCCCTCATGCCATAGTCATCCCTTGATGCCCAAAGAAAAAGAATAATTTCTTAGCCCTCCTCCTACTTTTCCTTTCCTCATAAGCTAACAGCTAAGTGTGAAAACTTCTAATCCTAAACTCAGCTATTATGATCACTTGGGAGCTGTCCACCTCCCACATTAGAGAGGTTGCCCAGGATTTAGGGATTTCTTCAGAGAGTAGACTGCTGGAACTGAGTCAATTTATGACCACCATTGGGGAAGTAGGTGAAACCATACTGAAGTAGGTGGCTGTGGGGGGAAAACCCCCCATAGGTCATAGGTTTTGGGGCATTCCTCTTTGGAGGAAGAAGAGTTAATTAAGGAAATCTATGGAAGACTCTAACTCTGTCCAGAATCATTTGTAGGCACTTCAGTCTTATTCCCCACACCTTGGGGATTTTGGAGTCTCAATATGGTTGTGGTTACATAACCAGGGTACGGGACAATTTTTTTTCATCAGGCCCTTGTATCAATTGAACCCAGTGATAATAATGATAATGATGATGATGATGATGATTTGAGATTTAAGATTTGAAAAAATGTTTTATCTCTATAATGTCATTTCACCCTCACAACAACCCTGGGAGGTGGGGACTATGACCATCTCCATTTTATGAATGAGGAAAATGAGTCTGAGAGAGGTTCTTGCCTTGGATCATGGTGTTAGCAAGTATCTGAGGAAGGATTAAAACTCCAGTCTCCTGCACTTCAAGGCCAGTGTACTCTCCATCGTCACCCATTAATATTGTTATTCAGTTCTGTCTGACTCTTCGTGACCCCACTGGGGGTTTTCTTGGTAAAGATACTGGAGTGGTTGAAGAAACTAAGTGACTTGTCTAGTCACACAATTAGTCCCTGAGGTTGGATTTGAACTCAGGTCTTCCTGACTCCAGTCCCAGCATTCTATCCACTATGCCACCTACCTGCCCCAAAGGCAACCCATTAACTGGCTTCCTGTCTTTCGCAGCATTGAGAAACAAGCCCAGTGCCACAAGGCAATTCTTCTTAATTCAGTTCAACCCATGTTTGTAATGTGTTTATATACCTGACGTTTCCACAGCTTTGAGGTGTGCAAAGAACTTTAAATACATTATCTTATTTGAGCATCACAATCGCCCTCTGAGGTAGGTACTATTGGTATTATTATCTCAATGTGAAGAAACTGAGTCTCGGAAGGGCTACACAACGTACCCACAGGTAGTAAGAGGTTGAGCTGGGATTCAAACCTAAGTGTTTCTTCATATACAGAGTGGTAAAGTAGGAGGAGTGCTGGGCTGGGAGTTGGAGGGCTTGGGTTCGAATTCTGGCTCTGGTACTCGTTAGCTGTGTGACCCTAAGCAAGTCACTTCACATCTCTGGGCCTTGGTGCTTCATCTTTAGAGTAAGGGGATTGGCCCAGATAGTGTCTAAAGTACTGCACATCTCTGAATCTCCCATCCTCACTGCCAGTCCAGCCTCTTTCCTACCACATCAAGCAATGTCTCACCTGAGCACTAAACATTGTTCTCTGTAATGAGAATGCTATGGTGTGCTGGTCATGGTTTAGGAGTTAAAAGGGATCTTAGGCACCTTTGAATCAACCTCCCTCCCATCGTTTGTCAGACACACAGAGGGGTCAAAGGACAACTAGGTGACATAGTGAATAAAAATAGGACCTCAAGTCAGAAAGATTTGAGTTCAAATTCTACCTTGAGTTAGCAGCGTGACTCTTTGCAAGTCACTTTTTTAAATCATCAAATTGTAATTCTTTATTAGGTATGGAGGGTTTGGGGTCCCCTTCTGCTGTTGCAACAATCCGGCCAGCAGCTGCTGTGGGGGTGAAAGACCAACACAAGTCCAACAACAAGAATGCTGCCAGCACAGGTTCTTTTGATCTGCTTTACTAAGGAAAGCAACGGTTAAGGGGTTAATAAGCTTACTTTAATTCGGCATACAAATACCATTCACTTAGTTTGGGGGAAAAAGCCAGCAACCTGAACTTAAGAGCAAATACAAACCAATTACAAACATACATTATAAACAGACAAAACACAATACCAGTTACCAAGAAACCAACATCTCAGTTCAGGAGCTGGGGAGCTCATAACAAGGGCTGGCCCAGAGTCATGCACCATTCCTCCTATAGCTCAGAGCCCCAAGCAAATAGCTCTGTTCTCTCTTTTTATACAGTCTTTAACCATCATTAAACGTCATCTGAGCGACCAGAACTTAGGCTCCTACTATTGGCTCTCATCTTAGCAAACTCCCTTAGGGCCCTGGGGATTTCAAGTCCACATATGTAGGCTTAGCACCTAGTACATAAGGGTTTGGGCCTGGGGCTTTGCACCTAGTAAGGCTCAATCAAAGATACTTAATTAATTTATCTTCCTAAAACAGTAAAAAAAAGTCCCAAATTAATTGAAATTACATCTGCCCCCACCCAACCCTCCTTTTTTGGAGCTAATTATAGACCCCCTCCCCAAACCATTTTGAACCCCATAATCTGAGAATGGCCTAAAATGTGGATTGGCTAATCAGGAGAGGCATTGTGGCCCACTCTGAGCTTAACCTACCATAATGCTTTGCAATGCTTTAGCATAAATATATAACATTTCTAGATTTAAAAACAAATGAATTTCATGGGATTTGGGTAGACATCAATTGAATTAATATTAGATTAAGTCTGGATACATGGTTGGTGTTACATGAATCCCTTTATGTTCACAGGCTTCAGGGGATCTCTTGCAGTAAGGTTCTGAAGCCACGTAGTAGTTGTTGGAAGTGTAGCCAGACTTTTTCAAACAAGTGCTCTATTGCTTTAAACCACAAACTCCTGAGGACTTTCAGGGCCACTTTCATGAATAGGGATGGATGAGGAAGGGGAGAGATGGCAGGTGAGTTGGAGGAAAGTGCAGATGAAGTTCACATTTTCTTCATCCCTTCCTTATACTCCCAGGACACACCTACTATTTTCTGATGTCCCTGCTCCCACCCTGAGCAGCAAAGAAATTTTATTCCTTCCAGTTCCTCTCACTGATCTCTGTCTCTCATAAGTCCCCCTACTGAGATTTGAGGTCTTCCCTTCCAATTCTAACTTCTGAGATGTTCTGATCTCTAGGACTGTGCCCCCATCAGAATCAGCTCTATAAATAGTCATTGAAGGTAGTGAGCACAGCCTTGGATTGAGGGAGTTGATTGTGGGAGAAATAAATCCTGGGTTTTGGGTCAAGGATGCAGGAAATCAATGGACTTTAACCCAACTTTAACCCAGAATACTTGCTGCTCTACATTCATTTCCAGTCCTTTAAGAAAAATGGTATCTGAATATAAGTTGGTATGGCTCTTTCCCACATTTAATATTGTCTGTATCCTGCCTCTATGGACTTAAAAGTGGTTCTGCAGGCCTGCTATGCCCACCCTCCTCATCTCCACCTCTGAGACTTTTTAATATTCATTTAGGGCTCCATGCTGGGACCCTCTCCTCTGTGAAGTGTCCTGTGATCACTCCAGTTAATGTTTTCTCCCTCCTTGAATTATTTTGTGATTATTTATCTGCGTTGGATTCCACTTTCACAATATTCAACTCTTTGAGGGTAGCTGTTGTCTCATTTATTATCCTTGTATTCCCAGCAAGAGCAGAATGCCTTGGAAAGGGTATTGTGTGCACTAAATAAATGACTATGGAAGTGAAATGGTATATTGGCTTTGAAAGACTGGCATGACATCCCAGGAGAGGTCATGATGAGGCAGTTGTTAGGCCTCCCCATGGAAGAATGAACTTGGGGGTGGAAGTCTAGCTTCTGAGCCCATTTGCATTGCAAATATTGAAACCCAGGAATGAGCACAAAATGTTCTCTACTCAAAGTCTTCCGTCTCCAACTTGTAACCTCATGCTAGGGGATCTCACCACACATATTGATACTCCCTCAAACACCTTAACTTTTTAGTTATTCAATTTAGTCATTTCCCCTGCCCTACCGCCAAATCATACCTAGGCTACACACAAAGATGGTCATATTCTTAATCTTTCCATCACCACAAGTGTCCACTTCCATTTTCATAAACTCTGAAGTTGGTTGTTCTGATCACACCCCGGTTTCATTCCTCATCTCCCTCTGCCATAGCAGCCCTGACCCTATTTTTCATCCTCACTATGACCACTTCCTCCACCTCTAAGTTCTTCCTCAGGCCATCCCTTCTACACTAGCTTCACTCTCCTCCCTTCCCAACCTTGATCACTTGGGGAACCCGTTCAGATTTACACTGCTCTTTTCTCTTCTGGCCTTTGGCCCCTTGTCTTACCCCTGCTAAGCCTCAGTCTTGGATCACTCCCACCATGCGTTGCCTTCACTCCTACTCAAGTGATGCTGACCAAAGCTGGAGGAAACACAAAATTGCTGACTGGCTCACAATAAATATCAGTTACATAATCTCAATTGAGCTTTCACCCCAACAAGGTGATCCTTGGACACCACCCAAATATCACTACTTAAAATTTGGAGCGTGAAGCAATTACTAGTGTGATATTACTGTGAATAATACGAGATGTTGAGGTTGGTTTGCAGTTCGAACATAATACAATATGATATAGGATTGAAAACATCTATTGTGCCACCTAGAGACCAATTTGATATATTTAAACACTTTAAACTCTTTAACACATGGTGCAGCTGAGAACTCTTCATTTGGGTTGTACACAACATTTTATTAATAATATGTTTCAAAGTGACGCCAATGCTTAAAATTAACATTCAAAAGAATAAAATAATGATGTGATATTTTTCATGGTAAACAAATACATGGATGTTTATGGAGAAGCAATGGGGGCTTTCCAAGGACATCAGGAGCACTCATTGAGATCAGTGATGACACTTATTCGTAGCCAGCATGTCTATGCAGCCTTATGATTTGAGAAACCCTTTACAAACTCTGTCAGGGTAGGATAACAGCACCAAGAGGCCATATACACAATAAACGTTAGGTCTTGGAGAGGAAAAAAATGAAGCACACTGTTTGCTCAAGGAAGAGAGATTTGGGACCATGAAGACAGATGATTGCTTGACAAGATTTTTGTGTTAGAGGATTTTTAAATCACTTTTCTTTGCCAGGAGAGAAAGTTCAAGCTGGAGTGTGTTTTGTAAATAGCTGTTTGCATGTCAGACTTTGAGTTCTTTGGGGGCAGTTTTTTGTTCAACAAGCATTTATTGAACACCTACTATGTGCCAGGACCTATGCTAAGCACTGGGGATACAAAAAGAATCTCTGCTTTCAAGGAGCTCTGAGTCTATAGAGAGAGACAACATGCAAACAATTATGTACAAATAAAATATATATGTATATGAGCACACATATAACAATTTTCCTGTATATATATGTATGTGTGTATGTATGTATGTACATATAGCCACACATATGGGAAATTGGAGATAATCAGCAGAGAGAAGGCATTAAGATTGAGACACGTATTGTTTTTATAGTCCCAGCACTTAGTGCAATGTCTGCCATAGAGCAGGTGCTTAATAACTGTTTGACTTGACTTGCTTTCACTTGGAAGATGACTGTTGTGAAGGCAAAAGGGCATCAATCCAATATGCTGAAATATGTTATGTCCATTGGACTTCAAGGTCAAAGAGTACGCTGTGGGGTAGGAAAGAAAAAACAAAGTCATGGAGAATTCTGTCTCCTGTCATCAGAGGGAGTAAAATAAGCGAGTGTGAGGTAGAAGAGTATGAGATTGAAGCATGAAAAGACAGCCCTTGGGGCAGGGTCATTCACATTTTTTTACACTGGCACATTACCAGCCCCACAAAAAAGTGAAGTGAAACCCAGGCGGAATTTCTTAGGAAAGAAGAGCAACTCTGGGTTTTCCGTATTTGTCAGTGCCTACCAGTGAGCACTGAATAAACGCTTGAGGATTTCACTTGATGTGACTTGGATAGAGACTTTTCCATGACAACCAAGACAGTGGCACCTAGTTCTGTAAATGGCTCCATGAGCAATATGCTTTTAAGCAGCGAAGATTAAATGTCCAAAGCTAAGCCTGAAGCCTCTACCTGTGGTATACACTAGACAGGGAGCTGGTCTGGGGACTAGGAAGACCAGAGAGCTTTGTGACACACTGCCTATGTCTCCCTGGGCGAGTCACTGGTTATGTGCCAGTCAACTCCACAGCTTCAAAACCAATGCTTCCTTTTTTTACGTATATCTCTGGCACATAGTGTAACATCTGTCACATATTCATGACCTAACAAATGCTTAATGATTGATTGGAGATATATTCAGGGGCAGGCCTTTCCTTTTAAATGTTTCTGTTAGTTTTGCCCTCAGAACCCAGTTGGTGGTTGACAAATAACAGACTAATCATATGGTCATAGTCTTCAGAGAGGATTGTTCTTACCCTGAAGGTTTAAAAGACTCATATAAGTGGTTCCGGTTGTGCTCAGACATCTCTTAAAACAAAGGATTTCCATTGTCTCAAACCATAATGTTATGTTTATTTAGGTTAGGGTTGGTGTATTTATGCATTATGGAGACTGGAAGGGTGGGAGAGAAGGAGGGTGAGAGAGGGAAAGAGTTCAGAGGAAAAGTCCCCGTGCCTTAGTTATACCTTGATGCCCAAAGAAAGAATTTAATTTCTTGATATTCCAGCTACATTTCCTTACTTCATAAGCTAAAAGTTAGGTGTGTAAACTCTTCTCTTCCAATCCCAGACTCAGCTTTGGTGGTCCCTGGTGCCCTGTTCACATCCCACACTAGAGGAGTTGGGGATTTCTTCACAGAAAAGGCAGCTGGGAATGAGCCAATTTCTGGCCACCTCTGGGGAGGTGGGCAAAACCATACATCCAAGACGCGGTTGTAGGAGGGAAAGCAGGTCATAGCTATGGGGGAATTGGTGCAAAGAGGAATGTCAAGGAAGAAGAAGGATGAAAAGACAATAAGGAAATCCGTGGAAGACCCTAACTTTGTCCTATAGCCTCCTACTAGGCACTTCACCGCTGTTCCCCACACCTCCCATATTTTGGAGTCTTAATGTGGTAATGGTCATATCGCCAGGCTAGAGGACAAATTTTGTCATCAGGCACCTGAATTAATTGAACCCACTTACAACAACAACCACCACCACAACAACAATAAAAACGACAACAAAATTTGTGTAGTGCTTCAAGATTGGAAAATGCTTTATCTGTATGATGTCATTTCACCCTGAGGTGGGGGCTGTAGCCGTCTCCATTTTATGGATGAGGAAGTTGAGTCTGAGAGAGGTTCTGGCCCTGGATCACAGGGTCAGAAAGTATCTGAGAAGGATTAAGACTCCAGTCTCCTGCACTCCAAGGCCAGCGCTCTATCCGCTGTTTGCCGTGATGGTTGTTCCATCACATCTGACTCTTCATGACCGCATTGGGGGTTTTCTCGGCAAAGATACTGGAGAGGTTTTCCCCTTCCTTCTCCAGCTCATTTTACAGATAAGGAAACTCAGTGACTTGTCCAGGGCTCCCCGGATAGTAAGTGTGTGAGGCTGCATTTGAACTCAGGTCTTCCTGATGCCGGTTCCAGCATTCTATCCACTGAGCCACCTAACTGCCCCAGAGGCAACCCATTAACTGGCTTCCTGACTTTCACAGCACGGAGAAACAAGCCTAATGCCACGAGGCAATTCTTCTCAATTCAGTTCAACATTACATGTTTGTAATGTGTCTATTGATACCTGGCGTATCCACCGCTTTGAGGTATGCAAAGAACTTTAAATACGTTATCTCATTTGAGCATCACATTAGGCCCGTCAGACAGGTACTGTTGGTATTATTATCCCAACCTGAACAGATGAAGAAACTGAATTTCAGAAGGGCTACACAATGTGTCTAGAGGACAGGGGTAAAGGTGGGATTCAAACCTTGATCTTTCTTCAGATACATGGGGGTAAAATGGGAGGAACGCTGAGCTGGGAGTTGGAGAACCCGTGTTCTAATCCTGGCTCTGGTACTTCTTAGCTGTGGGACTCTAAGCAAGTCGCTTCCCCTCTCTGGGCCTCCACATCTCGTTTTAGAGGGAGGGTATGGGCTGAGATGGCCTCTAAGATGCCTTCCCTCTCTGAATCTCTCTTCCTGATTCTAGGTCCAGCCTGTTTCCAAGCACACCAATCATGTCTCCAGGGAGCACAAAATGTTTTTAGAGAATAAGAATGTTATGTTATCTTAGTCATAGTTTGAGTTAAAAGGGCCCTTAGACACATTTCAGTCTCCCTACCCTTCATTTTACAGATTAGGAAACTGAGGCACAGAAAAATCAATAGTGAGTAAAAGGCAGGACCTGGAGTCAGAAAGATCTGAGTTCAAAATCTGCCTCAAGCACTTAGTAGTGTGATCCTAGGCAAGTCACTTAAATGAGGTCTACCTCAGTTTTTTCATCTGTAATATGGGATGAAATTAGTGCCTCCCCACCCCGGGTTGCTGTGGTGATAAAATGAGATAACATATGTAAAACATTTGGCAAATGTATATATGTATGTACATATATATGTATGTATAATGTAATATTTAATGGCTTGCCTGAGGTCACACAGCTGTTGTGTCTCTGGTAGGACTGGAACATGGGTCTTCCTGCCTCTGACCACCACCCCACAGAAATTTTTTCAAAGTGGTGACAATCTACCGAGGGAAAAGACTTTCCTAAACTATGGCACAAGGGTAGATGATAAAGTAGAAAAAGGAGAGGTCAAGGAAAAGTTCTTGGTGGGGGAAAGATCATTTTGCCTTGATCAACCAATAAACTTTTATTAAGCAGCTCCTATGTGCCAAGCACTGTGCTACACTCAGCCACTATTGGGCTCAGGCCCAGGTTCATAGAGTGAGTGACACCTTCGCTCTTCCTGAAAAGAAGGGCAGGCATTCTACGGCTGGAGTTCAAAGGCAGGAAGAGTCCATTTTACAAAATGGGGAGCAGCCCAAGACAGGATGTGGAAATGGAGGAGGCCATAGAGGCTTAAAGACAAATGTACATAAAGGAGATGCGAGATATTGGATGTGTGGGTTAGAGCCAGACTGCAGAAAATCTTCAATGCCTAGTGGTGCTATTTTAAAATTTTCTTGTGGCATGCAATGGGAATTCCCTGATGGCTTTTGGTAGAAGAACAGCATGCTCAGAGTAGTATAGGAAGGGGATACTTTGCATTGCTGAAGGCTGGAATGGATCAGTGACAGAATGGAGACAGGGAGACCAATTAGGAGGCCACTACATTCATCTAAGTGAGAATCAGTGAAGAATCAGAGAAGAATGTCTGGAATTCAAATGGAGTGGAGAAGCAGACATTGGGTGGGGGGTAGATAGGAATACATCAGAGAGGCAGACTCCATAGGCTTTGGCAGTAGACTAGATATACGAGGTGGGGAAGAAATGGGATGGCAATTTGACTTGAAGATTATTCCATTGTTAAGGTTGTGGTACCAATGTGAAAAGTGAAGGTTGGCCCCTGGAAAGACCATGTTTTCAGGAGATGATGTGTTTATAGGTCATTGATCTAGAGTTCAAAGTGACCTCAGAGGCTCTCTAGTCCAGTCTCCCTCATTTCACAGTTGAGGAAATTGAGAACTTGTAACAACAATGCTGCTTGCAGCTGCTGTGGAGGCACAGGGCCAATAACACCGGCACACAGGAGGGCTGCTAGTCCAGGTCCTTTGATCCGCTTTTCTAAGGAAAATAACTTTAGGGGGTTAACAATCTCAGTTTAATTAAGCATACATATATCCCTCACTTAGTTCAGGGGAAAAGTCAGCACCCTGAACTTCAGAATAAATACAAACAGAAATTACTACCATACATTATATAAAAAGAGCAAATAACAGACAGAGATCAACAGACAGGCCTCTATTTGTGTGACCAAAGAATTACATAGTTACCGGAGAGAGAGGTACCAGCATCTGGGTTTTCAAAGGGGGAAGGGGCTCCAACAGCTACCCAGGACTTCATCTGAACAAATCACCAACACGCTTCCAATGAGTGTGCCCTCAATGGCAAAACACCAACCTCGGAGCTCTCATACCCTGTTCAGGGCACTGAGGGCTCAGAGGCCTGTGGTCTCACATCTAGTTAACGAAAGGGTGTGGGCCTGCCTCTAATCAGGCCTCCAGGTGTTGGCCCCACCTGAGGCCTGTTCAATGGGCAGGAAAGATCTTTCATTTACAGACTGGCCTTACAGGCCTAGAGATGATAAATGATTTCTCAAGGACACAAAGTTAGTAAGCTTCAGAGGTGGGATTTTTTTTAATTACTGAAACTTAAATACACAATAATAAAAGAAAAAGAAACTTATTATAAGCTTAAATATTGAAACTGAAGTACATAATAAGAAAAGAAGGAAAAAGCATGTTGTGTACGCAGCAGAATGTAAGAGAGGATACAAAATATACAGCAATAAGTTTCCATTTCAAGGAAGCCTATATAATAAGTACTCTGCATTGTGTTGAGAGCTGTCCGTCTTTTCTTTGCTTCCTTGTTAGTCTTCTTTTATTCTCTTCCTCCCTTCTAACATGCCGCGCTCTCTTCTTTTATCCTCTTCCCTTCTATTTTCCTGTAGGGCAAGATAGATTTCTATATCTCATTGCTTGTGTATCTCATTTCCCAGTTGCATGTAAAAGCAATTTTTAACATTTGTTTTTAAAACTTTCAATTCCACATTTTCTCCCTTCTTCCCTCCCCACCCACCCTCATTGAGAAGGCAAGCAATTCAATATAGACCATTCACGTGCAGTCACGCAAAACATCTCCACAATAGTCATATTTAAAGTCATTCATACTTCTATCTACCCAAATCTTTCTTACGAACTACCCAATTACTAATAACAGTCTTAGACATACGTTTTATATTTTAAATACATAAGAAGTCTGTCGTTATTAAGTCTCTTGTCGTTAGTCTTTGGTATGTACCTTATATTTCTCTTGGCTCCTGTATGTCAAATTGTCCATTAAGTTCAGCTCTTCTTTCTTTTTTTTAACAAAGTCCTGAAAAATCTGACAGTTCATTAAAGGTCCATTTTTTTTCCCATTCAGGATTATGCTTAGCTTTGCTGGACATGATGTTTTCTGCTGGAATGCTGGTTCTTTTGCTTTTTGATATGTTCTAATAGTTCCAAGACCTGTGGTCTTTTAGTGTCACTTTTGCCAGGTCTCGTGTGATTCTAATTGTGGTACCACCATATTTAAATTGTTTTTTTCTTGTTGCTGATAATATTTTATCCTTGATCTGGGGGTTTTGGAATTGGACTATAATATTCCTGTGGGTTTTCCTCCTAAGATCTCCTTCAGGTAGAGATCAATGGATTTTTTTTTATTTCTACTTTCCCCTCTTCTTTTAACTCTTCAGGACAATTTTCTTTTCTTTTTTTAAATTAAATTAAATTTATTTAGTTTTCAGCGTTGATTTTCACAAGAGTTTGAATTACAAATTTTCTCCCCCTTTCTACCCTCCCCCCCACTCCAAGATGGCATATATTCTGGTTGCCCCACTCCCCAGTCAGCCCTCCCTTCTGTCACCCCACTCCCTTCCCATCCCTTTTCCCCTTCCTTTCTCGTAGGGCAGGATAAATTTCTATGCCCCATTGCCTGTGTCTCTTATTTCCTAGTTGCATGCAAAAACTTTTTTTTTGTTTTTGAACATCTGTTTTTAAAACTCTGAGTTCCAGATTCTCTCCCCTCTTCCCTTCCCACCCACCCTCCCTAAGAAGACAAGCCATTCAACATAGGCCGCATGTGTATCATTATGTAAAACCCTTCCACAATACTCATTTGTGAAAGATTAACTCTATTTTGCTCCTTCCTAACCTATCCCCCTTTATTGAATTTTCTCCCTTGGCCCTGTCCCTTTTTGAAAGTGTTTGTTTTTGATTACCTCCTCCCCCTATCTGCCCTCCCTTCTACCATCCCCCCTTTTTATCTTCTTCCTCCTTCTTTCCTGTGGAGTAAGACACCCAATTGATTGTGTATGGTATTCCCTCCTCAGGTCAAATCAGATGAGAGCAAGATTCACTCATTCCCCCTCACCTGCCTTCTCTTTTCTTCCTACAGAACTGCCTTTTCTTGCCACTTTTATGCAAGGTAATTTACCCCATTCTATCTCTCCCTTTCTCCCTCTCTCAATATATTCCTCTCTCATCCCTTAATTTAATTTTATTTGTTTAGATATCATCCCTTCGTATTCAGCTCACCCTGTGCCCTCTGTCCATGTATATATACACACACATACACACACACACACACACACACACACACACACACACATATATATATATATATATATATATATATATATATATGCATATTCCCTTCAGCTACCCTAATACTGAGGTCTCATGAATCATACACGTCATCTTTCCATGTAGGAATGTAAACAAAACAGTTCAACTTTAGTAAGTCCCTCGTGATTTCTTTTTCTTGTTTACCTTTTCATGCTTCTCTTGATTCTTGTGTTTGAAAGTCAAATTTTCTATTCAGCTCCGGTCTTTTCACTGAGAAAGCTTGAAAGTCCTCTGTTTTATTGAAAATCCATATTTTGCCTTGGAGCATGATACTCAGTTTTGCTGGGTAGGTGATTCTTGGATTTAATCCTAGCTCCATTGACCTCCAGAATATCATGTTCCAAGCCCTTCTATCCCTTAATGTAGAAGCTGCTAGATCTTAGGTTATTCAGATTGTGTGTCCACAATACTCAAATTGTTTCTTTCTGGCTGCTTGCAGTATTTTCTCCTTGATCTGGGAGCTCTGGAATTTGGTGACAATATTCCTAGGAGATTTCTTTTTGGGATCTATTTGAGGGGGCGATCGGTGGATTTTTTAATTTCTATTTTACCCTCTGGCTCTACAATATCAGGGTAGTTCTCCTTGATAATTTCTTGAAAGATGATATGTAGGCTCTTTTTTTTGATCATGGCTATCAGGTAGTCCAATAATTTTTAAATTTTCTCTCCTGGATCTATTTTCCAGGTCAGTGGTTTTTCCAATGAGATATTTCACATTGTCTTCCACTTTTTCATTCCTTTGGTTCTGTTTTATAATATCTTGATTTCTCATCAAGTCATTAGCTTCCACTTGCTCCAATCTAATTTTTAAGGTAGTATTTTCTTCAGTGGTCTTTTGGACCTCCTTTTCCATTTTGGTAATTCTGCCTTTCAGGGCATTCTTCTCCTCATTGGCTTTTTGCAGCTCTTTTGCCATTTGAGTTAGTCTATTTTTAAGGTGTTATTTTCTTCAGTATTTTTTTTCTGTATTTTTTTGGGTCTCCTTTAGTAAGTCATTGACTTGTTTTTCATGGTTTTCTCGCATCCTTCTCATTTCTCTTCCCAATTTTTCCTCTACTTCTCTAACTTTCTTTTCCAAATCCTTTTTGAGTTCTTCCATGGCCTGAGACCAGTTCATGTTTTTCTTGGAGGCTTTTGATGTAGGCTCTTTGACTTTGTTGACTTCTTCTGGCTGTATGTTTTGGTCTTCTTTGTCACCAAAGAAAGATTCCAAAGTCTGAGACTGAATCTGAGTCCATTTTTGCTGCCTGGCCATGTTCCCAGCCAACTTACTTGACCCTTGAGTTTTTCGTCGGGGTATGACTGCTTGTAGAGCAAAGAGTACTTTGTTCCAAGCTTGAGGGGATGCACTGTTGTTTTCAGAGCTATTTCTATACAGCCAGCTCTGCCACACCAGCACTCCTCCTTCCCCAAGAACCTCCAACCAGGACCTGAATCAGATCTTCAGCAGGCTCTGCACTCCTGCTCTGATCCACCACTTAATTCCTCCCACCAGGTGGGCCTGGGGCCAGAAGAAACTGCAGCTGTAGTTCTGTAGCTGCACCACCTTTGCTGCCCCTGGGGTGGTGGCTGAACCTTGAACTCCTTTCACTCCCCGCAGCTTTTCCCACTAACCTTCTCTGTTGTTTTTGGTGTTTGTGGGTTGAGAAGTCTGGTAACTGCCACAACTCACTGATTCAGGGCGCTAGGGCCTGTTCTGCCCAACTCCTGGTCTGGTTGGTCCTGCCACCACCCACACTGGGTTCTGTTCCCCTCAGCTCCCAGCTCTGTGAGTGATAGGCCTTACCCAGTGACCATCCAGGCAATTCTGGGCTGGAGCCTTGCTTCCCTCTGCTATTTTGTGGGTTCTGCCATTCTAGAATTTGTTCAGAGCCATTTTTATAGGTTTTTGGAGGGACCTGGTGGGGAGCTCACGCAAGTCCCTGCTTTCCAGCTGCCATCTTGGCCATGCCCCCAGGACAATTTTCTTTAATTGTTTCTTGTACTATTGTATCAAGATTCTTTTTTTGATCATAGCTTTTAGGTAATCCAATTATCCTTACATTTTCTCTTTTTGATCTGTTCTCTAGATCAGTTGTTTTTTATGAGATGTTTCACATTCTCTTCTATTTTTTCATTCTTTATATTTTGTTCCATTATTTCTTAATCTCTTATAACATCACTGGATTCACTTTGCTAAATTCTGATTTTCAAGGAGTCATTTTCTTCCTTAAGATTCTGGTTCTACTTTTCTAATTGGTTGACTTTCTTTTCGTAATCTTATTTTTCCTGGATTGTTCTTATTTTCTTTTGTTTTTTCCTGAATCTCTCATTTGATTTTTTAAGTCTTTTTAAAAATTCTTCTATGAATTCTTTTTGAGGAGGTAGACTTTTGATGTTACTCTTTGGGGAGGAAGAGAGTTATTTGCTTTGGTATTCTCCTCCAAAGACGAAAGCCAGTCTTCTCCATTTGTATAGTAACTGTGTATGGTGGATTTTTTTCCTCCTTTGCCTATTCATTTTTAAAAATTTGTAGTTGTGAGAGATTGGTAAAAGTTAGGGAAAGTTAGGGTTCCACAGAAGAGTTAAGTATCAGCTTGAACAAAGAAGGGAATACAAATTAACTAAGGTAGATGGACCCAGCCAATGAGAGAATAGCTAGTAGCTTTCTGAAAACCACAAACTCCAGATATAGGCAAAACTGGCCTAAACTGGCCAGATAATGGTCAGGGTTGAAGAGAAAACTGGGTCAAATAGCTACCAGGCATGCTTAATTGGCTAATTGAACATTACCTTATATACCTACAGGGAGAAGTTTTCCACCGTTGTTGAACATGGCACGTATGATGAGGGGAAGGGGACATATTTACACATATCAAGGAGAGAACATATGAAGAGGTGTATCAGGAAGAGTGTAGTGGACCAATCTGCTCTCTGAGGGGAGGTACTGAGTTGATGGTTCATCAATTTGTGTCCATCTAACACTATAAAGGGGATCTCATTTTTGTAAGCAGTACTCCCTCTTCCTAAAAATGAATGGAGTCCACTCCTGGCCAGGAATGTTTACCAATTCCTTTGGATTCCTCAATAATAATAAATTGCTCTTGATACCTGAATTTCAGTGCCAAGTGTATTTCTAATAGTAGTAGCTCAGTTTTCATAACCACCTTTAGTCCTGGGATATGGGGGACTTTGCCTCTGGCCTCAGATCCTCCTTCAGTTCCCTTCTCTGGCTTGGAACTGGAACCAATAGCTCCAGCCTCCTGTAAGTGCCCACAGCAAATGGACTCCCCACTTCACTGCTTCGTGCTCACCAGGAGTGTGCTGATCCCTTCTAACTCAGGGCCACTATTTTGGCAGCACAGCTGGGTCTGGTGTTCCTTGTCAGCAGAGGTTCCCTAGATTTTCCCTGGCTTAGAAACCCAACATTCCTCACTGTTAGGGTAGGGAAGGGAGGGTAAAAGTTCCTGCAGCTGGGGTGGAGACAGCTTCCCAACCTAGCTAACCCTAAGATTTGATGCTTGTTGTTTAAGCAGATATAGGAATTACCTTGGAGGTGTTTGCTCTTCACTGGGATCAAACCCCAATCACTGATTTTCTTCAGACCCCCAGGAGGACCCCTGTTCTGCCCCCACTCATACTTATTTTTATGGTTCAATATTCACCCTGAGGCCCTATTTCATCTCTTTTGTGGGGAGAAATTTTGAAAGCTTGGAATTTTCTGACATACTCTGCTCTCTTCCTTGAATCCTCCTCCAAAGGTGGGATTTGAACTCAGGGTCTCTACCACTAAATACTTTGATCTTTCCAATACACGATGCTGTTTTTGAAATCTGCAGGTATGGGACCTTCAGGCTATCCAAGTATAGAAAAATGTCATGCAGTTAGAAAGAGAGGACGGGAGCTCCAGGAAAAGTTCCTAGTTAGATAAGGGAGTCATTGGCATAGAAATGACAACTTCAGGCCTGGGACAAAGTGGAGACAATCCTTTCTAAGCCCCAGCCCAAGGCAGTGAGCACACAGATTCACCCAGGAGAATGAGGCATGATGGGACATCACAGCATTAAAAGGGAGGAATTTAGATTCTTAGTGAAGTGAAACCTCACGAATACTCCTTTGAGGGTCAATGACTCAAAGCTTGAAAGAAATCCAACAAGTTGAGGTCAGACATTGTACAAAGAATGGGCACTGACAAGCAAGCTTCCCTTAGTCATCTATCTCAGCAACATCCATGTGTTTACTAGTTGCTCTGGACATAGTAGGTGTTTACCATTATTTGAACTGAATAGAATTGAACATGGGAGCATAACTTCCAATGAGCGCAGCCAACATGCCACTTTCTCATGGGTGCTATAGACTCTTGTTTTGAAAGCATCAAAGCTTAGAAGGCTGACAAAATCACTTGTGAGAGTAAGTTGTTGGGGATAGACATCTTAAAGTGTCTATGATTACACAAGGACCTCCACAAATCCAGGCTCAGTGTCCTCCCCACTGGCACATGAACCCAAGAGTCCTAAAAATACCAACACCTGTCCTGTACCTCTCAGAGCCCCAGCCCTGTTTCCAGCCTCCTAGCCTCCATCAAAGGGACTAAAGGGGACCAGGCTCCTTGGGGAGAAGAGACTCACTGTTCCCTCTCCCACCCCACCAGGTGCCACCAACTGAGCAGAAAGGGTGGGCAAGCCAGCCTAGCTGAGGCAGGGGAATTTCCACAGCTGGTCTGTTTTCTGTGCTTTCTTTTGAACTTGCTTCCATTCTCCCCACTTGTTCCCCCTTTCCAGCTTCCTTTTCTGTGTTCTCTGTCCCTATTAGAAAGTAAGCTTCTTGGGGCCAGTGCCTGTCTCTTTCTGCTCCTAATTGTATTCTCAGCACTTAAAATTGCATTGCCGGGCATGTAGTAAGCACGTGATAAATACTTTCTGATTAACTTCAGCCTATTGAAAAAAAATGTTTCAGTGACTCTTTGAGGAGGGAGGTGGAGAAAGTAAAAATATTGCTATCCCCATGCTTCCCCACACATACAAAACCAAGAGAAAGTAAAAAATACCCTTGTTAAGAAATAAGTGTACTCAAGCAAAAAAGAATACATAGAGGAGATTCTGAGGAAGTATTTCTTTTTCTATAGCTTGTATCCATTGCCTGTCAGGAGATTATTTTTTTTTCTTCTGTATTATTTGCCTTCAGCCATTAAGTAAAATCCTTGAAAAGAGGGATGGTCTGTTTTCTGTCTTTGAATTCTCAAAGGAGAGTGCAGAGCCTTGGTCATGATTGGTACTTATGAAATGTTTATTGAGCTGGGTTTGAGCTGTTGGCATGAAGTCCGGGGAGAGTTAGTGGAAGGCAATGGTAAGGATGGGGACAAGAAACACAAGGGATAGTTTGGTGGCAGACGTGTAGCTCCTGTAGTGACCTGAGTTGTGATGATTGATACCCAGAGGTGAACCCCAAACCAAGGCAAGGGGGCCTTTAGGCTCAACCACAGGGGTGAGGCAGGATGGGGCACCTGTGAGAGAAGCCAGACACATAGTCAGGCTACAGGTGGCAAGTGTGATTCAATTTGAAAAATGAACCCAGGGAGCTGAGAAGCAGCTTTCAAAGCAATATTTATCAGTGATGGCATTATCTACAACTGTTGATGCCTTTCAGCCTGAGGACTCCCTGAAGGCAACAACTGTTTGGCCCCTAAGATTGGGGGTTTCATGAAAGCATATCCTTTGCCTCTCCCCTTATCCCAAAGGACCATGGAGGGCAGGCACTATGTTTCTCCAATAGAACAGTGGCTCCCTGAGGATGGGACCATCTCTTCCACTTGACTGGGGACTAACCCCATGAAGGCAGATCTCTGTGATCAGAAAAAATAGTATAACTTATATAACATTTAAGGTTTGCAAAGCACTTCATATATGTTAAATAATTTTAACAATATAACCCTGTGAGGTAGGTGCAGCTATTATCCACATTTTATAGATAAGGAAACAGAGACAGAGAGGTAAGGGACTTGCTAGGGAGTGACTAAGGCAGCGTTTGAACTCAGGTCTTCCTGATTCCAGGCCCAGCACTCTATTTTCTATACCATCTAACATGTATAATTCAAGTAACAGTTACAAATGCCAGCTGTGCCCATGGCACTGTGAGTCCCCACTCTGCAGCTCCCCAACAACACCTGACAGTGATGACAGTCAAGGGGTTTCCTGCTCTCACCACAGGCTCCATTTCACTTCCACTTTTACCCCTGCCAGGCAGGGGCAGGTTCTGCCAGGAGATTTATGTGCTCTTTGGCAATGATAGGAGGGCAGGGTCTTGGCAGAGCCAATATCAAAGCGAGGAAGGCCTTGGGTATAAAGGAGAATCCTTTCTTACATGGGAACCATTAGGCTGAGAGGTGTATGGACTGGTAGTTCTCCTATGTGGGGAGATTGTGAGGACTCTAAACTGATACATACAGAACAGGATGGTGAACTGGAGAAAGGAGAGAGGGTCATTCTCATTCTGGGTACTCATTCTGGTGCTGTTTGCTGTGCAGGAGATCCAGACAGGTGAGTCTGGGAAAGCTGGGGGAGGTGGATGTAGAGCTCTGGGTTTGATATGGAAGGCTCGGTATGATGTGAGAAACACAAATGATGACCTCATTCCCTGACCTATTGTGGGGGGCACCATGTCTGTCATCAGTCCTCTGGGAACTACCAGTCTGATAGAGGAGACATTGATCATGACCTCGAGGGACTCCTAGTCTGATGGGGAGACTCCATGTAGAAAGAGGAAATATATAGGAGCAGAGAAGCAAGGATATAACTTGGAGCATCAAGACAGACCTATTACTTTGTTTCCAGGGGATAAAACTTAACTGACCCCAACCAATCTGAGTCAAACAGAGAAATGTCTTCAGAGAAAGGAAAATTCTACCTAAGACAGAAGTGGTGCCTTTAGAGGACACTTTCCGGTTTTTATTTCTGCAGCTTATTCCATTTAACTACTTAACACTGAGATTAGCTTATAGGAAGGAATATTTATTTCAAAGGCATAACAAAAAGACAAATACACTCAACATGGGGAGCATAATTCTCTCTTGCACCACCTCATACTCTGGGGTGGGGAAGGGGAATAAGTTCATAGTTTAACTCAATTCCTATATAGCACAGTGCCAAAATCGAAGTGCAAAGCTGCCCTTGAACTAGAGTCCCAAGTACACTGGCTTCTCAGTGCTTCCATTATGGGACTGGCTAGCTGTGCATCCAACCTGGAATCTTTCCTCTAAGGTTATCATGGTCTGGTAGGTGGGAAAACTACATCTTACACTTGAAACAGAGAGGACCTGAAAAAAATATAAACTCTAAGGCCCTGAAAAATGGTCTTAGAGTTTGTATTTTTCAGGTCTTGTCTCCTGAAAGGAGAGAGAATGACTTCCCCCTTTACCAGATTAGTTAATTGTGCCCATACTGTGGGTGAGCCTTCACCATCTCTGGATGCTAAGCACCAAAAAGATTGCAGGAAGGAGAGCAAGACTATCCCAGCCTGGCAGTTTGAATAACACAGGCTGTTCTAGTTACACATTTCATCAAAGGAGGCTTCTCTCATTCATGTGATAAGGAAATGCAGGATATCTTTTCCCAGACACCGGGTACCTCCTTCTTGTGATCTGAGAATGCTCCCAAACCCTCTTTATATCTATTTATATCTATATCTATCTATCTATCTATCTATATATATATATATGATGAAAAGTAACAGCGGGAGGTAGATGGGTGTGAGGAGATTCCAAGCTGCTGAGGCCCCCTCATATCTGATTCTCTTTTCCCTCTCTTCCATCTTGCCATTCAGCCCACCACAAGCATGAAGTGAAATTCACTGCAGTGGGCACACCCCAAACTCTCTTTGACCTCCTTATTGTTGCCTTCGTTGATGACGTTCAGTGGGGCTCCTATAACAAAGCAAGCCATCAGCTTGCGGTGAAGGCAGCCTGGATCTCTGAGGCCATGGGAACAACCTTTATTGAGGAGATGCAACGTTTGTTGATAAACCATGAGCAAGATTTCCAACGTGCCATTCGTCACCTCACAAGAAATGACACCAAAACTGAGAGTAAGTCCATCGCACGCATGCCTTACTCCAATCCTTTCCTTCATCCCAGTTTATCTCCTGTCAGCCAAGCCTGGTGGAACAATCCCGAAGAAACTGTTTCATTAGTATGAAATGTCAGGGGCTTAGACCACTGCTGCTTCATTCTGTGGGTAAAGGGCTGTGAAGGATTCTGTCCTGAACTACATCAGCTTCCCAAGACCCCAAGTCCTCCCTTGAAATCAGTTCAGAGGGCCTTCCCCTTCAACCTCAGAGTTTTCATATTTTATTTCTTTCCAAATGTCTTTAATAATTGTGTGTAAGCTCATCACTACTCATTCTAAACCACAGAAATGTGCTTATTCTATGGTCAAGAATATAAAAATATCCACATATGGATTCAGAAAGAATAAAGTATGAGAAGATTAGTAACAATTCATATAAAAGGCTGAATTATACTTGATTCCTAATCTTCTTTATCTTTTAACAGCTCCCCTTCCTGTCTTTGCTAGGATTCTTCCTAGGCTTGGAGAATCAGGTTTTCTTATAGAAACCAGAGTACTTCTACCTAACATACTGGTCACCCATGAAGTTCACAAAACAAATATCTTTTTCTTTTGGGACCCACAACAGAGTTTCTCTTCATCAATTTCTCCATAACCCAATTTTCTACCAGAGTATCCCATGTTTCTCTTCCCTACAGGGAATCACACACTTCAGTTTCGTTTTGAATGTGAATTAGGTGACAATATCCTGTTGGGTAGCCTTGTGAAGTATGGCTTGGATGGAGAAGATTTGATCCAAATAGACAGACTGGAAGGACAATGGACGGTCTTGAACCCTAGGGCTCATGGCTTCAAATTCACTGTGGAAAGTCCTTTCTGGACTGAAGAGAGAAAACATTACACTAAGAAATATTGTGTTGGAGCCATGCAGAAAATCTTTCAGAAATCAAGCATGAGAAAGAATTGTGAGTACATTTCCCCCACCCCTCTGCCATTTTTTTTTACTAAGACATCTCCTCAATCTTATTGTATAGTAGCTGGAAAACTGGAAGTAGGAGGTAGAAGACCTCAGATGCAGCTCTCTCTAAGAATACAACAATACACCTAGTAGAAATGTGAGAATTTATCTTTATTCATTTATTCAGATGATGGAAGTTCTACTCTGATGCCTCATATGGTATGAAGCTTATTGTAGGTTCTTTAAGGCAATATCCCCCTCCAATTTTTTTTTAGTATAAGGATTACACTTTATTTTAGTTTTGTGAACTTCCATGTTCCACAGCGTACAGTTGTCATATCAGCAGCCCTTCGCTGGAAAAAATATTCAAATACTTAAATGGTGGTCCTCTGCACGTGGATTTCACCTCCAGTGATGCAGTTATACTACCTGCACCATTGTCCATCCTGAGCACTTCTTGTCTCTATCCTTCCATACATTTGCCACAGGTGGTCTATCCCATAGTCTATGGTTCTTGCTTGATTTCACTTTTAAAAATTAATTTTTGATTTGTTAATTAACATAAATATATTTTCAAAGAACTGAAAGTTTTGGCCTCAGGGAGACATAAAACATCTATTTTACTTGGCTATCACTCTTTTTCTTTTGGCAGGGCAATTGGGGTTAAGTGGCTTGCCCAAGGTCACACAGCTAGTACATGTGTCAAGAGTCTGAGGCTGGATTTGAACTCAGGTCCTCCTGACTCCAGGGCCGGTGCTCTACTCACCGCACTGCCTAACTGCCCCCATCACTCTTTTTTAATTAGAGCTTTATTTTTAATTTAAAAAATCATTTTTCTCTCTCCCATCCCTTGCCAATGTAGGAAAAAAGAAAAACAAATTCCTTGTAGCAAACATACACAGTAAAGCCAAAGAAATTATGTCATTTGCTGTGTTTAAAAAATGGCCTCATCTGCACCTGAATCCATCTGCATTCTGTCAGGATGTGGGTAGCATGCTTCATCATCAGTCCTGTGGAGTGTTGGATTGTCACAGCATTGATTATAGTTCTTACAGCTTTCACAGATGTTTGTCTGCACTGTATTGTTGTTATTGTATAAATCATTCTCCCAGTTCCCATTTAATTTTTTCCCCCTTTTAAAATCTTCACTTTTAAAATGCTCATCCAGATGTGTTTATTTTTGTAAAACAAGTTACAGAATGATTTGTTCTTTGATATTGCTTACTTTACTCTTAATCAGTTCTTACAAGTGTTTCTGAATTTCTGAAATCATGCATTTCATCATTTCTTTCAGCACAATAATATTCCATCACATTCATGTACAACATTTTATTCAGTCATTCCCCAATTGATGCGTGTCCCTTCAGTTCCCACCTTTCGGCCACTACTAGAGGAGCTGCTCTAAGAATTTTGTACATATTGGACCTCTTTCCTTTTTCTTCATTCCCTTTAGGTGTAGGGCCAGGGTTGTTACAGTTCTGTCAAAGGGCATGCCCTCTTTAGCAACCTTTTTGAACATAATTCTCAATTGCTTTCCAGAATGGTTGTACTCATCTACAGGTACACCAAACATTTCTCCACAGCCCCTCCATCATTTTCCCTTTTCTGTGTCATGTTTGCCAATGTGATGGGTATGAGAGAGAATCTCAGAATTGCTGCAATTTGCCTTTCTCTCATTATTAAATTTTTGGAAATTTTCTTTATGTGGCTATAGAGAGACTCTTTCTTCCCTTGAGAACTGCCTCAGATCATTTACCAAGTGGCAACTGGCTCTTGTATAAATTTGAGTCAGTTCCAGTTATATCTTGGAAATGAGATGTTTCAGAGAAACTTGTCGCAAACATTTTCATTCTTTGCTTTCTCCTGACATTGAGGGAATACCAGTGGAGAGCTCTGGCCAGCCATCTATGACTTCTCCCACTTTCCATGGCCCACGCCACCATCTTTCCCATTCATATATTTCCCTGATGTCATAATTCATTTTCATTGTTCTTTGAAGCATGATATCAAAATACTCCTATGAAGTCATTAGTGCTTTTGAATGGATTTTCTTTCTTGACAACACCATTATATATATTTGAAAAGTTATACATGGTTGTGAGACATTGTTTATTGTATCTGTGGAAAATAGCTGCAGCGGAAAGAGCATAGTGTTGAATTCCAGATCCAATGTCCAATTTCTCTGGTCCTTAGGTTCCTCATTTATAAAATGTGGGTCTAAGTCCCTTCCTGTTTTACATAGATCACGGATTTTGTCCAACCCTCTCACTTTACAGCTGAGGATATCAAGTACCAGAGATGTTAAGGGATTTGCTTAAACTCACAAGGGAAGTAAAGCCGTAATCCAGGATTTTTCATAAACTCTCAATTGAGCTCTTCTCACTGCATCATGTGGCCTCATGGTGTCATGACTTGAGTCATTGTAGCAAATCATGGACACAATAAGTCCCATGGAAGAGGTTTCTTGGAGTCTTTGGCCCATAGGAGAGTAACTGGTGATAAAACATGGTAGCAGAGAAGCTCAAGTTCTGACTTGTCCTACCAAGCAGGGGCAGCGTGTAACATATACTTTGGGTCTGTTGGGAATGGCCCAGCCCATGGTGAGCACTGATAGAATCATTATTGGGTTACTGTGAGGAATTCTTTTGGTCCCAGAATATTTTGAAGACATATCTAAAATTTAATGGAGAGTCTGAGACTATGGCGCATTGATTGGGCACCTAAGTGGTGCCATGGATAGACCAATAGTCTTATAGTCAAGAAGAGTTTGAATCCATTCACAGAGACTTAGAAGCCATGTGACTCAGGACAAATCACGTGACCTTAGTTTGCCTTATTTTCTTCATCTGTAAAATGGGTATAATAATAGAATGTATCTTTTAGGGTTTTTGTGAGGTTCCAATGAGATGTTTCTGAAGTTCTTAGCTCAGTGCCTGGAGCATGGAAAGCACTGTGCAAACATTACCTGTTAGCATTGTTATTATTATTAAATAACTTCGGCGATGTGATTGAAGTATGGAAATATTAAAGAAGATGGTGGTCTGAACGTCTGATATTATTAGCTGCTTATCATCATTGCGGTCAGCTTAGACATCTCTTGCTTGTATAGAAACAGAGAACGACAGAATTTCCAGGTTGATAAGAATGTTATTGGATGTAAAAAAGCTTGTCTTCTAAACTATGCCCAGAACACATTCCTTTACTGAACGTGAGGAGACAAGATGTATGAAGTGTGGAATAAGGTGTGTGTGTGTGTGTGTGTGTGTGTGCACGCGTATGTGTGTGTATGTATGTGTGTGTGTATGTATGTGTGTGTGTGTATGTATGTGTGTGTGTATGTGTGTGTATTTCTACAAAGATGCTGAGGGTTTGCTCCTGATTATATATATCTCCTACAAGAAATGTGTCTTTTCTACTAAGACGTATGGGGGAAAGATATTAAACAGATTTCTGTTAATATAAACGAGAGGCGGGGGTGCTGCAGATGTTAACTCTTGCAGGGTTTTATCAATAAGGTCACTAGAGTATTTGTTTTACTGAACTGTTTTGTTTGGTTACAAAATATCTCTTACAGAATGGGTAATCTCTGAATGTTTATGATGTAAAAATGCAACATATCAACAAAATGCCCAAATATAGAAATGCATATAAAATAAAATAAACAGAAGCTCAACTTTAAAAAACGATAATATCTTAGCTTTTATGTAAGAAAATAACTTGCAGTTTTTAAGACAACAAAGAAGTAAAGTTCCTAATTATTATCAGGATTACTTAATATGATAAAATAAACTATCACGATGTGGTTCAGCTCTTTGCTTCTTCAGTGTAATGGAGAAATGTTAGAAAATAAAATGCTCATGTCACAAACAAAATCAATGTGATAAGGGGCCACCCCACATTCTTCTGGAGACCTCTAAGCGGGGGGAGCTCTTTCCCTTCCCAGGCGTTGCATTCCAGGTTTTAATAGCTTAAGTCTTCATAAACAACAAAAATGACAAAACAGCATCACATAACTTGAGAAAAGATAAACAACAAAAGAGGCAAAAATGGCCTCCTGCTGTGTACGGAACAGGGCGTTAGATACCAAGTGAGGAAGAAGGAGAGAATCGAGGGTTGGTCATTAAGAAGTAAGAAAGGGAGGGAGAGAGATTGTGGGGACCAATGGAGCCTAATTAACTTTGAGAATTACCTGTTCTTGCCTTCTGCCTTCAGTACCACCCGAGGTGTATGTGTCCCATCAAGATTTCCCCGATGGCACTATCAGCCTCTCCTGTACAGCCACAGGCTTCTACCCACCATCCATTCTGCTACACTGGAAGAAGGGTATTGATGGTGCTATATGGGGGAAAGAGAACTCCAGCGGCACCCTGCCTAATTCGGATGACACCTTCTATCTCCGAATCTCCCTGGAGATCCAGCCAGGAGACACAGGGACAGGTTATGCTTGTGTGGTAGATCACAGTCAGCTGGAGACACCAGCTGTGTACCCTGGTGAGTATCTCAGCCAAGCTACTTGGGCCCATACTCTCAAGGTCTAACCATGGGATTCTGTTAATTCCTGCCCATATCTATCATTCTCCCCATTGCACCATGGAGACATCTCATTCCTTCAATCCCCTTAATTTGCTGGCTCTTCTCCTTCCGTAGTTCCTGAGAAGTCCTCCAAGTGGAATCTTTGGGTGGTGGCTCTGAGCATCCTTCTAGCAGCCATCCTGATGATTAGCTGTTTTGTGATCTTCGCCAAATGGAAGAAGAGAATGGCAGGTGCGTATTGTTAGGTGAGAGGGAAAGGGATAGGAAGAAGAGAACACAAAAGAATAAAATGAGGTGTTATTGTTGGGTTGATGTTAATTGTATACTTTGTGAAAAGAATCCCAGAAACACAAAATCTCAGAGTAGGAAGGCACCTTGAATGCCACCTAATCCAAACCTTATAAGAACATAATTTCTCAACATTCACAGCAAATGATAATGTCATTGACTTCAAGTGATGTGGAAGTCACAAACTTAAGAAATATTCTTACCATATATTTATTTATTGGAAAGGAAGCACGGCTTAGTGGATGGAGAAGATCTGCAATGAAGTCCAATTTCTGACACAAACTGGTTGTTTGTTCCTGGGCAAATCACTTAATGTTCTACACCCTGGGCAACTCTCTAGTGCTCAAAGTTTCAGAGAAGATGTTAACCAACTTCCATGGGTAGAGAGAGTTTCCTTACCTGTGTTTAGCAGAATGTCTGACACATAGCATGCCTTTAATATAGGCTCTTTGTAGACAAACTAACTTGGGAATTCTTTCACCAGTAAAAGTGCAAACATAGTTCCTATATCTATATTTTGGTTGTACATCGACTAAATTTCCCATTTTATTCATCCTCTGCTTTTTCCTAGAAATCCATCCCTTTTAATAAGGAATTGAAAAGGAGGGGTGGGAGTGGTGACGATTTGGTGTTGGTTACAAAGAATGACCAAAGTCACTATCTTCTGATTTTGGACAGTTTTTGGACTTTTGGACCATTCAGATTATTAAGTTTATTTTCATATATGGAGGCAGAAGGTGTCTCTCTTTACCTTCCAGTCATCACTCCTCCTTCCTTCCTTTGAGGATGATTTTAATTCCTCTTTTGCATAGACGAAATTCAGAAACTTGGATGGTGATCATAGCCCAGTTTCCTTCCAATTATGCTTACATGGAACACCTCTGGACATGCTCCACTTTCTTTTCCTTCCTAAAACATGGCAACCCCAAGAAGAGAATACTCCAGCTGTGTTCTTTCCAGGACAGAGTTCAACAGGGCTATTGCTGCCCTCGTTCAGAATGTTGCATCTGTGTTCATACGTACTGAGATTCCTTTACCTTTCTGGCTGCCAGGTCACATCATTGACTCAGGAGTTTGATTTCCACTGAAATCATCTGTTTGTTTTTCCACAAACTGTTGTGTGGCTATAGTTCCTAACTCTACTGCAGAACTTTACATTTATCTCTTTCAATTTAATTCACTGACTTTTATCCATTGTTATTCTCTGTTGCCCATTTTATGGAACCCAACTATTCTTTCTAGTATGTTGATTATCGTTCCCAGTTTTATTTCATCTCTCAGATATAAGAAACGTTCTATCTATGACTTCATGTAAGTCATTGATTGAAATACTGAGCAGAGAGGAGTTATGGATAGATCTCCACGCCATACCACTGCAGACATGCCCCACCACATGTTGTCTTTGATACACTGATCATCAGACTTTGAGTCCAGGCTTTTTACCAGTTCTAAACTTAGCCAATCATAAAAGCCATAGCTCTACATGTTGCCTTGAAAGGGACCTTTGGGGTCTTTGTCAAATGTGTTGTGAAGTCCGGGTCTGTGGCATTTCCCTGATCAACAATGTTCCTGTCATTAAATGGAAAGAAAGTTCATCTGAAATGACCCATTTCCCTCAAACCCATGCTGGTGTCTCAGTGATCTCTTTCAGTGCCTCCAGTTATCTTAGGATCTGAAAAGGAAATTGCTCTGGAACAGGTCATGTGTATTCAGTCAGTACAGCTACACCCTCTGATTGCTGTCTTAGGTTTCATCTCTTTATTATTCATGTTTGTTTTCATCAAATGTTATTATTTGTAGAAAAAAAATAATACAAGTAGGAGTCGAGCAACAATGTTGTCTCTCTGTCATTAGCTAACACCCCATGTAGGCCAACCCTTGGCCCTATCCATTTCTTGTTCCTCATTGCCCCTCCCCCCAATATAGTCTTTTTTTTCTTATTTATTTATTTAGTTAGTTTTCAGCATTGATTTTCACAAGAGTTTGAATTACAAATTTTCTCCCCATTTCTACCCTCCCCCCCCACTCCAAGATGGCATACATTCTGGTTGACCTGTTCCCCAGTCAGCCCTCCCTTCTGTCACCCTACTCCCCTCCCATCCCCTTTTCCCTTACTTTCTTGTAGTGCAAGATAAATTTCTACGCCCCATTGCCTATGTATCTTATTTCCTAGTTGCATGCAAAAAACTTTTTTTTTTGTTTTTGAACATCTGTTTTTAAAACTTTGAGTTCCAAATTCTCTCCCCTCTTTCCCTACCCACCCACCCTCCCTAAGAAGTCGAGTAATTCAACTTAGGCCACATGTGTATTATTATGTATAACCCTTCCACAATACTCATGTTGTGAAAGATTAACTACATTTTGCTCCTTCCCAACCCATCCCGCTTTATTGAATTTTCTCTCTTGACCCTGTCCCCTTTCCAAAGTGTTTGTTTTGATTACCTCCACCCCCATCTGCCCTCCGCTCCATCATCATCCCCCCTTTTATTTATTTATTTTTATCTTCCTCCTTCTTCTTTCCTGTGGGGTAAGATACCCAACTGAGTATGTATGGTATTCCCTCCTCAGGCCAAATCTGATGACAGCAAGGTTCACTCATTCCCCCCTCACCTGCCCTCTCCCCTCCTCCCCCAAAACTGCTTCCTCTTGCCACCTTTATGGGAGATAATCCACCCCATTCTATCTCTCCCTATCTCCCTCTCTCAGTATGTTATTCTCTCATCCCTTAATTCCGTTTTATTTCTTTTAGATATCTTCCCTTCATCTTCAACTCAC